>NW_027185393.1:1635000-2030000 GCF_022577435.1 Embiotoca jacksoni | reverse complement strand
GTGAATACAGATTTAAATGCTGATGCTGTAGTTGCAGTGGTGCATACAGACGGTTGATAATTTATCTGAAAGTCATGTGAATAAATGAGTGGAGAAACATAACAGCAGGAGATGCTAACTGTTAAGGACACTTAAGCTGCGTTCCAAATTTCATACTTTTTCTTTTTACTATCCATACCTGTAACGACGCACCACCGTTACCTTTTCTGCCAACAGTATTTGGGCGGCACGGTGGTGCAGTGGTTAGCATTGTCACCTCACAGCAAAAAGGTTCCGGGTTCGAATCCGGTCCTGGGCCTTTCTGTGTGGAGTTTGCATGTTCTCCCTGTGCTTGCGTGGGTTCTCTCCGGGTTCTCCGGCTTCCTCCCATCATCCAAAAACATGCACCTCAGGTCAGGTTACCTGGCGCCGCGCTAGTGGCAGCCTGCTGCAGCAGCTCCCCCCTGAGAGACCCCCTGCTGTAGTGAAGACATTTCCCCTCAGGGATTAATAAAGTGAAATAAATAAAAATAAAAAATATTTATATCTCATAAATACTGTTGTGTTGTAATAGAGTTGCCAAACAGAGAATACACACAATTTTATTGAAGGTATTTATTGTTAAAGTGTGGATGCTGGGAGACATGTGCATAGCTGGGACACTGAGCTGTTCCTTTTGTTCTCCCTGGGAACAAACAAATAGACAAGTGTAGTGAGTGACTGATTGAACAGACTGATTGTGATAATGTCTAATTATGTGGCAGAACAACAGATTATCTGCACTCACCAGCCACTTTATTAGGTACACCTTGCTGGTACCGTTGGACCCTTTTGCCTTCCGTTGGAGTCCAGTGAACTCATCGACATGTTCCAGAAACCAGTTTGAGATGATTTGATCTTTGTGACGTGGTGCGTTGTCCTGCTGGAAGCAGCCATCAGAAGACGGTCCACTGAGGACATAAAGGGACGGACACGGTCAGCAGCAATACTCAGGTAGGCTGTGGTGTTTACATGATGCTCAGCTGGTACGAAGGACCCAAAGTGGGACAAGAAAATATCAAACCACCGCCACCATCACCACCATCACACCACCACCACCACCAGCCTGAACTGCTGATACGAGGCAGGATGGATCCACAGTTTAATGTCATTGATGCCAAACTCTGACGACCATCTGAATGTGGCAGCAGAAATCCAGACTCATCAGACAAAGACGTTACTCCGATCTTCTCCTGTCCAATGAGCCGGTGTGAATCCAGCCTCAGTTTGCTGTTGTTAGCTGACAGGAGGACCCGGTGGTCTTCTGCTGCTGGAGTCCGTCTGCTTCAAGCTTCCACGTGTTGTTCAGATCTTCTGCATACCTCGGTTGGAACGAGTGCTTATTGGAGTTACTGTTTCCTTCTATCATCTCCAACCAGTCTGGCCATTCTCCTCTGACCTCTGACCTCTGGCATCAACGAGGCATCTTCACCCAGAGAACTGCGGCTCCCTGGGTATTTTCTCTTTGTCGGACCGTTCTCTGTAAAGCTAGAGATGGTTGTGGGTGAAAATCCCAGTAGATCATCAGTTAGTGAATACTCAGACCAGCCCGTCTGGCTCCAACAACCTTCAAATCACTGAAATCACCTTTCTTCCTGTTCTGATGCTCCGTTTGAACTTCTGCAGCTCGTCTTCATCGTGTCTTCATGCCTCAATGCATTGAGCTGCTGCCATGTGATTGGCTGATCAGATATGTGTGTTAACAAGCAGTTGAACAGGTGTACCTAATAAAGTGGCCATTGAGTATATATTATGAAGCTAAAGATAAAAGTTGGTTTAAATAACAACAACTTTAAATATTGCAACAACTCCCCTCTGCCTGTTTCCTCTTCCCAGGGTGTTCAGGCAAAATATTTCCCCGGGGGCTGGAGCACCCATTCATAGTTCTGGGAAGTACCAAGGAAGCAGGTAGGGGGAAGTCGATATGTGTTGTTCTGTTTATTTAGGTAAATTATGTATTGTTAATGTCCTCTATTTATAGGGACTGTAAATATTTGTAAATTATTATTGATATCTTTGGGTTGGTAAAATAATGTAAATATTTATTGTACATATTAATTGTTGATATATATACTTACCTGTAGATGGTATGTCTGGGCTAATTAGAGTGATCAGGTGTATCTAAGGAGCTGAGTTTGTTCGTGTCGGGGGCTGGTAGGTGATGGTGAACCTCTGGTGTGGTGTTTTGGTGTGAAAATAAATGAAGCTTCATCTAAAACCCCTCCTGGACTCCTGATCTGTTCATTTGCCTCCATGTCTGCTCGGGCATGTTAACAGTACCTACTGCAGCTACCCTTACAAAGTATGTACTATTGAATGCATTGTGCATACAATTGTTAAATACTACTTTATCATAAACATTTATTCTTGGTCATATCCATTGCAATCTGTAGCGCAACATTTCAAGTCCTTTCCATTTCCAAGTCATGTGATTTGGAATGACTATGCTTACTTTTAATCTTCTTGTTGTTCTTTTTCCTTTTGTGAATTGCACCCGGGCCGAGAATCAGCACCACCAACTCTCGCCAGTCAATGTGACGTATCTTCCGCTACAGAGGATTGTGGGTCAAAACAGGCAGAGAAGCATGCTATCCTGCAGACTGCAAGATTTGACTGGATGAAGTAGGACTTCCTGGTATATTTGGCATACTACATTTCCAATTCCAAGTATTGGGACATACTAAATCGTTTTATGGTAATATGTGTTTTGGAACACACAGTTAGACTCAATGAAAGGTTTGATTAGTTGGAGATGATGGAAACCATCAGTCACCAGATCTCAACCCAGCTTTTTATAATATTAATGGTAATAGCAAAAGTACTATTTCAAATTCCTTTTTTGGAAATGGGGTTGTACTTTGGAAACGTTACCTTTGCTAAAAGCCAGAAGATCAAGGCAAGGCAAGGTATGTTTATTTGTACATCACATTTCAACAAGGCAATTCAAAGTGCTTCACATAAAACCATTAAAAACATCAAAACATCAGACAAAGGAAAAGCAAATTTAAAAACAATTAAGAACATTGATCGAAACATTAAAAACAGTCATTAAAACATTAAACAAGCTAGTAATAGAATAAAAGTTGCAGTGCAGTTTAAGAAATAAAATACAGTAATAAAATCCATCATACGTACTGCACATGGCCACCACGTTCTCCATTAAATCCAGAGTCTACCCTGCTAGTAGGACTGGTGCCTGCATACTTTGGAAACGTTATCTTTGCTCAGTTGTAACTTTGAGTCACGTTCTTCTCTTGACCAACAAGATCTCAAACCAGATGACGGCCAGATATTGTGTTAAGTGGATTATCTCCACAAGAGATATCCTAATCATATTAGTGACCTTTAACCTTTCCGTATGCAGCACCTTTATTTCTACTCTAAGAACAGCTGATTCATCACCGGCTGCTTCTTCTGCCAATTCAAGGTACCAAAGAGCCCCAAATAAAGACCGGCCAGAAAATCACTGACTAACACCGTCTCAGCTGACGGGTCATCTTAAAGTATATGAACCCAAATTCATCTTTTCAACCTCTATGCCAGCTTCCACAGACACAGCATATCCTATGCCAAGACATGGATCTGACAGTATTCTGTGTAAGGTCACATGCTTTTAAGGATTTTCTCTATGGGAGGGAGACGTCCCACTTCCTGTGGGTGTCAGGTAATTGACGAGGAGCCAAGAGTAACATAACACACAGCTAATATAAAAACACACTCGACCTGCCATACAGCGCTGATTAAACTGGAGCTGAGTGTGTGACGTGTCTTGACACTCTGGTTGCTGTTGCAGTCAGAAGAAGAGCTCTTCTGTGCTGTTCATCTCTGCATCCGAGAGTGGTTGGATGTAGATTGCATTTATCTGTAAGTTGTAAGAAGTTATTTATTTCAGTGAAGTTATCTGAAGTGGCTCTGTGTCTGTGAAGAGGACCGCTTCCTCTTGTGTTTTCTACACCGTTCTGTTTCAAGAGAGGGAAACACAAGCTGGCATTGACTTATTAACCCGGAGAGACCGAGAGCAGTTTGAGAGGTAAAGAGGGACGGAGAATTTTAGATCGTCAAGACAACCGAGCTTCCAATAAAGCTGCACTTAACTGTATATTTAATGGAAAACGGCTTCAATGAGGTGAAATGGAACACTCATATTGATAAATTCACAGCTCTGCCGTCCCTCTTAGCTCAGTAAAGAGTTTCAGCATTTTTCATTAAACTAGCCTTCAGTAAAACGTCCCAACAACTCAACATTTACACCTCAAGATGGCCCCTACCAGCAAGGTGACATCATTTGTTCCAAAACTTCAACAAATCACTGAGACAGAATGTTTTATGATTATACATCATGGTAAAGGTTTGATTAGGTTCAGGGAAACATCATTGTTGGGATTAAAACACACAAGAATGCTTTCAAAGAACTTCTTCAACCTTGTTCACCGAACGTTCACCTGGACTGAAGGATGAACTAAGAAGGTGTTGTTAGGATTCCTGTCTGTTCCTAGTGTGTGTTTAACCCCCGATCACCTTCCTCCTGTGTCCTGTCGTTCCCCTGTCTGTTTTTCCCTCAGCGGTACCCTCCTCCGAGCACCGCCCACTGCCGCGCCTTTCTCCGGCAGCACAGCTGAGCTGCCGCTCAGTGATCCAGTGATCACCTCCGGCTGCTACTAATACCCCGGTCTCCTGCCTTCCCATTGTCAGTTCGTCCGTTGCCTACCCGTCAACCCGTCCCGAGTCTGTCCGTCTCCCTGTTCTGCGATTCCGGTTCTGACTCCAACCTGTTTCCTGTCGTCCAGCGTCGAGCCACGGGTATCACC
The DNA here is from genome assembly GCF_022577435.1 of Embiotoca jacksoni. Lineage (NCBI taxonomy): Eukaryota > Metazoa > Chordata > Actinopteri > Embiotocidae > Embiotoca > Embiotoca jacksoni. The sequence goes on along the minus strand of NW_027185393.1, from coordinate 2,025,174 downwards.
TGAGCGAAGAGACCTTCCAGTGTGTTCCTCGGAGATCAGCTGTCGAGGGTTTGGGCTATCCTGTGTCGAGTCGCGGACGTCACACAGTCGATCCAGCCAATCAGCTGCGCTGGTGGAGGACCACGGGATTCCCACCAAGCCAGGTCAGCCTGCCGCTCTGTGGAGAAGACTCGGGATTCCCCAGCGGAGCACCGCCGTCCGGCTACGTCACCTCGGGTAGCAACGCCCCGCGCCGGCTGCCAGCCTGTTCGTCAGCCTGCCAGCTGCATTGCGGAGTGGAGTTGCGCGGACCCACGCAGACGAACTCGGACTGTTTGTGTGCATCCTGTTTGTTACCCAGACCGAGGAGAAATAAAGAGCTTGGTTCACCAGAGATTCTGCTGTTGTTTGGGTTCGTTTGAAATACACCTCACAACAGGTGTTGGCTGACTTTACATCTGCTGCATTCTTAGGAATTACATTTTTCTTTGCATTTGGCACAAATGTTGACTTGGATTCAAGGATAAAGTGACATTTTGGGGGTCAAAGGTAATGCTGACCTCATGTCTGTACCACCTGTTTGTCCCGTTCTCTTGAGCCCAGTCTCCAACCTTTGTTCCTGAGAGCTACTCTTGTTTCATAACATTTATTCACATACCTGAGCTCCACCCAAACCAGCTGAATCAGCTTCTTTCAGGTGAACAATGACAGAATGTTACTCGACACACATTTTCTATCACAACTGCTTCAACTCAACAGCATGTGCTCCTTTTTTTCTGAAGGCGTTTCTTTGTTTTCAATTGAAGGAGGTGGGTGGGGGGGTGAACTGATGAGAGGGTCCTGAAATGACTGATGCTGTTGATTATCTTTGAAGGATGATGTCGATAACACTGACTACCCAACACCTCAGGGCAGACAGACCATGGGATCGCTAACGTAGCTCTATAGTAGCAATTAGAGCGGCAGTTAGCTTAGCTGTATGCAGGGACAACTAGCCTGGTACTGTCCAAAGTCCCAAAATACCTCCAACAACACCTTTGTAGTTAATATCTTCTCTTGTTTGTTCAGTTTGCACAAAGAAGTGATAAGTTAAAACAATAGTTTGTGGTTATAGAACCAGTTGAATACCAACTCAGCAACTTTCAAAGCAATGAATGGAGCAGCATCTCTTTCATACATACATTCATGAACGTAACTTCTGGTAAAACCACAAATTATTAGATACTAAAAACATATTATTTAGTTCGCCACCCGCCCTAGTCTTGATGCAAAGCTCGGCTAACCGCCTCCCTGCTCCATATTCACAGCGTAGCCAGCGGTTTAATTTTTCTTATAACAGTCATGAAGAATGTTAACGAACACATTTTCCTAATTGTTAAAATATTCAATTATGTTTTGTTGAGTTTGGTATAAAATAACCAAACACACACTACTGACCTGAGGAGGTAGGAAACATGTAAAGAGAGGTTATTGCACGATTTCAGAGATTTTTCTTTCTTCATTGACAAATTCAAATATATAAAAAAACAAGCCTTTGTCCAAAAGCACCAGTATCCACCTCTATGAACTGATCTCTGCAGCTCTGGCAAAGTGAACAGGACAGAATTAAATAAAAGAGTCACAGAGCAGTGTTTCACAAAATGGCTGCCTCGGTGTTTGACAGACTCAATGACAGGTCCAGGCGGTCAGTGTCTCTCAGCAGGCCGGGTGTGAGTGTCCAATACAATAAACTCCCGCTATAGTGCAAATACAAATGGAGAGAAAGCGACAGAAAGACACACACACACACACACACACACACACACACACACACACACACACACACATCCCATTTTACAGTCTGCTGGATGCTGGCAATCTCTCCAATCTGCAAAAGCTCATACCCTGACTCCCAGTGACCCCCCCAAAACAATCTGAGAGTGATATCTCTGAATGCATTGCGCAGCAGTCGAACATCCTGGGACAGAGCATGGAGAAACTCAACGTTTTCATTTTGGATTTGCTTCTTGCTGTCGTGCTGCCTGTAGTGGCGTGCCTGGGATCTGCTGCGTAAAATATTCATCCGACTCAGAGAAAAGGGAAATCAGATAAATTTATGTTTTATAGTGTTTTATAGGATTGTACGTAAAGCTGAGATCTGGAAACATGAAGAAAAGGCTAAAACGCTAATCTGGCAAAAAAAAAACTAAGCAGTAAGACAAAAATTGTTTGATAAACTGAACCCTGAGATGACCATAGTGGTGCAGACACAAGTGCAGTAAAGACAACAAGAGACTCTAAAAACAACTTTATTTACTCCGTAGCCGCAAAACACGTTAGAGGAGTCGTCAGAAACTCCTGCAGGTTAAACTGCTCTAACTGAACACTCACCGAGTCTAAAAGACTCACAATAAATGGACTATAAGGCCACAAACAATCCATTATCACTTTTAATAGGAAAACTAGATTTTGTTTATGTAGCCCAATATTGCAAATCATCTTTAGGGAGCTTCTGTATAGCATACAACAATAATCTCACACCATCATGAAAAACAGTGTCTGATGTAGTCAACATATAATTGTGTAGTTTTAAATTTCAAAACTTTAGATTCAAAGTTTCACTGATTGTACGTTTGTTATTGCTACCTGGGAGCAGAGGAACAACCTGTGAACACAGCCTCTAACATATGAAACTGACAGCAAATGTTGAATAACAGTTTCCTATTTACATGTCCAACAACATTATGTGTCCACTTAACGTCTGTGAATCTAATTCTCTCCTTTTATTTCTGTTTTGGTCTCCACCAGTACAAAACCTTTTGCCTCTTTAGCTGCTAACTGTTGCTAAATGTTCACAGACTAGTCGTTTTCTGTTTGGTAGTGCGCAGTGGCTTTATCAGTCTGAAGACCATGAACCTAAAACAATGATGTAAAAGAGGCTTAAATACTAAATAGATTTAGATAGAAATAGATAGATAGAATATATACTTTAAAAAAAAAAATCTTGTTTTGTTTAGTTGGCAAATTAATTTCATCCAGCAAAAATTAAGTCATTCTGAGAACATTCATGAATGAAATGTCATGAGAAATCATTCTCTGCCTTTTACTAACTTTTTCTTTTAATTTCTTAACGTGGGACGTATTTCACAGAAAACCTCGACCTGAGTGAATGAGAGTTTCCCACTGATAGAAGGATGAATATAGTTTCATAAGAGCCTGAGGGTTTTGTAAAGAAATGACATTTCTCCACAGTGTCTCTGCAGTGAGTTAAGCGAGTTTGTCCCTCACCTCTGGTTGAGTTGTGGGCTGTTTTGTGCCAATCAGAAAGCCGTCAATAAGCTTGACTCTGTTGTCGAAACTCCAAAATATTAGTGAGAAAGTATTGACAGTGCCCTTTTTATAAATCCCTGAAGTGTTGTGGTTAAATTTGATCAATTTATGATTATTAGATAGATAGATAGATAGATAGATAGATAGATAGATAGACAGATAGATAGATAGATAGATAGATAGATAGATAGATAGATAGATAGATAGATAGACAGATAGATAGATAGATAGATAGATAGATTATTAATCCCTCAGAGGGACATTTTTGTTACAGCAGCATAAAAAAATACACATTCTATACAATAAAATAAGATAAATAATATTAAATAAACTAACCTAAACAAAACCTAAACCTAAACAACAGTGCAATGAATTAGAATAAAACAATATACAAAACAGCAGTGCCAGGGAGTTATTGTTGTGCGATGGATTTGACCAGAGGTAAGTTATTGTACAGTCTTATTGCAGTCGGCAGGAATGATCTCCTGTATCAGGAATGATCTCCTGTATCTGGAATGAATGATCTCCTGTATCTGGAATGATCTCCTGTATCAGGAATGATCTCCTGTATCTGGAATGAATGATCTCCTGTATCTGGAATGAATGATCTCCTGTATCTGGAATGATCTCCTGTATCAGGAATGATCTCCTGTATCTGGAATGATCTCCTGTATCTGGAATGATCTCCTGTATCAGGAATGATCTCCTGTATCAGGAATGATCTCCTGTATCTGGAATGATCTCCTGTATCAGGAATGATCTCCTGTATCTGGAATGATCTCCTGTATCAGGAATGATCTCCTGTATCTGGAATGATCTCCTGTATCAGGAATGATCTCCTGTATCTGGAATGATCTCCTGTATCAGGAATGATCTCCTGTATGTGTGGTGGACGTAAATGAGAACAGAATGTATGAGGTGTGGTGTGTGGAGGAGACAGATGAGGGCGGTGAACTAAACCTGAGTGTAAAAAGTGTCATTGATTACATGTGATGACACGAGGTTTAGATACATCCTCCTCACAGATCGCATTAGGTTAGGTAGTTACTTTATTAATCTCCGAGGGGACATTTATTTGCTACAGCAGCAAACAGAAGCAATAAGATAATAATAGAACAATAGAAAAGCAATAAAATAGCAGTAAAAAATATAAAATATAAGTATAAAATATAAAATGCACAGTATATACAGTACAGTATATATATTATATACAAACAACCAAGAAACACAGACAACAGTGTTATTGTTATGTGATGGATTTTGCCAGAGGTGAGTTATTGTACAGTCTTATTGTGGTCGGCAGGAATGATCTCCTGTATCAGGAATGATCTCCTGTATCTGGAATGATCTCCTGTATCAGGAATGATCTCCTGTGTCTGGAATGATCTCCTGTATCTGGAATGATCTCCTGTATCTGGAATGATCTCCTGTATCAGGAATGATCTCCTGTATCTGGAACGATCTCCTGTATCTGGAACGATCTCCTGTATCAGGAATGATCTCCTGTATCAGGAATGATCTCCTGTATCAGGAATGATCTCCTGTATCTGGAATGATCTCCTGTATCAGGAATGATCTCCTGTATCTGTCCTTGTGACAGCAGAGCTGGAGGAATCTTTTGGAGAACGTCCTCCTCTGTCCCTGCAGCAGGTGGAGAGGGTGGTCAGGATTATCCAATATGGATAATAGTTTGTTCAGCGTCCTCCTCTCCACCACCTTTTCCAGACTGTCCAGTTTGTAGCCGATGATGGAGCCGGCCTTCTTAACCAGTTTGTTAAGTCTGTTGGTGTCTCCGGCTCCAATGCTGCTCCCCCAGCAGACCACAGCAAAGTACAATGCACTGGCCACAACAGACTGGTAGAACATCTCCAACATCTCGCTGCACACATTGAAGGATCGAAGTTTCCTCAAGAAAAAGAGTCGACTCATCCCCTTCTTGTAGACAGCGTTGATGTTGGTCTTCCAGTTCAGTCTGTTGTCATGGAGACACCAGGTACTTGTACTCCTCAACCATGTCCACCTCCTCTCCCAGAACTCTCAGCGGTTGTGGAGCCGTCGTCTTCCTCCTGAAGTCGACCACCATCTCTCTGGTCTTGGCCACGTTCAGGAGGAGGTGATTTCTACCAGCCCACTCCACAAAGTCCTCCACTACTGCCCTGTACTCCTCCTCCCGTCCATCCCTTATACACCGTCCACTGACTCCTCCTCCCGTCCATCCCTTATACATCCTACCACTGCAGAGTCATCAGAGAACTTCTGCAGATGTCTTGACTCTGAGTTGTACTGGAAGTCAGTTGTGTATAAGGTGAACAGGAAGGAGACAGAACAGTTCCCTGTGGAGCTCCAGTACCACTGACCACCGTATCAGACAGCACACTGCCCAGACGGACAAACTGTGGTCTGCATGTCAGGTAGTCAGTGATCCAGGAGACGGTGGACACGTCCACCCCCACCACCCGCAGCTTCTCACTCAGCAGCAGTGGTTGGATGGTGTTGAATGCACTGGAGAAATCAAAGAAAGTGATTCTCACAGAGTCACCGGTTCCATCCAGGTGAGACTGAGCTCGTTGCAGCAGGTAGATGATGGCGTCGTCCACTCCCACACGAGGCTGGTACACAAATTGTAGAGGGTCCAGAGAAGATTTCACCAGCGGCCTGAGGTGGGCCAAGACCAGCCTCTCCAGCACCTTCATCATGAGATGTGAGGGCAACCGGTCGATAGTCATTGAGGGCAGATGGAGTCGTCTTCTTGGGGACAGGAACCAGACAGGACGTCTTCCACAGCACCGGGACCTCCTCCTGCTTCAGACTCAGGTTGAAGAGGTGTTGTAGGACCTCAGCCAGCTGGACGGCGTCAGGTCTTCAGGACCACGGGGCTGATGCCGTCAGGTCCTGCAGCCTTGCGCTGGTGGATTCTCTCCAGCTGTCTCCTAACCTGGCCAGTCGTCACAGAGAGGGGTGTGTGTGTGTGTGTGTGTGTGGGGGAAGGAACCTGAAGGCTGCTTTCTTCTGATTAAGAAGCTGATACAGTCCGTCCTGCTGTTGATGTCCTCCCCATGTGGTCCACACAGCACATCCCAGTCCGTGGACTCAAAGCAGTCCTGCAGGGCGTCTTTAGCCTCCTGTGTCCACCTCCTCACAGTCCTGGTGGTCACAGGCTGCTTCTGCACCAGAGGAACATACTTTGGTGTCAGCAGGACCAGGTTGTGGTCTGATCTACCAAGGGGGGGAAGGGCAGTAGTACTGTATGCATCCATGGCATTAGCATACAGCAGGTTCAGAGTTTTATTGTTCCTTGTGGGGCAGTTAACATACTGGTGCAAAGTTGGCAGTACTTTATCCAGACTGGTTAAAGTCTCCAGTAACTGCCAAAAATGCACTGGGATGCTGATTCTGCAGTTTAGACACAGTGGAGTGCATTAACACAAACAAGATAAGAAAGGATAAGACTACATTTTAAAAACTAATGTTTAATATTGAGGAACAGGTTTATCTATAATTATCAGAATTTGAGTTTGAGAATGAATTTCTTGTGTAAATCGTCTTGTCCTGTGTTTTTTCTAGATGAAGCTGTTTCTGTTTGGGGCCTGTTTCTGCCGGATTTTATATTCCTCTACTTACTGACTAACAACTTCTTGTGCAAACATCACTGAGCCGTGGTTAATAGCTTAAGTTCAAGAAGACACTTTTACTGCACCAATACATTTACAAGCACTAAATTACCAAATATTTTTATCTGCAAAAAAACCAACAACATTCCATTCATCGTTTTTTGGAAAATACATGAATCTGCACTTTGTTGTTTTACAATGAATCTACTGAAATATAAATTATAAAATTTAACATTTCAAGGTACAACATTTCTTGTCCTCGTTTTTAAGAATTCAGGTTAAAGGAGCTTTACAAATGCCAGAAGGACTCTTCTCATTTCCCATATTTGTATTTAATTCTGTTATAATAATTTTGAGAGCTGCATCTGTAAATAATCCGTTGTAAATGTTCAGTTGAATGAAGCTTCCCTAACTATATATCGCAAATAGAAATTGCAACTTTTGTTTGAATTATTAGAAAAATGTCAACACAGCATCAGATGGTAATTATGAATTATGATTCATAAACAGTTATAATGGCTATGTCAGTTTTATACTGGGGACACAAAAGTCGGTAGCCTGAAACGAAGTCAACCTGAGGGTCAATTAATTGCAGCTCTTTTGTTGACGGTGACCAAACACAGAGACGCACACCTGAACAATGAAACAGCTGTGATGCTTCGGCTTCGTTCTGAATAATTCAGTCACCGTGGCGTTCCCGTCAATTACCTTAAAGTACCAACTCCTGTGAACTAATTACCTTTAAGTGCAGACAGTTAGCATCTAATTATGTTGCTGTTTTCCTGCTGCCCGCTTGTGAACACATTTACAAGAACAAAGTTCAGACATGCATTTATTTGCACACACTGTCCCTCTGTTTTTGACAATTAACCGTTGTTTTCCTGGATTATCACATTATGTTAATAAGGTTTGTTAAGAGAACAGCAGGTACACTTCTCTCAGCCCAGCTGCACCCCACACCTATCATGATGTTATATCACAGAGGCTCCGGGAGCTGTTCGCTCTCTGCAGGTGGTGAGTTTGTTTAGATTACAGCTGCTTGAACACCAATAGTTAGATCGCACATTAGGGAAACATTCCTTCACCTACTGTATGCTCACACTGCATATATATTCACAGATACACTGTAGAGATGCACAGTCGAGCAGCCAGTTTGTGTCTTAAAAGTCGTAAATTGGGAGATATTTGTATTATGGTTGTAATAATCAACATTCAATCAATCAATCAAATGTTATTTACATAGCCAATAATAAGACAGTCGTATACCAGAAAAATAAAATAAATTTAAGAACAAATTGAAAACACGATTAAAAACAAAATAAAAATAAGGCGATTTAAAAAACACTTTGAGACCAACGCACACAAGAGGATAAAACAAATGTAGAAGACAGATTAAAAGCTAAAATGACAATAAAAGGGGCATTATTGAATATTAATAAATATTGATATATCCATAATATTTTTTTTAGTGAAAAGAAAAGTGCATAGGCTTTGTGGCACAATGGGCTATTTGTGCTGATTTGCAGTTTTCAACATGAACCCGGTTGTGCTGAAATGGGTGGACTGGCACAACAAGGGGTGTTTCATTAAAGATGCAGTGCAGGTTTGGTGTCAAAGTTGTGCCTTCTAATTGCAGCAAAACTGGCCTAGGATTGTTTTCACAGCTTCAGTGTGCAGAGCGCACAGACAGGTTTGGTGGATGTTCTACGTGTTTAATCCCACTTACATAAATAATTCAAACTGAATTATTTGAATGCAACTTTTCGATTCAGTTAAACAATTAAACTAACTTTGACTCATCTATTGAATTGGATGTGAATCAGGCAGTCGGTGCGCATCATGACACAGCAGCCAATCTCAGCCATTAAACATATAAGTCACTCAGGTTAACTAAAAATGAATTGAAATTAAATTACACATAACCTCATCACAACACAAATGATGGCCTCAAACACATCATGAAAGCAAGAAATTCCATCACTTTTGACAGGGCTTGCCTTTTAACTGAAACATATTCCAGGTGACGACCTCATTAAACTGATTAAAATACTGACAACAGTGTGCAAGGCTGTTAGCAAGGCAAATGGTGCCTGCTTTGAGGAATCCAAAATGTAAAACAAATTTTAGTTAAACAGTTTTGTTAAATACATTATTCAATATGTGCAATTTCGTATGCTCTGTTTTTTTCATCCCTGTAGAAAATAGTAAAAAGAAAGACAAACCCATAAATGAGAAGGGTACGCCCCATACTATCTATCCCAGCATTAAATTACATCTACCATCATAGTGTTTATCTTTCCCTGTCAGTGGCTGTGGCCCAAATTTTAACTGGTGAGTTTGAGTAATGACAGTTGAGATGATGCTGTATTGCTATCGCACAGTTTCACATCGGCTCTTTCTAATAAATAAAAAGCTCGTATGAGTGAGTGAGACAGCAGAAGAGACATAAAGACAGACACCGATCAACAGAGCATTTAGCACAAAGTCCATCCATCCATCCATCCATCCATCCATCCATCCATTTTCTTCCACTGATCCCGGGTCAGGTTGCAGTGGCAGCAGGCCAAGCAAGTTTCCCACACTTCCCTCTCCCTTGGAACATTTTCCAGCTCTTCCTGGGGGATCCCAGGCCAGGTATAATCCCTCTAGCGTGTTCTGGGTCTTCCCTCGGGTCTCCTGCGAGTTGGATGCTCCATCCTCCCCTCACTGTGAACAAGAACCCAAGATACTTAAATTCCGTTGCTTGAGGCAGGCACTCCGTCCCCACCTGGAGGGAGAAATCCACCGGTTTCCGACAGAGAACCATGGCCTCAGATTTGGAGGTACTAACCCTCATCCCTGCTGCTTCACACTCGGCTGCAAACCGCCCCAGTGAGTGCTGGAGGTCCGAAGAAGCCAACAGGACCACATCGTCTGCAAACAGCAGAGATGTGATCCAGAGACCCCTGAACCTGACGTTCTCCTCCCCCCAAATGTGCCTAGATATCCTGTCCATGAAGGTCACAAACAGGACTGGTGACAAAGGACAGCCCTGGTGGAGGCCAACACCCACTGGAAATGAGTCTGACTTATTGCCGAGAATATGAACACAGCTCCTACTGCGGTTGTACAGAGACTGGGTATTGTTGCAACAGGTCCGGCACCCCGTACTCCCGCAGCACCCCCAACAAAACCCCCCGGGGTACCTGGTCGAAAGCCTTCTCCAAGTCCACAAAACACATGTCGACTGGATGGGTAGTCCCTGTTTTCCCTTCCTGAGTCGTCGGATGGTTTGCCAGAACTTCCTTGAGGCCAACCGAAAGTCCTTCTCCAAGGCCTCCCCGAACTCCTCCCATGCCCGAGTTTTAGAATCCGTGACCATGGCAGCTGAAGCCCTTCTGGCCTGTCAGTACCTGTCAGCTGCTTCCGGAGACCCCTGAGCCAACCTGACCCGAAAGGCCTCCTTTTTCAGCTTGACAACTTCCCTCACCCCCGGTGTCCACCACCAGCTTCTCGAGTTGCCGCCTCGATAGGCACCGATGACCTTCTGACCACAACTCATAGCTGCCGCGTCCACAATAGAGGCTTTGAACACGGTCCACTCGGACTCCATGTCCCCAACCTCCCTCGGGATGTGAGAAGTTCTTCCGGAGGTGAGAGTTGAAGACCTCCCGGACAGGTTCCTCCGCCAGACGTTCCCAGTTCACCCTCACTACACGTTTGGGCTTTCCAGGTCTGGGGAGCTCCCCTCCCAGGTCTGGCTCATGCAACATAAAGATTATGAACAAAACACACACAAACGAAAAACACAAGATACACTATGAACAAAATGTTAAAAAAAAAACAACAACAACAAAAACAAATAGCACAGTCTTTTTTTCTCATTGTGGGCTTGAATCTCAATCTGCTCGTGTAGAGAGCCAACAAAAAGGAGAACATTTAAGACAATCAATGAGTCTTTAAAGTCTAATTTCTTACTCTTCCTGCAGAAAATTATGCCATGAATTCCCCTGGCTTTTTGGGATACTTTTCTAGATGTGACATCCTCAGATCGTTATTGGGTGACATTCTCTTGGCTTTTCACGCCCTTTTAAAGAAACTTGGACAGACTGCCTCGTTTTCCCATCATCCCTTACACCAGTCATTTGCTTACCAAAATGGAGAACGTTTTTCAGCAGCCCACATTGCACAAATGCCAGGTGTGTGAAAATCTGAAATCTTACCAGAGTGCAGTTATTCCTGCTTCCACCACACTTGCAATGACATCTTGTGTTAGTTTGCACAGCACGTTACACACCATTTTTGTTGATCTAGCAATTATTCACTGACTTGGAGGTGCAGTCACTTTTCACATTTAGATTACAGTCATTCCAATATAGAAGTTGGCTTTCACTCTAGCCCTCTCCCTATTTAGGCTGTTAGTCACAACACTGTTTTTTCTTCTTGATGTAAAGGAGCTTTGAGAGTGTGATGTTCTGTGTTGATCAACTTTCTTATGGAATCCATTGTATAATGTGTTCATTGCAGCATCCTGAACATTTCTTTATTGCAGCTTAGAACTCTTTCGAAGACATGAAGAAAAATTCAGAAAGATAAGCTGAATGTTGCCAATAAGTGTTGAACGTCTGTTTGATTTTAGACGAGTTAACACTGATAAGCTCATCTACAACCCTGTTTCAAAGAAAGTTGGAACAGTGTAAAATGTAAATAAACATTTTTTTATCTGACGTTATTTGCAAATCATGCACTGAATAGACTAAAGACAACATACCAAATGCTGAAATAAAAATGTTTTTTTTGTTTTATGAAAAATATATGCTCATTTTGAATTTGATGGAAGCAACCTGTTTCAAAAAAATTGACAGGGGCAACAAAAGACTGGAAAAGTTGTGTAACCCTAAAAGGAACACCTGGTTGAACATTTCACAACTAATTTGGTTAACTGGCAACAGATCATGAAAAGATCATCCCAGAGAGGCAAATTCCCTCAGCAGTGAAGATGGAGAGGGGTTCATCACTCTGTGAAAGACGAGCAATGAATAATGTTCCTTAATGTAGAAATGAATCTATGGTACATAATATCATTAAAAGATTCAGAGAATCTGGAGAAATCTCTGTACGCAAGTGACAAGGCCAACAATTTATATTGGATGTGGTGGAAATCACTGCATGGGCTCAGGAACTACAAAAAACATTGTCTGTGAACACAGTTCATCGCTGCGTCCACAAATGCAGGTTAAAACTCTCCAAAGAAGAAACCAGATAGAAACATGATCCAGAAACACCGCCGCCTTCTCTGGACCGAGATCATTGAAGATGGACTGAGGTGAAGTGGAAAACTGTCCTGAGGTCTGATGGATCACAATCTGAGATTCTGTTTGGAAATCATGGACGCTGCATCCTCCAGGTTAAAGAGGAGAGGGACCATCCAGCTTGTTATCAGCTCAGTTCTAAAGCCAGCATCTGTGATGGTACAGGATGCATTAGTGCACATGGCATGGGTAGCTTGAACATCTGGAAGGAAGCATTAATGCTGAATGATATATTCAGGTTTTGGAGCAACATATGCTGCCATCCAGACAACGTCTCTTTCAGGGAAGGTCTTGTTTATTTCAGCAGAACAACGTCCAACCACATTCTGCACGTATTCCAACAGCATGGTTCTCTAGTAGAAGAGTCCGCTGATAAACTGGCCTCCTGCAGTCCAGACCTGTCAATCATTGAAAACATCTGGAGCATCAGGACATGAGCAATACAACAAAGGAGACCCTGAACTGTTGAGCAGCTGAAATCCTCTATCAGGCAAGAATGGGACCACATTTCACTTTCAAAACTCCAGCAAATGGTCCCCTGTTTACAGAGTGTTGTTAAAAGAGGAGGTGAAGCAACACAGTGGTAAATACGACCCTGTCACAACTTTTTTTGAGACTTGTTGCTTGCATTAAATTAAAAATGAGCATACATTTTTCATAAAACAATACATATTTCTCAGTTTCAACATTTTAAATGTTGTCTTTGTTCAATTTACAAATAAATATGGGTTTGCATGATTTCCAAATCATCCCATCCCAATTTTATTTTCATTTTACAAGTCATCCCAACTTTTTTGAAAACAGTGTTGTTTCTCACATCAGAAGGCTGTCAGAGTGTAATGCTGAATTAGTTTAAATGTAAAAAGATGAACTGCTTATTAATGTAAAAAGCAAAAAGAAGCAGAGAATTGAAGATTCTGACGAGTATGAACTGTGTTGATTACAGACATTAGGTGGATTGTATGTTAGCAGATTTTAAGGTTTTAAAATGAATGAGATGCCGTTTCAGTTTGCATTGAAAGGGAAATAATTATCTACGTGACAAAAGAGGTCATTTTGGAACTTGCTGGCACAGAGGGTCCACAGTGGTGACGAGTGAACAGATGCCACTGGTGCTGCGATGGTTTTGTTTCTTGTCGGGGATGAGAAACACATACAAAAAGCTTGTAGCCATCCTCCCTCATTAGTGTCCGTTCATACAATACACAGAAGAGGACAGATGCATTACTGATCTGGCCCCTTTGGTACAAACGAGGGCAGAGTAGTACATTGACATTTTAAAGTATATCAATATATTTCCAAACAAGATATAATATCGGACTATACCTTTTACATTGATAGCCTATAATTTAATGTCATGTGACTGAACCTGTTTCTTCCTTAAAGCTGCGTCAGTGTTTGCATCTCTCCTCTCTAACACTCTACATGCAACCCTGCTGGCAAACTATAGCAGCTAATGATTGCATATAGCAGCCATAACAAACACCGTATTTGAGCATAAGGTGGTTTATAAATGTACCTGGTACCAGAACACCCTAGGCTTGAATACGTGATCGACTTAGTAGTTGTATCATCTGATCTGCAGCCGTATGTTCTAGACCCTCAAGTGAAGAGGGGAGCAGTACTGTCAACTGATCACCACCTGGTGGTGAGTTGGATCAGATGGCGGGGGAGTCAGCAGGAACGACCTGGCAAGCCCAAATATGTAGTCAGGGTGAACTAGGAATGTCCCACTCCCACCCCCAAAGAGCTTCTCACACATCCCGGGGGAGATTAGAGACATGGAAACCAAGTGGACCGTGTTCAAAACCTCTATTGTGGACTCCGCTAGGAGTTGTGTTTGCAGGGTCATTGAGGCCTGTCGTGGAGGAACCCTGGGATGAGAAAAGCTTTCAAGCTGAAGAAGGATGCCTTTCAGGTCTGGCTGGCTCAGGGGTCTCCTGAAGCAGCTGAGACATACTGGCAGGCCAGAAGGGCTGCAGCGGTCGCGAACACAAAAACTTGGGTGTCAGTTGGCCTCAAGGAAGTTCTGGCAAACCATTAGCATTACCATTCATATATGCCTCAGGAAGGGAACGCAGGGCTTCTCCGAGGCTGTTCTCAGCAGGGTGGAAAACTGCTGACTCGGACAGGGGGAATTATCGGGCAGTGGAAAGAACACATTGAGGAACTCCTGAACCCAACCAGCATGTTGCCTGGGAAGGTGGCACAGTCTTGGGGAGGGGGTTTGCACTCATATCTCTGTTGGAGGTCTCTGAGGTAATCAAAAAGCTCCTTGGTGGCAAGGAGATGGAGGTAGATGAGATCCACCCTGAGATGCTGAAGGCTTTGGACATTGTTGGGCTGTTTTGGTTGACACGCCACTTTAATGTAGCATAGGGGTCAGGATTGCAGATGATGTGGTCCTGTTAGCCTCATCAGACCATGACCTCCAACATTCACTGGGGCAGTTTGCAGCCGCGTGTGAAATAGCAAAGATGAGAGTCCGCACCTCCAAATCTGAGGCAATGGTAATCTGCTGGAAGTTGGTGGATTGCTCCCTCCAGGTGGGGACGGAGTGCCTGCCCCAAATTAAGGAGTTTAAGTATCCCTGGGTCTTGTTCACAGTGAGGGTAGGATGGAGCGGGAGATTGACAGGCGGATCGGGGCGGTAGCAGTAAAACAGGTGCGGCACTGGACCGTTTTGGTGAAGAGGGAGCTGAGTCAAAAGACAAATCTTTCAATTTACTTGTTGATCAATGTTCCAACCCTCCTCGATGGTCATGAGCTCTGCATAGTGACCGAAAGAACAAAGTCGTGGCTACAAGCAGCTGAAATGGATTTCCTCCGCAGGGTGGCCAGGCTCAGCCTTAGAGATCGGGGAAGGAGCTCCGACATCGGGGAATGCTCGGAGTGGAGACGCTACTGCAAATGTCAAAAAGTTTTGTCTCGCGCATTTGATCAAAATGTCTCTCTGGAGGTTTTCTGGGCACACCCAACTGGGAGGAGAACTCAAGGAAGACCTAGAACATTCTGGAGTTAAAATATATGTCATCTGGCCCGGGATCCCCATGGATGAGCTGGAAAATGATGCAGGGGAGAGGGAAGTTTGGGAAAAATTGCTTGACTTGTTCCCACCACGACCCGACCCCTGATAAATGGAAGAAGATGGATGGATAGATGAATGGATAAATGAGATACAAAAAAAGTATAACAGGCCATGAACCCACTTCAAAGAGATGGAAAATGACAACAAAGAGATGACAAACAATTAAAACCAAAAGTAAACCAATTCTTAAAATATGCCTCCAAATGATATAAAGTGTTTTAAAAGAGATTCAAAACTGCTTCAAAAAGACGCAAAACTTAAAAAAGGATTACAAAGCGACACAAAGCAATTTTAGTTGGAAACTGGTAGTAAGACACATAAACCACATAACAAGAGATCCAAAAAGACTACAAAGAGAGATCTCCTACGTGTTTACATGTTTGTGCCCAGGGCCCCATTGTCTCCTAATGGTTATGGATGTACCCGAAGCAGATCTTAAAAGGTCTGAGATGCATTAACCAGCTTGTTTTTACAGGCAAGCGGCAAAGCAGAGGGACATAAAGATACTTGAGTGTCTGATGCTAAATCCTCCCTACCACTGACTGTGATCTCATGTTACATGAAGCTTTCAAAGGACACAACACCGGGGCAGGAGGGAAAGAGAAAGGAGATAGGGAAGGGGGTGGGGGGTGGGGGTGGGCTCAGTGATGGTGAGGGAGAGGGAGAGGAGAGATTGAAAAAATTAGGAAAAATAACAGTGGAGGTGCAATGAGTGCCAGTAGGTGTCCTCATTCAACAGCGAGAGGGTTCAGCCTGCAACAGCCGTTCAAAACAAACATATCAGCGTTACAGTACCCTGGAGCCTGAATCCTAATCTTCCACCTAACCCATTCACTACTCAGGGTGCAGTCAGAGCAATAACCACCGGTGTTCACATAAATCACCCCAGATCTGTTCCCCATAAATGTTACTCTGCTCCAATCTGAAGAATGTAATTTATTTATCTGATTACCCACAAATTTCATAAATTTGACATATTGCACTGGTTGCTTATTCTATTGAAATTATGTAGTTTATTTTCTGCTACAACAAAGATCTGTAAATATCCGGTGCTCTCTATTGAGAAAAAAAGGATACATGTCTATTTTCTATTTTTGGTTTCATGATTGTTACCCCTATTTATGCACATTCTTTTCAGTGAGAAACATACAGTCAAGTGTTTCACTTTGAACTTTTCCAATCATGGGCAGCGCGGCCAAATGTGGTAAAAGTAGTCCTACAATGAATGAATGAATGTAATGAAACTTCCTCAGAAGAAGTGAATATAGTAATCAAATAACTACTGGATATACTACTTCCATACATTTGTACATTTGTACATTTGTACAAATGTAGTTTTTTATCAGTACTACCAACCACTATTGGTAATACTGATAGTGATATGATTTTTACATTTATGTTTTTAACATTTATATCAGGACCAATCACTTGTGAGTGCAAGTCCAACAAGAAAGGGAGAAATGAGAGAAAGGGCTTGACCTCAGCTAAAAAAAAACAACATCGCTGCAAGAAGCTGGCTGTGACAACAGATTTAATTTGGAGCCCTATCTTTAAAAGAGGAATCAAACATAACACCCTTGTTCTTAACATTAAGTTTACAATAGGGTGCCATGGAACCAAGACCATATTAAAGATCATCAAGTGACACTGCTGGAAGGTGGGAGGGATTGAGCAGTAACATCCCTGTTTTACCTTCATTAAGATTGAGGACATTTTATGATAGTCAAGTTTTGACATTAGCTAAGCAGATTATTCAATGAATTCTACAGAGGCAGTTCCGGGTTTCAAAGGTGGGTATTTCTGAGTATCGTCAGCATAAAAATGATACGCAGTGTTGTTTATTTTGATGGTAGATCCAAGAGGTAGCATATACAGTGAAAACAGAGCTGGACCCAAAATGGAACCTTGTGGTATCCCACAAGTCGGGGGGGGGGGGGGGGCTATTGAGAGGGATAGTTAATATATTAAAAGATAAGGATCTATAAGTCAGGTAGGATATAAACCTTTATAAAACAGTGGTAAGAGATACAAATATCATGGTCTAAAGTATCAAGTGCAGCAGTTTTATCACGTAAACCAGGATGACAGGATCACATGCATTAGCAATGGGTAAAAGTTATGGAATCTTTTTGTGGAAGAACTTCAGGAAGGTTTCACACTGTGCAGGATACATATTGGACCATGAAGGGATTTTGGGATTGATGACAGAATGGATGGTGTTGAAGAGGATTTCAGTCTATGGCAGTCATTTGCAGTTGAATCACAGTAGTATTTGTTCCGAGCGGACTTCACAGCATTCTGGTAATTGGCGACACAGTTTCTTAAGATCTCATGCGACGTGAGTAGTCTGTCTTTCTTAAATTTTCTCTCTGCTCCGCTGCATTTCTGCCTAAGTGTGTGTAGCCTCATTTAACTATGGTTGAGGTTTCAGTTTGGGGCAGTATGACCTCATTAAGATGTCATGTCTTTCCACTGATCTCTGATTCAATCTCTCCTCCATGAAAACAGCTACCGACAGTCTTCCTGCAAGCTTCAGCACGAAGGGTACATTTGTTTCAAATCCTCAATTGTACAAGTGGGAGATCGGATAATTGTTGCTCCATGTTAACAGTATGCCACGTTTCTCCAAGAATTTGCAGAAGTATTTGACAGAGGGAGGCCAATTTCAGATCATTTTCTCGTCCCTGTTCTTTAAATATCATCTGGTTCTGATGGCAGTTTCCTCCTGTTAAACGGACGCTTTCTCCCCCCCGTTTTCGCACTTGTGGGAATTGTTGGATTGTTGGGTTCATGTGTTAAGTGCCCCGAGAAGTCATATGTTGTGATTTAGCGATATATGAATAAAATTTGAAATCCGTTTAATACACCCCACCACCTCCAGTGTCTCGGCTCTGGGGATCCCTTTCCTGTCTCCTACATTCATTTGCGACATCGAATGAGGTAGCTTGTCATTGTCAGAAACTAATCACCAAAAAATGTATTACTTAAACTTTCATTACTTCAGTCCAAATTGTTATTCACTTGTAATGACCTCTACTTGTTAAACTTAACACTCAGAACAAGACTGGTATCAGAGAAAAACAACATGAGTATCGGATAACTTTTCCTTCTTAAATTGAATGTGTACGTAAGGGACTAAATGAAAACTATTAGGGAATGGAGAGGAGTTGGACCATGTGTTTCAATCCTGACTTCAGACCCCACTAAACCTTCGCTGCAGATGTGATACAATATTATGGCCATTTCTGTACAGTTTGGTTAAACATAAATAATTTAAAGAACACAATTTTTTTACAACAACTCAGTGAGGTTGCAGTTGTTAGTCAGACTTCTGCAATATTAAATATAAATGAATATATTCTCATTATTAATTAACTATTGGGTATTAATCATTAATAAGGGCCTGAATACCGCATGGCGGCCCTGTTGTTTTACGAAAAATTTACAAATTCATTGCCTTTTTGAGAGCTTTAACATGCCCAAAAACTCATGAAACTTAGTACACGCGTCGGTTGTGGTGAAAAATTACATTTTCTGTAGAATTTGTGTGTGCGGGGCAAAATGGCTCGCTCATGCCCTCTAAATTGCCCCCGTCGCAGCTACTTTCACCAACATGCACCAAATTTGGTTCCACAGACTGGATATAAAAGTGTTCGTAACTTCTGGCTCTGAAAAATGAGGCCGATCCAGAAGTGCCTTAAGCTGCAATACCAGCGAGTGCCACTAGAGGTCGGCTCCAAAAAGCCTCCGGCTCCATAGACTCCCATTCAACTTCTCTCATCAAATCCAAAGTGAATAAAATGTGTCCATCAGTTATCTCGGTGTTGTTAGCTAAAGTCACTCCTTCTTATTAGTTTTCTGGAGGTCCATCTGAAAATAATCCCTCATTCATTAGAAAAGAAGATTCAAGAAGACCTGTTTTTGGGGGCGTGTCTGTTTGATTGACAGGCCTGTGGTGCAGTCAGGTTACAGCTATCAGTGAGCGGATGGCGCATCGCTGGATTTCCAATCAGTCATTTTTATCGCTTGCCAAAACCCAGGCAGTGTATGAATCTCAGAGCGGTCATGTTGTGGCTGAGGAGAGAGAAGTTCTCGCAGAATTTGGTGTCAGAGAGAAGGTTTTGGCAATACCAGTAGATAATGCTGCTAATATGGACATGGCTGTGACAATTCTAAATTCTAAAGCTTGGATATTTGGCACAAATTCTCAACCTTGGAGCACTGAGAGATCCTTCATTCTGAAGCCTGTGTTTTGGAGAAGCAGCGTATCCTGGGTATAAGAACCAAGGCTTAACGACTCATACCTTCAGGAATCCTCTAATGCTTTGATTTTCAAAAGAGACAAGAACCCTCTTAGTTGCATGTTGTTTTGCCCCTATCTGTGGACGTGAAAAGATTTTGGCTCGTGGATTGGATGTCCTCTGTTATATTGGAGGACCAAAGGGAGGCACTCTTTCTTGAATGTCTGGTGGCTTCTCAATGTAATCCACACTCGTTCGGTTAGGGGGATTCAGAGATGAGGAGCGGAACACAAAGCATCGTTGTATGCTAACGACCTTCTTTAATATGTGCATGACCCCCTAACCAGTAAGCCACATATCCTCTTACTCCTGTAATCTTTTAATAACATCTCAGGGTACAAATCAAATATTTTAATAAGTGAGTGTCTCCCGATTAACCAATTGCCACAGAGCTACAGCCATCGTCTATGCCCTTCTAATGATCCAATTCAGGAATTAAATACTTAGGTATCATAATCACGAGGTCTGTCAGCACGTTGCAGGAACAGAATGTTGGTGCTGTAACGACAGCTGTTACATCTGACCAACAGAGATGGAGCTGCTTGCCGCTGTCCTTAGCAGGAAGGACACAGACTGTGAAAATGAACATACTACCTGGGTACCTAGGCTTTCCCGTGTCTACCTATTTTACTTCCTCTGTTCTTTTTTAAAAGTATTGACAGCATTATCTCTGCATTTATTTGGTCCGGGAACACGCGAGAGCTGGCAGAAACTTACTTCAAAGAAAGACATCAGCGGGGGGACTTGGTTTTCCTCATATATTGGGCTACTTTTGGGTCGCAGATGTTCACAAGCTCATGCTCTGGTTCATTTTGCAGTTGTTGTCAGATTGAATCAGATTCATGCCCATCTTCACTCCAAGCTCTGGCTTGTGGCGACTGCCACCACAATTTACATTTCACTCCATTGTCACTACTCTGAAGACAAATCAGGCGCCACTTTGGATGGCTTACTCATCCCTAACCGACCCCCATTTGTAACAACCATCTATTCACGCCGGCTAGAATTGACCCCTGATTCATGGCTTTGGAGAGGAGAGGTCTTTGCTGTTTGAGTGATATGTATACAAATGACCTATTTACTAGTTTTGATCAATTATGTTCAAGTTTTGATCTACGCAGTTCAGATTCTTTTAGATATTTTCAACTTCGGGACTTTGCAAGGATTGATGCACCCTTGTTCTCCCAAATCTCAAACCCCAGCGGTATCGATCTTATAGTCAAAGCATAGGCTCTGCCCAAGAGTCACATTTCTCACTTCAATGACCTCCTGTCTCCAGGTGAGGAGTCCGTTATCGATAGGATCAGAGCCAACTGGGAGGCTGAACTGCAGATCAGTTTCTCTGATGATTACTGGTAAAAAAAAACTTTGAGCACCGGTAATTCCTCTTCCAGTTGTACCAGACTCTCTTTGCTACAAGTCAAAGTGCTCCCCAGACTAGTAAATAAGGCCAAACTCTCTCCACTTTATCCAGATAAACTGGATGCGGAGTGTGACGGCTGTTCCCAGGGCTATTGAAATCTGACACACATGTTCTGGTCATGTTCAAAACTACACAGCTTTTGGCAATAATTTTTTAACACAATCTCTGAAATTTTGGGAATAAAAATTGTCCTACATCCAGTGTTGAATTGTTATGCTGTTCTTGCACTAGACCACTGTGCGACAAGGACAAAGGAAGCTCAGTCAGAGCCGGGACATCCAAAACCACAGGAGACCCGTTACTGTTGGGTGACATGTTAGGAGCTGATTTACTCATGGCCCGCGTAACCACACAAAAAAACACCTCAGGTGAAGCACCAGAACTGTCTTGGGAGACAATCTAACAGAGAGAAACTGGTCACAAAATTAACCTCCATGGGACATACCCTACAGCCAGCAAGCAAGGAACCCTGGTGTAGTCTTTGACTCAGAGCTGAACTTTAAAGCTCATGTGGGGTTTGTCACCAAATCTGCCTTTAATCACCTAAAGGGACACAGAGACTCATGCACACTTTTATATCAAGCAGGCTCAACTACTGTAATACTCTCATATTTGGTCCACCCAAAAAATTATAAATCAGCTGCAACTTATTCAGAACTCTGCAGCCCATGTGCTGACCAGGACCAGAAGGAGAGAATATGTTACACCCGTCTTAAAGTCGTTACATCGGTTGCATGTCAGCCTCGGTATTGATTTTTTTTTTTTAAAGCACTTCATGGTCTTAAACCATCTTATATATCACACATGCTGTGAAGCGTGTGAACCAGAATGGCCCCTCAGGTCCTCTGACACCAGTCTTTTAGTTGTTCCACCATGCACGACTAAATCTTTTGGCGAGTTAGCTTTCGGCTGTTATGTTCTGTGTTGGTGGAACCTACCTCTGGCTACCTCTTCAGCCATGGTTTTAATTAAAATTGCATTTAGACATCTTTTTCATTTTATTATTACTTTTCCACGAGAGGAGGGTCTTGAAATATTATGATACCTGACTGCAAAGACAAAAGATGGCAAGCATGATTGTTCCCTGTGGAGGTCGGATGCAGAAGGTTGGCGGCTGCTGTCTGCTCCGGGCCTGGACGCAAAGAGCAAGAAGTATGCTGCTTGAAGGATGGGGGAGGAGGCTGGACGAGTCTCCTACTGCATATGGAGCAAAAGAGCGGATGAAAGCTGGAAGCCAGGAGCAGATGGATAATAATTTGGCCACCACTGCTGACCCACCAACTGGAGAGAGTCCTGGGTCTCCTCACACTTGAGCCACCCAGGCACCAGGGAACAGACCAAGTGAGCCCCTCCTCTGGTCCCCCCCCTCCCGCTGTCCTGTGTCAGTCCAGGGGAACCTCACAGTCGATCTGTCAGCTGTCCTGTGTCGGTCCAGGGGAACCACACAGTCGATCCGTCAGCTGTCCTGTGTTTGAATCTACGTTCTTACCTGAATTCCTGCTGTTGTCCGTGCTGCGTTTGGGTCCATTCATATCGCATATCATAACAACAACGAATGAGAAATCACATTAATATGTTGTCAATTGTAGACAGTAACTGTATTAAATCATATTTTTTTGAATGATCTCGGGTGAGAAAAATATCTCAGCAGAACAAATCAGAGGTCTGGCTTGGTACTGAGTGAAGTAGTGCCCAGTATTTAACAAGATATACAGATCACCAGCATGAGCAACTGCAGCTTTTTACCTGGATCCTTCATGTACCTTTGCTAGAAGTGCTGCAAGTTTTAGTCTCCTGTGCAGAGTTGTTGTTCATGTTGATGTTTAAGAGCGTTCACGTACGATAACTTCACAAACCGCTGAGTTTCGATCCAACATGTGCATGTTTGAGTGAGTCTTTAGGTAAATTCCCAAGGTTCAGACAACAAAACACGGAAGGTGGTGACATCACTCCTTTAGTGAGTGTTCCAAAATATACATATTAATGAAAAATTATTCGATGTATGTTTACTTTTGAAAAAGTTGAAGATTGGTAGAGGGACAGAATAATAGATGTATATTTTTTCTATTTTTTTTTTTTACAACAAGCTCAACAGATGGTTTTGGGAAATCAACTAACTTCAAGATTTTTCATTTGTTTTGAGTCTCATTATATCTGTAACTCTGAAGATCACCTGTTTATTCTTCATTCTTTGGTCATGAATTGACACACAGCTGCCAGAGAAATTAAGACATGTCCAATTACTTTTGACCTCCTAAATTTGGGAAATTGGGATAAAAGGACTGAGTCTCCTCCACTGTTCTTTCTGTATTGATGCAAAACTTCTCAAATTAAAACTGAGTGAGATACTCACCACATTCAGCACTGAAGTATAGCAGGTGTCCAACTCAGTCTAAGATCTCAGTGGAAACAGGACAACGTTTGAATCACACAGATGTCTACAGAAGTTGAAAATGAAAGAATTTGTGAGTTATTTATAACTATTTTCAAAATTACAATAAAACAACAACACAACAAAACCAAACAAATACAACAAATAATCTCCTGCATCACATCACATGTTGAGTGACAGTTTTTCAGGTTCACCTAAAATATAGCTGAGAAGATGAAGATTGTTAATAAATTGTTGTTTTGCATAAGCTCAAATTTAGATGTGATATAAAATGACCTCCCCTGCTCCATTTAATAACATACAGTCTGGAGGCCACATTACAGGACACAGGCAGCTACAGGGTTCAGAAGCACACACTTACAGAAATGGACCTTTCCATAGGAGTGACTCAGTGCGGCTGTCTCGAGGTACATCACAGAAAATAGCAGCTGCTCGTGTTGTACAGTCCTTTCTGCTCCCTCGCTGCCTCCAGCTTCACCTCGTGGAGTTGTGTGTTTAGACTGCTGCTCTGAAAAGTTGTGGTTGTGGAGAGAGGAAGGTCAACTGTGCTCTTGGGAGTTGAGGAGGATGGAGAGAGAACCAGGCTTTGTACTTAGAAAACACTTAATACTGTATACCTACTTCCTATGGAAGATATACCCACATATGCCATGTATATACACGTGCATATGTACACAGTGTGTAAGCAGAGATGGGGACAAGGAGCTGGGAATGAAAGTCAGACACCACACACTAATGTGGGAAAGCAGCAGCAGGTAGATCGATACTGACTGTGGGTAATGAGTCCTGTGATCCTGGTGGACCTTTGGGGGCCGACCCGGCGCCTCCTCTCAAACCCACCGTGGCCTTCACAGTCTCCATTCCTCACCTCGGCATGTTCTGGAGGGAGATATAGGGGGGAGGAGGGGGTAAAACAGAGCGGGTGGTGTTTGAGATTTCTCTGTTTTTTTCAGTTCCATGTGGCACCACTGAAGGAAGGCTCACAAATGAAAATGGAAAATGTCTATATTTCTAAATGGATAAATATTTACCTTTTTCACACATAACACACTATTACACTTCTATTTTCTGATTCAAGCCATATTCATAAGGTCATTCACTGAACAGCCTCCGTAATACTGTAGTAATTCAATGTAGTGCACTACTATTTAAAGAGTAGTTCCAATGTACTTCCAACCCACCACATTATTGATTATGGTTCATGCTGACTTTGAATTTTGAGCATCAAACTGGCTTCAGTGTAAACAAAGCTTAATTTCTGGGAGAGAAAAACTGTTTGAAGTCTGCATGGAGGTCTGAAATGGGAAAAATGCCTGTTATGATTTCCAGCATGCCAATCTGACATCTCCAAATGTCTTGTTTTGTTTTTCCAACCATCCAAAACCCAAATATGCTATTAAAAACAAAAACAACAGAAAGCATCAGATGCTCCTATTTCATACATTAGAAAAACCTAATTATTTATTTTACCATGTAATTATTTATTTACTTCAAAACTGAGTAAAATTATGATTTACTTCAAAATAGCTGCTTCAATTTATTTTAATTAACTAATCAAATAATTGTCCATTCATAGTATTTTTACCTTGCAAACAGTTAATTATTTGTTTTAATACTTTTGGTTTTGTAACACATATTGTTATTCTTGATTTTACATTACCTTGCTTAAGGTTTGTATTAATGCACTTTTTTTTTTTGCTTTATTGCACCTTTATCGTCTCTCTTTATTCCTCAGTTAACCTTTCATTATGTCTTGTCCATGATCCAAGAGAATGCAGAATATTTCTTTGTCATCATTACAGTCATCCATAAACTTCCTTTTTACCAACAAAGAGCCACACTTTACAGCTGACATGAGGCAACGTGCTCCCTCGGTCATAAAAAACACACATTGGAGGTGCTAAATGTTTATGAAATAAATTCCCCTCCTACATTTAGAAGAGTAATTGCTGTGGTAAAAAGCGTCTCCTGCTTGGTAATAAGAACACCCGGCTGAGTTCATATGCCTGGTCACTCTCTGTAAGGAAAACAGCAGCGACCTCTGAGCCCACTGAAGCATGTTCCTCCTCTGACAGGATGTGTGCTCGCTGAGTAAAGATGTGATGTGAGATTTAGCCCCGTCGTAGCCCTCTGAGACGAAGCCCTGGCAACGATGATCCCAATCATCCCAAGGTCAGGGCGCTTTTTCACATCATTATCTCTCCTCCGTTATCTCTCTCCTTCTCCATCTCCCAGAGGAAGTTCCGGCTGCTGCCAGTAGGTGATGGAGGAGCAGGTGGAGGGCTGCTGACATTATGCTGCCACAGTAAACTTTAGTGACGGTCTGATAGGCTCAAACACACAGAGGTGTGTGATCAGTGATCTGTCATGTCCGAGCAGGGAGGGAGTGTGAGCGCCTCGGGGAGGGAGGAAGCAGCTGGATGTGAAGGTTCTCCTGTTGAATGAGTCTGGAGCAAAAGGACGGTCAGCATGTACTGAGAAGGGACAGTTTGATGTGAGAGAACGTGAACGTGAAGCCTGTGAGTGGTTATTTATTGTACAACCAGAGTTCAACCCAGAGATCTGATTGGTCAACTGAACATTTGGAACAACTCATCATAACATCACATCCTGCTCATCATGAGAAATATCCCTCCACCTCCTTATTGGGAACATAGAATTAGAATAGAATTTCATATAATATGTAATATAATGTAGTTTCTACTTGTTCTAGTTCTATTAAATGACCCATTTGGTGAAGTCGGGTCTCTTTTGGTTCTTTTTGGTCGCTCTGAGCACCCGTACCGTAACACCACGGATAGTCACGCACTTACAGTCCTAGAGGAGGCTAGCTGGACCGGTTTGGTTTGAACAGCATACTGAACAGGTACTAAAGCAGCAAAATGGACATCCTTTGATTATTTACAGATTAGCTTTTCCCACACTTTTAAAACGCCAAAGATTGATTCACCCAGTGTTATCCCCAACCAATGTTTTTATGTGGCTGTTTAAAATGGGATATGGTGAGCACCCTACTGAAAGTCTGTGTGCAGCTGGTGCACCCCCACCTCACTCCTCACTGTCAATTTAACAAACACTTCACTTGTCCTGATCTTCAGAGCAGCCTGAGGAGCCGCTGGCCCTTGTGGCTGCTGTTGGTTTTTTACTCGGTGAGGCCACAGGGATCTGCAACATATACAGATGTGGACTCAAAGGCACGACTCAGACACAGCTAGCTCAGTTCAATAGTCTTTACTGAAGATGATCGGGTAAGTTAGACCAGGCAGAGTGGGAAAGAGAAGGCAGATCCAGAAATTCAAAACTCAGGTCATACAGTAAGAAACTCACAGACAAGAAACGCTGGAACAAAGAGCTGTGAAGTATGATGAACTGGCACAGAAGGTAAGAAACACATTAAATACATATGAGGGCAGGAAGGGAAGAAACCCAGAATAAAATGAGAGGTGAATATCAAAATAAAACAGGAAATGGATGCAAGAATACTGAAAAATATGAGAAAAGGAACTTAACGGATGGGACGAGATGTAACAGGACCGAGGAGCTCTGCTTACGCACAAGTACTTTTTGCTTTTTGACTCTTACATCAGCAAATCTGTGCTGACTGTGCTGACAGGTCATCATTGTAAATGAGAATTGGTTCTCAATTGATTTTACCTGGTTAAATAAAGGTCAATAAAAATCAGCAAAATAATCAAAGACACAAACTTGCTCTGAACAGCTCATCTT
The DNA here is from genome assembly GCF_022577435.1 of Embiotoca jacksoni. Classification (NCBI taxonomy): domain Eukaryota; kingdom Metazoa; phylum Chordata; class Actinopteri; family Embiotocidae; genus Embiotoca; species Embiotoca jacksoni. The sequence goes on along the minus strand of NW_027185393.1, from coordinate 1,998,054 downwards.
CATCTTCATCTGTCTCCTTACTCACGGAGCAGAAGGATCTTCTCACAGAAGGTTTGGACTATTTGAATGAAAATTCTTTTTAAAATCTTCATATAGATGTTGACCTATTATCTATATTTATCCTGAACAGGGTCAGGAGGGAGCTGGAGCCAGTTCCAGCTAATCCTATGGACACCAGTCCATCAGCACCAACACAGACAGATGGAAACACACATGCATGCTCTCATTCACACCGATGGGAAATTTAGAATCACCAACGAACCTGACATGCTTGTGTTTGGATGGTGGGAGGAAGGCCGTCGCCCTGGTTAACGTTCAGCCTGCCTGTCCTGTGTCACGGCAAAATAAATATCTAGCAGTGCATATAAAAAGGTGGAATCAGCCAACCGTCCATCTTGATGCTGATTCTAATGCCACCATTTGCTGGACTGGACCAGTGGAGCTGGACGTGAGAATCGTTTGCAGTCGTTCCATCCTACAAGGCGTAGACCTCGGGTTAAATTTAACCAATCAGCATGCCCCAAAACCAGCCAACACTCTGCAGCCGCTACAGCTACCTGCCACGTCCACCAAAGTGTTTTTTCATGAGTACAGCAGATTTGTTTTAATTATTTTAATGAACTCCAGCAGCTTGACGAGGTGCTGAACGTTTATTCTGCGTTGAGCGCTGAACGTTCGATAACTTTTTCCGGTCAGCAACATGAAAAATATTAACACTGTGCTCGTCACTGTCACCGGCCGTGCAATCACAGTGAAGGAGGGGCGGGACCAAGGCGGTTAACCACCAACATTGCCCTCTGATTGGTCCGCCCTGTAGAGTGGCTGGACAAACGGTAATATGAGCCGAGTTACCAGACTGTATTTATAGAGAAGAAAACTGGAGCTGTGAGTGACAGTTGTTGCAGCCAGGCTAACCATACTATACACTTATATATATATATATATATATATATATTTAAAAGAATTTCTGGGCGCAAGCTCCTTTAAATTATTAACACCCTGTGGACATAGTCACATTTCACAGGGAGGGGGCAGACAGACTTCATTAAAATGTGTATCCAAAAGGCTTTTTGTGTCTCCATCAGGCGTCGGGGAGCCGGCGGTGGGACGCGATGTGCCGGGGCCACTTAATAACCCCTACAGGGATGCTAAGGCCGGCCATTCCTCACCCTGACACCTTAACAGCAGCCTAAATTGGGACTGCATGATGTGTTAACTGATGATAGTTTGTCCAGAGGAAGGCTGGCACTGCTCCTCCAACCTTCGGCTCATGAATTACATTTTCAGCAGGACAGAAGTAGGACAGGGCTGACACCACTGTGACTGTAGTTACAATGACGGCACGCCGTGATGTTCCCTACTTAAAGCTCTGTAGGTCACCAAGTGTTGTGTTTGTTGGTCTCGGTGGGGCTTGTGTACATCCATCATGTACTTCACTCTAGTTGTCAGCACTCACACCTTTAACCAATTAAACTCCATCAAACATGCCTAGCAGTGCACCCATTAAAGCATGATCTACTTGTAAAGACCCATACTGCTGTTTTTACATTTACTGTGATAAGAAGAGAGAAAATACGTTCTATTGGTCAATAGGATCAGTTTGGAGAATTTTTAAAGGTCCCATATTTTATACTTTTCCAGTTTTTTATTTCCAGTTTTCAAGTACTTTTGTGATTTTAAGAACCAAAAACCATCTTAGAGTTTTACGTCTTTCAGGCATATTGATATCAGTGACTTGCTCTTCTGATTGGCTGACTCTTTTCTGAGTGACGCATGTCCAGCTCTGAAACAGAATGACCACTCTGTGTTTTCTTCCACATAAAAGGACATGGATATGATAAGGGTGTGAGTTTGTAACATCACAAACTTACTTGCTGAATATAGCTGTGAGAATTTCTCTATTAAGTGTTGTCACACTTTCACAGTATGTATAACGCATCAGGACCTGCTTTCTAAACATAAAATAAATGGCAATCTGAATATCTGTGATATGGGACCCTTAAGGTATTTGTTGTTTTCAGTTCTGAATTCCAAGTGTGAACGTTCCCTCACTGAGGAACACTGTCCTCCTGCCGGTTCCCTCTGCTGTCAAACCAGCCTCAATTCTTGGTGTTATGGATTCCACAAAATGATGGAAACGTTCCTTCGAGATTCTTCACTACGCTGACGTTCTTGCATCACGTCATTTTTGCAAACTTGGCAGCTGCACATTCATTCTGCCAGTTTCCTGCTCTTCCACATTCTGAAGGTTTTCAGCTGGATTCAGATCATTCCAGTTGAACAGCATCCCGGACTGTTGACATGAGGCGGTTGGGTCCATGGATTCATGCTGTTGATGGCAAATTCAGAGCCCACCATCTGCAGCCTCAGCAGAAATGGCGATCCCTCAGACCAGGTTACGTTCTCTCAGTGTGAAGTTGGTGCCTGCTGCGGCCTCAGATTTCTGTTCTTGGCTGACAGGAGTGTGGTCTTCTGCTGCTGTAGTCAATCTGCCTGGAGGTCGGATGTGTTTTCTATCGAGATGCTTTTCTCCTCAGCACAGTTGTAAAGCGTGGTTACCTGAGGCGCAGTAGCCTCTCTCCTCTGACCTCTCATCAAAAAGTCATTCCTCTTTTACCGGATGGATTTTGGTTTTCACCATTCTGAGAATAAAAACAGGATTAAAGTCCCTGAGATCCCATTTTTCCACCATTCTGATGTTGGATGTGAACATTAACTGAAGCTCTTATTCTGTATCTGCAGGAGTTTATGCTTTGCACTGCTGCCATGTGATTGGTGGTTTGGATATTTGCATGAATAAGCAGGTGTGAAGGTGTTTCTAATAATCTGCTCATGAGAATGTTTTTCTGTCTTGGTAAAATAACTCAAACAATCAATACGTCAATCAGTCAATCAAATTATAATGTATACTTTGTTTTTTCAGATGGCAACAATGTTAAAACCTCTCAAATATGTCATTGCTTATTATTACATTTTACGACTATATTACAAAGAGGAAGCCCTACATAACACCATGAGTAATGTATTCATTTGTTTTAATTAGACACTCTGATATTACTCAAACTAACTGTCTTTGACATGTTGTGGCTGCTTCAGCAGAAAGAAACTCCCGGCTTGACGACGGTGGAGCGCTGTGATTGGTGACTGTGATAGATGATGAATATACAGACTGATCTGTGGTTGATAGGTGTCGCTCTATGAGAAGTTACAGCGGGCTGCGTCCAACATAAGACGAGGCTAACCTGGATTTTCCCACAATATATGAATTAGATGCTCACGGTATGGATTGTTTGTTGCCTTAATGTTGCGAGAATAGAAAACATTTTTAATTAATCGTGAGTCATGTTCCTGTAAAGTCATTTTGCTGCCACGGAGGACATACATTTAATGAAGACTGAAAATGAATTCATCGAGTCTCCTGACGTCTTTAATGCAGAAGTGAAGAAACTCGGCTCAGCCAAGAATTATAGCTGTCGCAGATGATGAGCGAGAAAAGAGTCTGAAAAAACTGCAGTCAGAGGGATTGATTCAGAGAGAAGGACGTGAGTCAGAGAGGAATTGTCCTGTCAACACTTTTCTAATTGATTTGTTGAGTAAATGTGAGTCTGGTGCTCCAGAGAACAACAGTTTTAATGTGTAAGCAGAAGTCTTCGGCCCTCGTAACCACACCAAGATCTCAGCGGACACTGCAACCAGCAGAACATTAACTGTACGTGGGTTTAAAAATATTTAAAAAAGTCTTCAGATGAACTACACAGCAAGAAATGGGACGAGGATGTACGAATAATCAGCCCATGTTACATTCATACGCTGGTGTCAACATACATGCACATCTTTTTCATCACATTAACTCAGGCTTCACTGTCCACACCTGATCCTACTTCTATTTTTACTCTTCTCCTCTCCGTGGCTCTTTTCTATGACATCTCTGTGAACACCCCCCCTCCCCCTCCCCCTCCACTGCAGACACTTAAAAGCCTTTTGCAGCCACATGCACATAATCTTCAAACAAAGAGCTGCATGGATTGCGTTGCAGCCGTGTCATGTAATCCTCTTGTCTCCTCTTAACCAGGACTGATCATGAGCTCGGAGTTTGTGGTGTGCGTCTCTGTTGCATCAGACGGAGCTGCGTTAAATCCACTCTGTGGCTGAGTCTTATTACTGATTCAGAGGAGGAGGTTAGAGGGCGTCTGCTGGCAGAATGGAGATATCACACTCAGTGTCAGAGTTAAAACAGAATATCATATTACTGCTTTAGCCTCTGTCCTCCACTCTCTCCTTATCTGACACCTTTTTATTGCATTAATAGTTATTTTTTTTTATACATTCAAAATATATAATTTAGGAATTACTTGTTGAACACTTTGTAAACTCTACATTGATTATGTTTTAATGATTGCATGGCAGGGATTGATGCATAAATGAGATAAATAACCTTTGAAGTTTTGGAGTGATGAATCATGTTGGCAAGTTACACTGTATGCAATATGTTAACATGCACTTAATAAAGTAGGGCACCTACAACAATGCTGTTACACAGGAAATCAGACTAGTTAATCAGTTAGACGCACGGCAGTAACTTCAGACTTCTGTCTATTTGAGTTGCAAAGATGCTTCACTGTTCTCAATGATCTCTCCTTCCATCTTGTCTCTGCTGTTTCTGCGGGATCTGTGGACACCTTTTGAGGTGGTCTGAGGTGAACGCTGGTGTCCTGCGCCACATTGAAGGATCACCTGCTAAACTGATAATCAAAATGATATCCAATAAAAATAAAATGTCCTGTGTGAGTGTGCTGAGCGCAGCTGAACTGGACAGGAAGTAGAAGAGATTTACTGCAAACTGAACTGGTGGCTATAAAACACCTGTTACTGCTTTAATTCAGCTAAACCTCCTCTGGATATAGTTTTTCTTTTCTTTTGGTAGAACACCTCGGTAATTTCTGAAACTCATCAGACCCACAACTCTGGCAGACACCCCACCTACTCACACAGTTCAGTTGTCCGCTGCAGCGCAGTGCCTGATCCTCTTAGACCTGCTGAAGTATTTAAGTAATCTGAGCCTGGACCGACGTGATCGGGTCACGCCTGACGGTTCAGGTTGTGAATTATAAACACTAAAGTGTTCAGACAAATGTTGAACGTGAAATAAGTAGGCTAAATGACGGCATATTAAAATAAGGTTGCAGTGATCAAGGTTGTCTCAGCTGCCTTGGTTTGACGGTATTCGCGTGTTTAATTACGTGATCTACACGTTCATTTGCATTAAAGCAGGGAAATGAGATCCAGCCACGAGTGGTCATTCTAGATTAGAGGTCTCCAACCTTTTTCCCTCTGAGAGCTACTTTGACAAAATGAAAGTGTCAGAGAGCTCCTCAAGTTTAGTAACATTTATTCACATAGCTGAGCTCCAGCCAAACCAGCTGACTCAGCTTATTTTTTCTCCTGATTGATGGACCCTGTGAAACTGGAGGGCTTTTAATTTGAAAAGTAGTGGTGTTCAGCTTACCTGCAGTGTACCCTTGATCCCTCGCTAACTCAATTATAGACACTCTTCCAAGCTCCGCCCCATTGTTGCGGTCCAGAAAAAAATATTGTATTCACTTTATTTACCTAATTTATGAGGTCACAGTTTCTGTCCTCTGATCTCTGTGTCTCACTGTGGACGGAGCTCCACCTCTGCTGCACTGACATGGTGTGGAGCAGACACAGGTGGAGGGAGGAGGGAAGATCGTCCACTCGTTAATCGATCGAGTTGATAGCGTCGTTCTCTCAAACAGGTTAAAAAATAAATAAATACAAAATATATGAAATTGATTGACAAATATACCTGGGCCCAAGTATGTCTGCGAGTGAGTAACACTACATATTGTTCAAACCTTTGGCAATCTTCTCAGAACCGGGTCATTCACGAGCCACAGCTTGGAGACCCCTGTTCCAGACACGTTAACCAAGATGGTACATTAAGGTCATCCTCTGTCAGCACGTCAGCCCATTAGAATCCTTGTTATGTGGATCCTCACTCCTGACAAATGTTTGCATGCCTTTGTTTTTTGCGAAGAATAAAACTGTTAGGAGTCCTGTTTTCCTCTGTTTGCCTCTGTTTTACCCCCGATCCCCTCTCCTCCTGTGTCCTCCTCACCTCTCCTCCTGTGTCCCCTCAGTCCCCTGTCTGCTTGTTCTGTGTCCTCCTCTCCTCACCTCCCGTGGCCACGCCCCTCACCGGTCCCAGCAGCTGCAGCCACTCACCCCTGATCACCACCTACAGGTGTGCTTCATCTCCCTGATCACCTCCCCGGACTATATGTACCCTGCCCCTGCACTCCTCTGGTTGTCGGTGCATTACTACTACTACTAGCAACAGCTAGACCCTGCGAGTTACTGCAAGTGCCTGGGGGTCACCGCAAGGACCGCCAGTCACCCGTCCGTCACCCATCCGTCCCGTTTCCGTTTCTCCTGTTCCTGCTGCAGAGCTACCTGTCGGAATGATCCGTCGGTTGAGTTTCCCTCCCGACTCGGAGAATAGAGACTGTTTTTCCAGCGGTCCTGTCCGCTGTCCTGCCGGCTGCGTCTCCCCGGATCAGTCGGTTGAGTTGCCCTCCCGACTTGGAAGCAAGTGGACGCTGTAGGTGTCGTTTGTTTGTTTGTTTGTTGGAATAAAGACTGTATTTTGGAACTGATACCCGAGTCTGTGAGCCTGCATTTGGGTCCTGTTATACTCCACCTCGTAACAAAAACAGAAAACTGTGAAAAGAGTTTAATGTGTACATGTTAGAAAATGATTGATACCCCTCAGTGGTGGTGGTAAATAAGTTGCAGTGATGTTTCAAGCAGACTAATATCCAGGCTTCAACTCCATCAATTAGTCCCTTAATTATATCAACAATATACAAACTATATATGCCAGTTTTATCGTGCTCAAGGAATCAAGTGCACTTTAAGTACACTAGAGCAATTCAACTGACACAGTCTTTTTGGTGTAGATATTTCACTTCATTTCATTTTTTCTGCTGAGTGTCATCATCTCTGGAGCAGGGTGTCGTCTCCGGCTGTGAGAGCAGCAACTTCCCTGCCGATTCGGCTCCTGATTTGATTAGTATGCTAATGGTGGAGTCAATTTCCACCATGGAGAATAGAGGGATCTCTCAGGATTTGTCACCCAGTGTGTCTGATCCTGTGGCGGTCGTGTCGGGTGTTGAAACGAGTCACATCTGATGGAGGGAAAGCGGGCCCTCCCAGAATCACCACACGTATGTCGAGTTTTTACACTGTCCACCTACATTACATGCTAGCGCTATGACAATGTGGAAGTTAGTGCGTTGTTCAACAGACTGACACAAATAAACAGACATCAAAATTACAGAATTTTGCGACAAAGTGTGGTAACTACTGCAACAATAGTTCAATGGAACACCAATGGAACAAAAATCAGGAACTTTTTTTACAATTTATTGTTGGGGGAATGTAAATAATGAAAGAAAGCCGTGCAGTAGGTGCTAGCCACTAATGCTCACTGTCATCCAAAGCTGACCGATGCTAATGTTCCACCATAAACGGGGAACAGGACTGATATCTTTGATTACATGTCGTTTCGTCAACATGTGAGACTTGGTTTAGCACCAACATAGGCCTTTTAACAGTAAAGATGTTTACGTGGCTTTAGTTGCAAGACATTCGTATTCACTGACCTCTCCAAAATCACACCGGTCATGTCCACTGAGTTTTGCCTCTTTTACTTTGCTCTAAAGTTTCACATTTATTACAATTTAAAACAACCAAAACATATAACTTTTAAAGCAATGAAGGACAGTGTTTGTAATGCAGTCCGTAAGCATCACTGAAGTGCCATAATGACATTAAAGCACACAGTCTTGTGTAATATTGCCTAGATATAGTATTGTTTTAAATCGTATCTATTTCATGGTACTGTGAGAACTTATTGGGTAAGCATCAATTAATGATGCATCAATTATCCGGTTGTTCCTAATTAGTTTCTCACTCGTTCTTCAGTAACTACGTTCATTTTTTTTGGACTGTATTGTGCGTGTAAACCAACCATTCTGTACTTATCATTTCAAACTGTACAGGAAGGGAAACAATTCTCACAAAATATGACCAAGAAAGCTGTCCTTGCTTTGTAGGGTTGGTCATTGCTCACTACATGGAGAACTGAGATTGTGGTCTTCTCTTTTCTCCTGGATGACAATTGTAGGATTGCGGTCCATTGATAGGCTCAATTGCCAGAATGAATGGCCACAGTTACCTTTTTTCTTTTCTTTACTGTGCCATCAAAAAGTCCCAGTCTCTGCAGCAAAAGTTCCGCTGTGGAGATTTTTGACCTCAGGAAAAACCCCAGTTTCCTCATCTGTTTTTCTTGCTGAACTGCTCTCTTAGACTCTCTGTGTTATTTATTTAATATTTAATCTAATTTGAAAAGCTTTGTGAGTATGAATCCACATCTCCCAAACAGACTCCTGGCTTCATCACTGACCTGTATGCACCAAGCAGCCATGGATACAAACCTGTATCATCCTCTTAACAGATCTGTTCTCCAGCTCACTCTTTGACCCTGATCATCCTGCTATTTTCCTCAAATGTAAATGTTGGGCTTAAAATCCATCATAGGTAAATAGGAGAAGAAACAGACACAGACTTTGTGATGTGCAATGTCTTCTATCCTGATGTTTAAGAGGGAAAAGCAGTCTTTAAAAGGATTATCTGCGCAGACATTAACACACTGGCTTCAAGGTACTCTGTGCATCATTCTGTCATCCTTGTAGAACTGTCTGCTCTTTCTCTGCAAAGCTATTTAGAAACTATCACAGAAGAGGATGAATCTGAGCCACTTTTATTGGAGGGAGAGAATAAAAAACACAGAGGCTGAAAGGGTTTTTTGGTTGGAGTTTGAAATCGGACATTTAAGGAAAAGGAATGGAAATGAAGTGGTAATACTGTTTTTTCTTTCTAATCTGAAACTTCCTGTGCTAAAATGTTATATATATGTAATGTGTAATGTGTAAAGAACGCACAGAGACAAAAATTGTAAATAGTTAAATCATAATCCCAAGTAGTTCACCATCATAGTTGAAGAGTCAACTTCCAGTTTGTTTGCAGGTGTTAAAAAAACACAGATTCAAATTTCCTCAAATGGTGCACTCTTTATTTTATGTCAATCCATCACAACCAAACAAGAAGAGCTTATTATTCGAGCTGCCATGTTTCTGCATTACCAACCAGGAGAGGCAGCCCAGGCCCCACGAGACCCAAAAGAGCCATGTTCACATCTCATTGATTTTTTTGGTCATTTGATTAATTGTAAATTTGCTAGAGAATTTGCTCGAGTGAAGTAAAGGACCAAAAAAAACAAAAAACTGGTTCTGCACTACGATCATTTCTTAATCTTCAAAAGTTTTAAAAACTACATTTCTGTTGATATTATGCTCACGTGTTAACACTTTGTATTATATTATGGCAATAATGTACTGTTACTTATGTTTTAGTATGTAGTGCAAAACAATGATTTGCTGAGTTGGATCAGGTTCAGATGGACACTAGTGCTGTAAGAGAGAGAAAAAAAAAACTGAATTAATTTCAATGAGGCTCTGTCCCTGCTCCCCAGTGACTCAGTGGCCATCTGGTGGTGAGGATGTCACCAGAAGAACCCATTGACTGTATCAAAACAACATATTAAACAGTTGTACAGTTTAACAGTGTATCCTTCATATATGTTGGCGAGTCTCACTTTCTGTAATCGTTTCACCCTGGAAATGCAGGTTATCCCAATAATCACGTCAGGAATAAAATGACTGCTGTGGTGAGAAGTTTTTTCACTGTCTGTATTTTATCTTCTCACATGTTCCTGCAGCAATCTGTGGAAATGACCAATTTATGCAAGACATGTCTTTTACAGACATCTGCATATCCTGAACTTAAACTACTCGACTGCTGGAAGGAAGAAAAACTTATCTGCTGGCTACAAATCCCTTTATGACTCAAAGTGCTTCCTTGTAGCACGGAGCAGAAACGGATGTGACAGATGTTACATCTGCAGTTCTCAGCAAATGACAGGCCAAAGTAACTTGGCTGCCTCAGATCAATAAAGATCCCAATCACCAGCTCAGCGCACTGATGACAAGAGTGATAAGCATCACCTTTAAAGCAAAGCTGCTGTCTTCATAGAGCCACAACATGAAAACTGATAAGGCCCTCAGGCTGTTCTCCTTGAATAAACCCTCCAGTTGATAAAATAGACACTGTGCTCTTAAAGGATTTATCTTAGTGTTCTTCGCTCACAATGACACGTCTGAAGTGAAACCAGCATTTCCTTTATTTCCCCTCCACCTCAGTGCAGTTCGGAGAATAATCGATGCCATAAATAAAAAACTAAAGCAAATAGATCTATTTCCTGTGGCTGGCGCTGCAGTGATACCTGTCAGCCACATGATTAGACTACTTTGGAGTTCATTTTCAAAACAACAGCCTCCCACTTTTTCAAATATCCCGGAGCACACTGGCAGAGGCAACGTGGCCATGCTCAACTAACACGTTAATCGGAGGAGTTTTTTGTTTACATTACATTACATTTTCATTTAGCTGATGCTTTTATCCAAAGGGACTTACAATAAGTGCATTTCAACCACGAGGGTACAAAACCCAGAACAACAAGAATCAAGAAAATACAATTTCTCCTTGTAAAGTCGTGTACTCACATTCACAGGGAGCTCTTTTGTTCTATCTATATGTTTGGAGAGACAGGTGAGGTTTGCAATCTGTCATCCTTTTCCTGTTTCAAATTTCAGCGGTGATAATAATTTATTTCAGTGATTTCTTCAAAGTATAAGCAAATAATTCCATCCTGCTTTTTACAAAGGTTTCCGACAATATTCAAGACAAAATAGACTAAACTGATTCTTAGATTCACTGAACCTCTGCTACATGTAGAAATGTATATTTCTAGATTAAGAACCCACTTTGAGGAATAGTTCAGCCTTTTGGGGAATATTTGAATTAACACAAAAAAGTCAGTATCAGTTTCATGTATATTTAGGTTTAGCATAGCTTAATAACCCCCTGCAAGAATTGCCTATTCTCAAACCCTGAGTGGCTCAGTGATCCTGGGAACTGTATTGTCCAGGATATCAGCCCCTGGTAGGGTCTCCCAAGGCAAACTGGTCCCCGGGGAGAGTCCAGACTAAGAGCGGTTCAAAAGTCCCCGGGTCAACTGCAGCCCACGGACTTCAGCCACCTCACCCGGATCAGAGAAACCAGGGCACCCTCCAGGAGCCAGACCTGTGAGGGGAGCTCGCTGGCAAGCGTGTGGTGGCCGGGTCTTCGCCCATGGGGCCCAGTCGGGCTCAGCCCGAAGAAACATCATGGAGCAGCTACCCTGTGGGCCCGCCACCTGCAGAGACAAGCATCAGGGTCGGGTGCAGCCAATCGCCAGCTACATAGACCAACTCTAGGGACGTGGAACATCCTGAGTTGCCCAGGGTGAGAGGTTCCGGGCGGATGTGGGGATACTCACGAGGCCCCGGCTGAGTGCCAACGTGTTGGAGTTCTCCCCGGAGAACGAGAGGGTCACCTCCATGCGGGTTTCCAAGAGAAAGGCTCTGACTGTCGTTTGTGCGTATGCACTAAACACCAGTTTTAAGTATCCGGACTTCTTGGAGTCGGTGGAAGGAGTCCTGGAAAGGGTCCTGCCGATTCCATAGTTCTTCTGGGGGACTATGTGGGCAACGATAGAGAAACCTGCCAGGGAGTGATTGGCCCGAACGGCCTGCCTGATCTGAACTTGTGTCCCTCGGGGTTTTTTGTGGGGGGTGCTGTGGGAGTACAGGGTGACGGGGCCGTTGCAACGGGCCATCCGGTCTCTGTACAACTGCAGTAGGAGCTGTGTTCGCGTCCTCTGCAATAAGTCAGACATGTTTCCAGTGGGTGTTGGCCTCTACCAGGGCTGTCCGAGCATAGCTTAGCATAAAGACTGGAAGCAAACAACTGCTTTATCATGAGTTTGCAGTAAAACTCTCCCACTTCTGTACAGTTCAGCTCCACTCAGCACAATCTCACAGGAGGGCTTTTCTGGTTTATCGTTTAGTCACAAGACATCAGCAATATGACTTAAGATGGATTGAGGATGTATTGTGTTTCCACTGCATCCCAGACCACCTCTGAATGCGGCCTGAACAGATTGGATCTGAATGCGTTTCCACCTGTACTTTTAGCTGGTCACTTGCGATCCAATCACACCAGGACACACATTGATGCAAGGTGGAAATGGGGAAATCGTTACGTGGTAGTGTTAGAATGGACCCAAATGCAGCACGCAGCAGACGACAGGCTGGCAGGGACACTGGTAGGAATACAGCATGCAGAGGACAGACAGTGGTCAGAACCGAGTATGTAGAAACAAGTAGTCGGCCTTACTAAGAACTGCAGCGTGGTACCAGATAATCTCATGGAACGGACTGACGCAGGTGGAGTGCAGAACCAATGTTCATATACTACCAGGTGGTGATCACTGGAATGAGAACCAGCTGTGCCAGCTGAAAGAGGAGTGGTAGTGGGAGGAGTCGGGAGGCGGGCAGTGGACGAATCCACACCCTCCAGACAGACCAAAAACAAACAGGGGAGAAGACAGGAAACATGAGGAGAAGGTGAAACAGAGGGAAAAACACACAGGGACAAGGTGAAGATCCTGACATTAATAGAGAACTATTTTCAGCAACAAGAAGAACACTGAGTCCTCCAACAGATGGCTCCCCCACAGCTGTATCTCAACATCATGGAGTCAGTCTGGGATTACAGTAAGAGACAGGTGAAACTGAGACAGCTTCAATCCAAAGAACTGTTACCAGTTGTGGCATCACAAGGGGCCAGGTAGTGGATGGATGCTACATCCCCTTTGTAAATCGGCAGCCACACCACAAAATGGCCGCCGATCTACAAACTGCAGCTCCCAGAATGCCTCACCACTCACGCAGGTGTGAGTGTTTAAGCCACCTGATTGAGGAAGGACTTAAGAGCCGCAGGAAGCAGATGAGAGGATGAGAGAAGGAGAGAGCACATGGCTGGAAAGAGCGCCAAAAGCACGAGTAGACTGGAGGACTGCCTAAAGGAAAAGACAGAACCAGACTGAGGAGGAACTAACCGAAGACGACCCGGTAGCCTGTGGAACCGAGGACACATTAACTTTACTCTTATTTTGAACATTATTCCGTTTAGCAACCCCTTATCTCCACTTGGACGCTGTTGGAAAAATTATTCGAGGCTTGGTTCAAAATCAAACACCTCAAACATTTTATTCTTGCAAGAAGGAGCAACTACATGCACCCTCAAAGAGAGGTGTGCAGCAGTGCTCCCCTCAGCAGTTCTCTACAGCAGGGTTCTCCCCAGCAGTTCTCCAGCATGGCTCTCCAGCAGTCCTCCAGCATGGCTTTCCAGCAGTCCTTCCCAGCAGTCCTCGCCCCAGCCGGGCTCTACCCAGGCCTGGTTTTCCCCCAGCAGTCCTCTCCTCCGCAGTCCTCCTTTCCCTCTTTCTTCAGTCCTCTTCCTTAGGGCAGCTTTTATACAGTTGACAGTCACCCCCATTCCCTTTGTATCTGCTTTTGTATGGTAATACAGAGTTGGTTGTAGGTCACAAGATAAGGACACAGGAGTTGTCAATTAGATGCGGAAAGAATCACTTGCAAATAAGACAGAAAACAAAGGAAACTTTTCGGAGCCTGCTTGACAAAGAGACTTTCCGGAGCCACAATGCAAATAAGAAGAAGGGACAAATCCTTTTTTTTTTTCCATCAGAAGCTTTTTGTTTGGTTTGCACTATTGGTTTGGACAAAGAGAGTTACCTGAGTTGTGGAGTTAAAGAGGAATAAACCTTCACCTTTTTCTGGGAACCTTTTGATTTTGCCTGTTTTTGTTCATTCCCTTGCACCACCCCACCCGCACTTGTGACCTCTTATGACTTCACAGATGGTGGAGGATGCGAGCACTGGGGCTTAAGTGCTGATGATTGGGAGTGAAGACATTGAAGCGTTGACTCAGTTTTTTTCAGAACTTCACACAAACAACCACCCCACCCAAATGGAGCAACTGATGCAGATGCTGTTGGAGGGCCAGAGGGCACAGCAAGAAATCACTTGTTGCAACAGCAAGTAAAGGCTAACCAACTGAAAGAGCAGGAGCTTCAACACCTACCCAGGCCCAAATCAAAGGCTGCTGACTTCCTCCCGAAACTGGAAGTGACAGACAATGTGGAAGCCTATCTTTATGCGTTTGAAGCTACAGCCACTCGGGAGGAGTGGCCAGAGACACAGTGGGTGGGACTCCTGGCTCATTTTCTATCGGGTGAGGCACTTAAAGCTTATCAAGATGTAGAGGCCAGTATTGATCAAGACTATGACCAGTTAAAGGGGGAGATACTGAGCCGATATGGGCTCACGAAATTTGGCATGGCTCAACATTTCCATAACTGGACCCTCCAAAATGGGGTAACTCCCCGTTCCCAAATGCACAAATTATTACGAGTAACAAGAAGGTGGCTGGAACCGGACAAGAGCAGCCCCACAGACATTAGAGAGACACTAGTTATGGACCGCTATCTAAGAGAACTGCCGTATGAGGCCAAAAAAGTAATAAGTCACCAAAAATTAACAATGGTCACAGAGTTGGTAGAAGCCGTGGAGCAGTACCAGGAGGCCTCAGACATGCTCCGCCCTACCCGTAAAGACCCTCTCGCTCCTGTCCCTGTCCGACCAGTTGGACGTCTTCAAAAAGGTCCTAAACCAGCCAACCCTCCCTCTGGTCCACCCCATAGAAGTGTTAATCCCCCTAGGCTGCAACGAGGGTTCCTGAACCCTGAGGTGCGCCAGGGCTATCGCTGTGGTGAATTGGGCCATATCTCAAGGCAGTGTGAAAAGCCTGATGAGCCAATGCCCACCACAGAGTTCGCTAACAGCCCACATGTCCACTTTGCTGCCCTCCTGGGAGAAAGTGGAGAACGCAGACCAACCTGCCCATTAAGGGTGAATCAATGTGATGTAGAAGCTTTGCTCGATTCTGGAAGTGCCCGGAACCTGGTCCATTAATCCATGTTGAAGGCATCGACCCCTGTTCATGGAGTCCCAGTTCCAGTGGTTTGTGTCCATGGAGACACCCGCGAGTACCCAACCACGGTGGTGAAGCTGACAACCACTAAGGGCATGTTTAAGGTTAAGGTGGGGGTAGTCAAGACCCTTCCAGTTCCCGTCCTGATAGGTCGTGATTGCCCAGCCTTCCAAATGCTATGGAGGGAAGCCCAAATGAGACTCCGACGGAAGCCCCGAAAACGTAAGCCCCTTAATAATAAAATGAATCAATGTTGTGTTAATGTGGCCGAACCCTGTCCTCCCTCGCCTGGTATCGTCCAAGCCTTGACAGGAGACTCCAGTGGCACTGAATCAACCCCGGTGGACACGGAGGACCCAGAACCTCAACCTGGGCCCAGTGAAAATGACGATGTTGGCTCTCTGGAAAGGCCACCACTTAGAAGTCAGTATGGAACAGCGCCGTTACAGGACCCCACCCTAGGTAATGACTTAAGAAATGTCCAGGTTCTAGAGGGCACTTTGGTGGGAACCAGGTTAACTCCCTCTTACCCTCACTTTGCAGTAAAAACTGGACTCTTATATCAGGTAGTGAAAGCTAATGATAAAGTTGTGGAGCAACTCCTCGTTCCCCAACCTCATCGCTCTACAGTTCTGCACCTGGCCCACACCCACTTGCTAGGAGCTCACTTGGGGGTAGAGAAAATGAACGAAAGGTTATTACAAAGCTTCTTTTGGCCAGGAGTTCGCAAGCAGGTAGAGAACTACTGCCGCAGTTGCCCAGATTGCCAGATCACAGTCTCCAAACAGACGTATTATAGAAACCCCGTTCGAAAGGGTGGGGATGGACATTGTGGGTCCCCTCCCCAAGAGTGCTCGGGGACATCAGTACATCTTGGTCATAATAGACTATGGTACCTGGAAGCGGTCCCATTAAGAAAGGCGAATGCTAAACAAATAGCCAAATAATTGTTCCTCTTCAACAGCTGTGTAGGGATTCCATATGTCCACCCCACCGTAGCCACACTTGTGACCTCTCATGACTTCACACAGTAACAATCTTACTTATCTTGAGCTTCACTAAAATGCCACAGCAATCAGGGACTAGTTGTGGTGTTCGTGGCTGCACCAACAATCAAGCTAAACTCAGTTTGTAAAACAGTAACAGTTTCCACTTTCTGCTAAAAAAAGATGAATCCAAATCAACTGACCCGACTGCTGCGTCTGCAACACTCAACAATGGCACAAATTCCAGACTATTCATTAGACAATGAGGTGCTTTTTATTTAGAGCCTTGTTGATCCTTCATATACAACCAAAACTGTTAGACCCCTGCAAATACATGTTGTGCGGCTGTATCTTGGCGGTAAAGTGTTCTTTAGTTGTTCACACAAGTTTTGTTCACATTTGTGAATGATGTACTTTTCATAGTGGGACAGGGCATGCAAATACACAGATATCATGCAACTGACTATACTTTTACATTGAAATGATAATCATCCTAATACTTTTGGAAATATATCTCAACATATACTTTATACGAATGCTGCTGTAGCGAAAAAAATCCCCCCTTGTGGGATTAATAAAGTAACTATCTATCTACTGGTTGCAGCTGCAGGTCTGCGCTCTCCCAGTTCCCACCTAGTTGCTTATAAATTAAACTTTTTATTCCTAAAATTGTGAGAATTGTGTTCATTTGTGTTTCAAACTCACATAGTGTCACTTTAAACTAGCAAGTATTCAAATCAGAGCAGAAAAAGTGCAATTTATCTCATGTTTTCATAAGCTGCATCTTTTTTTTTGTCAGGATAGGTCTGACCCTGTGTGTTTAGACCTTTGTTTCCCCAGACCTCCTTTCCTCATGTGTCCTGTCATTCCCTGGTGTATTTGTTGTGTTTGGCCATGTGCTTGTGTTTTGTTCTGTGTCCTCCTCTGCCCGCCTCCAGTCACCTCCCTTGGCCACGCCCCTCATCAGTCTGAGCAGCTTCCACCAATCCAGCTGATCACCACCTGCAGTCCTCAGGTGTCGGTCCATACTCTCAGCTACACCCACAAGCAGTGCTACCAGCCATCTGTCCTTCCCTGTTCCCTGTTCCGACGACTTGTTGTGGACTACCACACACTTCACCCTGCCTGCTACCCTGTGTCCCAGTTATCTAGTCTGCTGCCCTCTTGTGTTGGACCTCGGGAGACCATGCAAGTATCCAGTCTGCTGCCCTCTGGTGTCGGACCTCGGGAAACCATGCTAGTCGATCCAGTCTGCTGCCCTGTTGTGTCGGACCTCGGGAAACCACACAAGTCGCTCCAGTCTGCTGCTCTTGTGTCGGACCTCGGGAGTCCTCACAGCGCACCTGCTCCTAGCCCTCGTTAGGACTCCTGGGGCCTGCCCGCCTGCCTGCCGTGTCTACGGCCCCACCTGATCCTGCCCGGACCAGAGCTGAGTGCGTGGTCGCACCAGCTGGCTCCGCCCCCTCCGGTGACAAGTCGGTGGAGTTTCCCTCCCGACTCGGGGAAGAGGAAAGAGAGCAGGGAAGAGACATTAGGAACCTGGTCACCTGTGAAATAAAAACTTTTCTGTACTTTTACTCGAGTCTGTGTCTGCATTTGGGTCCATTCCAGCCACGCCTCATGACAGAATGGACCGATCAGATATGGACCCAACGGCCAGAGACTCGGGTTCCCAGACCATGACTCTGTTTCAATATCTGGCCAGTTGGGCTCATCAGAGCTTACCGGGCCCAGTTGAACCCAGAGGTTTCGAGGGAACCCACCTGGCCTTCTGGGAACCGCCCAGGAGGAGGCGATGTCGGGGTCACCGGTCCTGCCGCTCGGCGGGTTCCTGTCCAGATCCAGCTACGTACCTAGCCTCGGTCTTTGAGGACTCAACCCACGACGACCGAGTCTTCAGCCCCAGCAGCCATGACAACAGAGCGACGTCTGTGTCTGTGTTTGGATCCAGTCCAACCACACCACATAACATTCTTCCTTTCAAGTCAATGAAAGTGGCCAGATATTAATGTCTTTAATGTTCCACATGTCCACAAAATATGCATGTTAAAATAAGCATTTCATCATATGTGTCCATGGTGACATCTTGTAAAGCCAGTGCATGTTTGAGTCAAAAAAAGGAAAAAAAAAACTGGGAGTGGTTGGAGTTGGTGTAGCATTGCAGCGGATTGACAGGATGAATTAGGTGCAGAGAAAGAGAATAGTAAGGGGTCACATCTCAAACCTAGTCACCCACAAGACAAGCGACACATGGCTGTGTCAAACTGCCTCAGCTCCTCACATTAATTGCCTACTCTATCCTAAAGTGCAACAGGAAAGTTCCTGGAGTGGGTAGAAAGTGTTCTTGATTAAAGTGATGAGATCAGACTCAAAGAAAAACAGTTTGGAGAAAGTTTTCAAAGTCATTAAATCACCACAGTATACTTTACTGACCACCTGTGTCATGTAAAATCTCTCGTTTAATCTGTCATATTTCCCATTAATGTGGCTATATTTATTTACGGGTTACACTAACTTCGCACTGTTCACCATTTGCGGAACGAGGAGTCCACACAACGGTGTGTGAATGGCTTTTATTGGGGGGACGAGCATGAACCTTCTGCAGTTTTCCAAAAAAACTGATTTTAACACAAATTTCAAATTTTTGAGGGTGACCAAGAGCTAACAGAAATAAATCACCCGGAACAGCCATAACTCGTATCACTATTCCATGCTCATGCCTTTCCCTTATACATAACTTTTAGTCATCTTTATGGCATGGCTCTTGGGATGATGATGTCTGTCGGTCACACATATATCTCAGCAACAATTTGATGAATTGCCTCAGTAATGTGGTTCCAGACATTTATGGTTCCTAAAGGATAAAGATGCCTGATTTTTGTTTTTTTTCATCCAGCACCGTCATCAGGTTGAAGTAGAATCTGTCCACAGTTTTGATTTCACAACCGCATTTCCCAAAAAGTTGGGACACTCTGTAAAATGTAGATATAAAACAGAATGTGATGTTTTGCAAATCATGTGAACCCGTATTTATTGAAAATAGACCAAAAACAACATATCAAATGTTGAAACAAAAATTGTAAGTAAAATATTTCTAAAAAATTATACAAATTCATTTTGAATTTGATGCCAGCAAAACGTTTCACAAAAGTTGTCCCAGGATCATGTTCACCACTGAGCTGCATCACCTCTTCTTTTAACAACACTCTGTAAACGTTTGGGAACTGAGGAGAACAGTTTCTAGAGTTTTGAAAGTAAAATGTGGTCCCACTCTGGCCTGATAGAGGATTTCAGCTGCTCAACAGTTCAGGGTCTCCTTTGTTGTATTGTTCATGTCCTGATGCTCCAGATGTTTTCAATGATTGACAGGTCTGGACTGCAGGAGGCCAGTTTATCAGCGGACTCTTCTACTAGAGAACCATGCTGTTGGAATACGTGCAGAATGTGGTTGGACGTTGTTCTGCTGAAATAAACAAGACCTTCCCTGAAGGACGTTGTCTGGATGGCAGCATATGCTCATGATTTATCTATTTTAATTGAATGTGGGTTTATGTGATTTGTAAATCATTGCATTCTGTTTTTAAATATATTTTACAAAGCATCCCAACTTTTTGGAAACAGGGTTGTATTACAGCCAATAATAAAACCTGCTGATTAAGAAAGACAGTGACTCCATGTGGGGCCTCATCTCCACACATGGGTTGGGGAACACCATGAGGATGGGGACTGTGGCCAACAGGTGTCAAGTGAACCAGGAGTTAAGTCCATATCAAACATACCTTTTAAAAATGTGTATTTCATTTACATCTACATGAAAAGTATCTTTCATATTTCTATACTAATCCCACAGACCTACACATGTTTCCACATAAAGGAAAAACTAGCTGGAAAAACACTGGCAGTAAACGCTGCAGATGTTTATATGAATGTAGTTCACAGAACAGACAGTTTATCAGGTCTTCAGCAATGTGTTCAGCTGCCATCACTGGTATTGTAATGATGATGCTCACATTATGTAAAATGCTGGTTTCACAACATACATTCTTACAGGTATCATAAATATAACACATCACTTAATTGTGTAGTGCAGTTTTGATCATGATTTAGCAACTCTTAAAATGTAAGAACAAATATTTTCCCTCCTAATCCTTCAATTCAAATTATTTCATGTTGTCATATTCACATTTCATATATTATAGCTGATCATTATTTGCTAATCAGGCCGATATAAGAATAGGGAAGTGTGTGCATGTGTGTTGTGTACAGCTAATACAGCCCTGACAAACAGTTTGTGTGGAAAGCAGCCGGGGTTTGTTTGTGTTTGGCCACACAGGGTGGCGTCTGTGGCCGGATCGTGCTTCTACCCTTTCCCTCTTTATTTAGTTAGATGCCTGAGTGGGCACACCTGCAGGTCTGCCAAGCTGCACTGCTGAGAGCTGTTTTAGTTCAGCTGCGCAGTGTGTGTGTGTGTGTGTGTGTGTGTGTGTGTGCATTCTGTCCACTGTCAATGTTGTTTTTAGCTTAGCTTCAGCAGAGCACAGCATCTCAGTACAACGTTGTGTAACAGCACAATGATAAGGCTCAGGCGATCTTTCTGTGCAGTACTTTTGTGTGTGTGTGTTTGTTTTCACTGAACAAAGATAGCTGTGACAGAACATGTTTTTTTTTGCAGTTGACAGGACACAAATTGGGGTGAAATCCGTGGCTCCACTGTGATTTTATGGACATGCAAACATACATTAAATCTGAACCCCGACCGAGACAGACAGACGGACCTCTCTCTCCACTGTCTTTATATTTCGCTGCATAAACTGATGTCAGCAGATGCATCTCTGCCTGTTCTCCTGTCAGTCCTCCTCCCTCCCTTCACATCAGCTCTCACAAGTCAAAGAGGAGCTTCAGAAGGGCCGACAGCTGACGACCTCACTCTGACAAACATTTGGTGTTTTGTTGACGGTAGCTAATGATGCGGCAGAGATACGGTTCTGTTTTTCTTTGCGGGCTCGGACTTCAGTTCAGCAGCAGCGGTTGACTTGTGGTTGATTTTTGTTAAATATGAACAAACATTGAAGCTGCGATTGCACCGATAACTTTATTTAATTATTGGTTTACCCAGAAGCTGACAGGAAAAGTTTGGTCAGGTTGGAGCTATTACAGACTCATCATAGCTGACTGAGCATGACATAGCATGATGTTGGAATGCATGTGCGTGCTTGTGTGCGTGCATCAGGAGCAGACACAGCCTCCCAGATGACCTTGCATGGCAACCATTTCAGTGTGTCACCAGATGGCATTGTAAGGCTGCTGGAACATCACTTGAGCAAACTAGTATTTAAGCAAAGTATATGTTTGTCAAAGTCTCTGATTCTGTCATCTTCTAAAATGTCAGATCTTTAAAGGAGGGCAGGTTGTCTGTTGAGCAACACAAGCAACACACAATGATATACACACGTATATGTGTGTATATCATTGTGTGTGTATAAATAAATAAATACATTTTACAAAGACAATGCATCAAAGTAACCATTGTAATATCGTGGTGGCTTGTAGCACCCATCTCTGCTGTTCCCCTTAACTATACTACATTTTTGCTTTGTTGGGACACTGTCATGTTTGTTTTTATCCATACAGGACGAAGTGGGTATCGATAATGGATGGATTAATTATCCTTCAACTATATTTAAAGCTTGGCTAATCCATTTTTGGCCACTAATTGACAGAATTTGTTTTTTTGTTTTTAAGCCAACAGATACACACATATCATCACTTTATCATTTTGTAATAGCTAACAAAAGCAAAGATATTATAATTTGTCTTTTTCCTACCTAATAAATCTAAGAAGCTCTTTGTTTCATCTAGTTTGTTCTCCACCAGCTAAATGTTCTAAATGAAGCGGCATCATCTTCAGCAGCCCAGAGCCCCGGCTGATCAGCTTTCCAGCGTCATGGGGGTCCCGCTGCCCATCTTAATGGCTGACATGGCGATTGTTTCCACTCCTTTATCCGGGCGGGTCGTCAACGCCACACCATCAGCTTCTGGCTGGGTAGACAAAGCCGTCTCCTCCGTTCCTGTCTCTGGGTGAGTCGGTGGCGCCATGCCATCGGCTTCCGGCTGCGTGCACAATGACGCCTGCCCAGCTCCAGAGACCTCAGAGTCTTCCACTACTGAGTCTGCAGCTCCCGTCTCCGGGTGGACCGCCTACGCCAAGCCATCATTCTCAGGCTGGGTCAAAGTGCCAGGATCCCTGTCTGTCCCTGTGTGTTTTGACCTTTGTTTCCCCAGACCTTCTTTCCTCATGTGTCCTGTCATTCCCCTGTTTGCTGTTGTTTGCTATGCGCTTGTGCTTTTGTTCTGTGTCCTCCTCTGCCCGCCTCCAGTCACCTCCCTTGGCCACGCCCCTCATCAGTCCGAGCAGCTTCCACCAATCCAGCTGATCACCCATCTGCAGGTTGCTCATCTCATTAATCACCTCCCTAGACTATATCAACCGTGGTCCTGCAGTCATTAGGTTTAGGTCCATACTCTCAGTCACATTGCCTCACCCACAGCCTGTTGCCAGTGCTACCAGCCATCCGTCCGTTCCGTTCTGTGCTGGCGACGTGTCGTGGACTACCACCCACTTCATCCTGCCTGCTACCCTGTGTCGCAAGTTTCCAGTCTGCTGCCCTCTGGTGTCGGACCTCAGGAAACCACACAAGTCGCTCCAGTCTGCTGCCAGCCTGCCTGCCATGTCTACGGCTCTCACCTGATCCTGCCCGGACCAAAGCTGAGTGCGTGCTCGCTCAAGTCTGTGTCTGCGTTTGGGTCCATTCCAACCACACCTCACCCTGTTCCTCCTCCATGCCTGGCTCCTCACCCTGTTCCTGCACCTCGTCACACCGATGTCTGGCCTGTTCCTGAGACAACTCCTGTCTTCTGCCAGCTCTGTGCCGAAGAGGGTGACTCAGAGCCCGGAGGGGTTCAGCTTTCACCGCCAACCTCCCAGTGACTCTTGGCCTTTGTCATCGGCTCTCTGCCCTGCCTCGGGGTGTCCTCCAGAGAGGCCCTGGCTGTCTGTTCCTGAATTCTGGTATCCTGGCCCTGTTTCTGGCTCCTGTTCCCTGGCCACTTGGACATTTTGTCTTATCTGCCCTGATTGTCTCCACCTGTGTGTAATTATGTCCCTGCATGCTGCTGTGCTACATCGTTGTTGTTTCATTGCAGCATTCTGCGTTGCGTTCTATAAGCCTTGAAGTGCTCCAACCCGTTTGTTTTCTTGGATCAAGGTTTTGCAAAGTCCTCTGGTTCTGTTTCCTGTTTCATAACTTGCCTGATTTCTGGACTCTGGACTATTTCGGTTTACCTTTTGATCCCCATCTGAAGTTATCCGTCTTTCACCTGGTTTTTAATAAAGATATTGAACTTTTGAGTCGTAATCCTTGACATTGCAACAAATGTCTCGTGCAACGCTAAGATCCAGACCTGCTTCATAAAAGTGCTTACAATACTCAGCTGCTGCATGCACATTGTTTTGTTTGTAACCATTAAGTGAATCCACTCCTGCAGTGGAGCTGGACGATCAATATATGCTGGGGATGCCTCTTACAGTGTAGTCAAATACCTCCCTTCTCTAATAAAGCCTTATTAACATTGATTCCACATGTTTTCAGGTCATATTTATCAGGAAATCTGGCACCAGACCCACTTTCCCCGCTTCATTTGTGGAACCTATTTCCAGCAAGACCCATTTAACAGGGACAGGAGCCCCGGGGGGAATTCCAGCACTGCTGCTGACACTGATACCATGTGACTTTTGGCTCTGTTATAGAGGGTAGTATGCACTATCTTGGCACCACACACTGTTTATACACCTTTCATCTGTAATGAAAAAAGAGACAGCAGAGAAAATGGATATTCTCCCTGTTGTATGTGGAATTATCACATGTCAAGGTGGCCTCTTCCTAGAAATCGTTTCAAGAGTGGATCAAAACTATATCTAGGATCATCTGATTTTCCAGTAAGCTGCTTAAATCATGGATTTATTAAATAGTTGTAATGTTACACGTGAAATTATATTTGCTAGTGGTGATATGTATGATTTGAAAAATGCCAAGTTGCCAAATGATAGCTGTTTTCAGTTCCAGGTTCTGCAGAGAAGGGTTGACCTGCACCCTGTACACAATGACGACTGAATAATGGAGTTCAAAAATGTATGAGATTGTGGTTGATAAAGCCCAAATTTCAAGAGTAGTAAGCAACAAAACAGTGACTGAGAAAGTAGGCTCATAACAATTTAAGCTCCTTTTTTTCCAGGATGTTTTGGAAGCTGTATTGTGTGTGAACCTGAGATGAAAAGTTTCCCTACATCAACCAGAAGCGATGCAGCCACTAGTTAGCAAGCCAGCCCTGGGGATGCCAAGATGACCCAAGATGGCCTGAATCCTAGAATGCTGCTGGTCCTTTGTATTTAGAGAGTTTTTGAATAAGAATATCATGATTTAATGTCTCAAATGCCTTTTTAAGATCTCAAAAGTAGTGGAGTTGCTCGCCATGGGTCAGATTTGTTCCAGCACATCCCCCAAAACACTGTCTCTGGTTCATGGTTTGTTCCTTCTCTGACCTTTGTCACTAGCTACTGACCACTGTTAGATATTTGATGATACACCTGACATCATCAGAATGATATGTTCGTTTCCCTGAATTTGATCACATACCACATTTTTATTTTCACTTTTTAAACTTTTTAAGCATGAACAACAACAAAAATACTCCTGTTTTGCACTGTCAGGATCCCTGTCTGACCCTGTATGTTTTGACGTTCCTCCCGATATCCTCTCCTTGTGTGTTCTGTCATTCCCCTGTTTGTTATGGTCATGTGCTTGGTGTTTTGGTCATTGTTTCTCCAATGCGTGCCTCCAGACACCTGCCGTGGCCATCTACAACCCGTTTACAATAAAACATTTTATTCTCACCATCTACGCCTCTGTCTGAACTTGGGTCCTATCCTGCACTCCCACAACAGACGGACTGACTAGTATGGATCCAGCGGCCACAGACTCGGCACAGAAAGCCCTTGGCTTTAAATCATCCCCCAGGACTGCTTCCATGGCCAGCCAACAAGCTCCGTCACTCTCTCCACCCCCCCAAGACTCACCCTGCAGATGACCTTTTGAGGGTGAGGTCTGCCCTGGAAAGATTTTATCCTGATGTTCGGTAACCTGACATAAACTGCCAGTTGTTAGGTTTCAGACTAATGGAGTCTGTAATGACATCCCAGCCCTGGCTGGCTATGATACCCTCTGTCTCTAAGACTGTGAACATGACCAAATTTAGGAAGTGCCTGGAGGGTTTTTTGGGAGATCCCTGCGGTTCTCAAGGTTGGCCCAGTCTTAATCCCTCTACTCTACTCCAATATCTGACCTTGTATGCTGACAGTTATAAATAGTTGTATAGTCAGTATCTCCAGCGTCTCCATCGGCTTCTGTCATCAGCCCCTGAGCCTCCGGCTGCTGAACCAGTGTTCCCCGTTGGAGATGACAAAGTTGCCTATTCTGTTGCTTGTGGGCCGGTGACGCCGGGCCACCAGTTTCCGGCCGGGTCGACGACGCCGTCCCTACTGTTCCTGTGTCCGGGCAGGCCGCCGATGCCGGGCCACCCGCTTGCGGCCGGGTCAAGGCCATGCCTCCAGCTCCTGCCTTCAGCTGGGTCGATGCCACGCCGGCTGCTCAGCTCCCGGAGGGTTTCCGCCTTGGCCGACGCCCCCTTATTGGCCTCCGAGTGGGTCTTTGCTGACAGCTCTCTACCGTTCTCCCAGTGACTCTCTGCCTTCGTGGTCAGCTCCTTTTCCTGCCACAAGGTTGTCCTCCGGAGCAGTCCCTCAAGTCCGTCCTGCCTCGAGATAGTCCTCCGGAGTGGGGCTTGCCTGTCTGTCCGGCTCCGGGGCTGTCCGCCGGAGCGGTTCAGGCATTCTGTCCTTCCAAGTTTCCTCACTCCTTGTCCCCTGGTGTTGTGGTCCTCTGGCGGGGGCGCTCAAACCCTCAACCTTGGTGTGAGGTGACAGTGTCAACCACTGCACCACCATGCTGCCAACTTCACCACAATACATTTGAGCATTATTTGGACTTTTCGATGCATTTTAACTGTAAACAAACAAAACAACCCCTTTTTCGCACATGTAATGTCTGTCCTTCAAGTTACAAGACAGTTGTGTGCTTTATCCTGAAGTCCTAGGTTTAAACACTTAACCTTCTTGCTCTGAGGCGACAGTACTAACCACTGCACCACCATGCTGCAACTTCATCACAATACACCCGGCATAATCAGAATGACGAGAGGAAAACAAATGCACAAATATGTAGTACATGGAGATACAGAGGTGGATTACATCATTAAATATTCTGCAGAACAACAATTCTTTCACTATTTGATCAAATCTTTGGCAAAGCTGCATCATGCAGTGTCTTGGGGTCTGGAAATCCAAACTTTTCTTCTTGCTTTCCAGTTGGCGAGTTTCTCGGTCAGCTCTGAAAGTTGATGAACTGTTAAGAGGGTTGAGATGGGCGGGGGGGCAGACAGCACACCATCTTTCTCCATTCTTTATTTTATTTTGGTATTTTCTCTGTGCTGTGGACATATTGCCTTACTTGATTGCATTGTCAGAACCCCCAAAGGGAGCTGTTAACTCTGAGCAGAGAGAATGAGCTCTGAGGGTCTTGGGTGGGTGGGTGGGGGCACAGGGAAAAATGCTGAGGGAGGCAGAAATGTTGGAGGACTGCAAACACACAGGGGAAAAGAAGCAGAGGCTTTGACCAAGTGTGTGTGACTATAAATATTCAAGTGTGTATAACAGACGAGACAAAGGGTTCGTACACACGTATCTGTGCTTTCAGACATTTGAGTAAAGTGAAGCAGACCCCATGAATTCAGCCTTGTTTGATGCCCGCTGACTAATTGTAGAAATGGGTAGATTTTCTGACAGAGTTCACAATTTCAGATCATTCACTCTTCAAAGGTCTGGTTGATGGATGATTTATTGCATTTGTCTGCTCTTTGCGCTATTAGATGTCAAAGCATCCATTATAAACTGCAGTGAACTTGTTTTATTTTTTTTTATTGATGTGGCAACATTTAACATTTAACATGTGGCTGACATTTGTCTTCACTGAAACTGTGCTGTGACAATTAAAAATTAATTTAGCTTCAACACAGACCTTCTTTTAGCCAGTTAGTCTGTGCTTCTGTCATTGATAGGAGCTCTTACGTTTCCATGCAGTGAAGTATGATTTAGTACCAATGCATGAGCTCAGTAAAACTGTACAGTCTTAGAGCTACATTACAAGGCAAAGCTACTACAACCCCGTTCCGTAAAAAGTTGGGACGCTGTGTAAAATGTGAATAAAAACAGAATGCAGTGATTTGCAAATCATGTAAAGCCCTATTTATTTGAAAATAGACCAAAGACAACATATCAAATGTTGAGAATGTTGAGAAAACTGAGAAATGTTGTTGTTTTATGAAATATATTTGCTCATTTTGAATTTGACTCTCACAACGTGTTTCAGCAAAGTTGGGACAGGATCATGTTCACCACTGTGCTGCATCGCCTCCTCTTTTAACAACAACACTCAGGATCATGATATGTGCTGTATCATGTGTTCTTTTAACAATACTCTGTAAATGTTTGGGAAATGAGGAGACCAGTTTCTGGAGTTTTGAAAGTGAAATGTGGTCCCATTCTTGCCTGATAGAGGATTTCATCTGCTCAACAGTTCAGGGTCTCCTTTGTTGTATTGTTCATGTCCTGATGCTCCAGATGTTTTCAATGATTGACAGGTCTGGACTGCAGGAGGCCAGTTTATCAGCGGACTCTTCTACTAGAGAACCATGCTGTTGGAATACGTGCAGAATGTGGTTGGACGTTGTTCTGCTGAAATAAACAAGACCTTCCCTGAAAGAGACGTTGTCTGGATGGCAGCATATGTTGCTCCAAAACCTGAATATATCATTCAGCATTAATGCTTCCTTCCAGATGTTCAAGCCACCCATGCCATGTGCACTAATGCATCCTGTACCATCACAGATGCTGGCTTTAGAACTGAGCTGATAACAAGCTGGATGGTCCCTCTCCTCTTTAACCTGGAGGATGCAGCGTCCATGATTTCCAAACAGAATCTCAGATTGTGATCCATCAGACCTCAGGACAGTTTTCCACTTCACCTCAGTCCATCTTCAATGATCTCGGTCCAGAGAAGGCGGCGGTGTTTCTGGATCATGTTTCTATCTGGTTTCTTCTTTGGAGAGTTTTAACCTGCATTTGTGGACGCAGCGATGAACTGTGTTCATAGACGATGGTTTTCACAAGTGTGTTTCTGATGTCAGAGGCAGAAATGATTCAGACATATCGTTTGTCCAGCGTTGACATTTCTGAGTTATTGAATGAACTGAAAGATGATTGACAGCCAACAACAAGGAGGAGCCACAAAATACCAGCAAAGTCAAAACTTCTCCTGACTCAGCATTTTGCTGCCTCTGGGTGGTTCCAGCGTATCTCTGCTTGGATCTCCCTCCAGTCCTGTTGTTCAGGTGAGCTGTTACATCCTGAATGAGTCCTGCAGAATTCACAGGTAGCTTCATCAGGTTCACGAGACCTCCAGGAACTCCATGAAACATC
The DNA here is from genome assembly GCF_022577435.1 of Embiotoca jacksoni. Classification (NCBI taxonomy): domain Eukaryota; kingdom Metazoa; phylum Chordata; class Actinopteri; family Embiotocidae; genus Embiotoca; species Embiotoca jacksoni. The sequence goes on along the minus strand of NW_027185393.1, from coordinate 1,969,320 downwards.
AGCTGCTCATCACAGAAATATCTGGACCTGCTGATCAGTGTCTGTTAGAGGATCTCATCCACCGTCCTCCTCTTTTATTTGACCACGTTTTATTATAAGCTTGTGGTGGGAGGGTGTAGTTTAGCTCGGCTGCAGGGGGGATTGAGCGGGGGAGTAGTGAAACAGGTGCTGGGAAAGGTGTAATTAGCTCAGCTGAGCCGGATTGACTGATTGTCTCTCTCCCATAAATGGAGCAGTGAGACACCGGAGAAGGAGGAGAGTACAAGGAGGCTCCTCAGACGTGGCGCCCAGAGAGACGGCAGGAGAGCGCAGGTACGGTGGTGTGTGGACAATAAACCCCTTGAACTGAGACCAGTGCGTGAAGTTTGATTTGTGTCTGAGGAACCCACGGCGGTAACACAAACTTGTTACAAAGCCATTTTTTTTTCACCTAATATCCAGCCACTTCTTATAATTTCATCTATTCATCTTTTTGTTTTTCCCCCGGCATTGACTTCCTCACCGATAATCTCCTATAAAGTGTTTTGTTCGTTATAATTATATTTATTCATTTCAATGGGACCAGATTTCCTTTTCTTTTTGCGGTCGTTCTGTTTTTTAACTGGAATCACTTTAACACGCAAACCCTCATTTAAATACAGCGATTTTCACCTGATTTCAATGACACGATCACTCAGTTAATCACCTGCAAAAAGGCTTTCGGAAGGAACACGCAATTTAGTACCTTTATTTGAGATTTTAATGAAACAAGTCCAGTGTTGCCTTTTACTTTTATGCTGATGATACTCAGATATACCATCTGCTGAAACCCGACACTGCTTCTTCTGAAAAACTCAATGGAGATCAAACAACACTTTTTTGTGCTCAATCCAGTGTCATTTGACAATATTTAATCTGGTCTCAATTCTAAATCACCGGATTGTAAACCTCATGTAATCTAGGTGGTATTTTGAACTTGACCAGGTTTTGTTTTGGCGGTACGCTGAGGACAAGGCCGGAGTGGTCATGATGTTTTGGCTCATCAATGTAAGTTTGTCCAATATTCTGCAGTACTTGTGGTACGGGTCCCCACAGGCCGTTTGAACATGGTTGTTTGGAACTGGTACAGTCAGCAAATCATTTATTTGGATGATACTTCATATGAACTAGTTTCAAGTATGAGCTGCAATTAAATGGTGGCAAGTGATGGTATGAAAAGAGTTGGGAAACAGTGCATGTGTCTGTGAGGGGAGTTTTAGCTTTGAAGCCATCATCTGCCATTTACCAAGTAAGAAGGGACTCAATATAAGTTTGGAAGATGATTTTTTTTTTTTTTTCAGGCAGCCTAGTTCAGAGGGACTGAGTGATAAACACAGCCTTGGGTAACACCCCCCCCCCCCCCCACACACACACACACACACATGTTCAGCCCTTGCATTATCTAGTGTGATGCCTGGAGCTATCTTCCCCCACAGGGGGCGGTCTTAGGGACAATATCCAGGATGAGAAGCTCTTTGCTGGGCTTTTCTGGGACAATACAGCTTCTGTCTGGCGATGGATGGTGGTAGTGGCAAGCATAAGGGATACAGCTGCAATACACAAGGCCATACACACATATTCACACACACAGATACACATACACCAGGATGTCTGGTCATACAGCGCTAATGTGGTCCTGCAGGATGCTGTAATCAGTGTTAGGGCTGTGGAGCGTGTCAAAACACGGAGGACTGAAATCTTAATCGCAGGATGGGACTCGATGGTGCAGAGACGGGGAGAGGAGGATGGAAAAGGAGACAGGTGGTGCTGTGAAAACAAACAGTAATAGCCAGGGGTTGAAGCAGAGCATGGGATTCATATGTTACAGCTGGGTGAAGGGGTCAGTCATGACTGACCAGCAGGAAATCTTCCTCGCTGCTCTCCCAGGACATTGCAGCAGCAGCAGCAGCAAATCAAACCAGAAAGTTTTGTACTTCTCCAGATAAAAGAAGGAGGTTAAAACAACAGGGCTATTGGATAACGATAAATATCTGTCCTTTACTGTCTCGGACTGTTCCCTCTGGTTTGGGTCAATAACAGCATTTAGTATCAGTGACCTGGGTCCATTATCCTGCTCGGGCCACGGTGTAGCCCTGAGATGTAAAGCATTACTGTCTCCTTCTGTTTCATCTCCCACCACACAATCCTGAGGGACGGCGGGCAGCAGCTGAGACCTTCCTGTGGCCACAGTCAGCTGTGTGTGCAGTGAAGGGCAACAATGATACGTCACTGTGCTGATATTGACCTTTGATTGTGGATTTTAAAGTGGATGTCAGCAGTCTTTGTTGTCTGCCTCTATTAAACTGCAGATTAATTGATCAGGTATTTATGGGAGAATTGATTGGTGGTTCTCAACATGAGAAACCCAGAATTGATTAAAATGCCACAAATACCCACATTTCTGCCATTATCACTATTTCAATCATTTCAAATAAGGCATTACTTCACAAACATTTATATGGCAAATCCCATCAGGTAAAACGGCTGCATATAAGGAGTATGAACACTGATAAGCTAAAACAATAGGACCACATCTGCCTAAAAGTCCTTTGCATGGTAGAGTTTTAACCTGCATTTGTGGATACAGCGATGAACTGTGTTCACAGACAATGGTTTTCACAAGTGTTCCTGAGCCCATGCAGTGATTTCTTAAATTGTTGCACTATTTTCCCACACAGTCTTTCATAGAGTGGTGAACCTCTCCCCATCTTCACTGCTGAGAGACTCTGCCTCATTGAAATGCTCTTTTTATACCCAATCATGTTACTGATTTGTTGCTAGGTAAACTAATTAGTTGTGAAATGTTCAGTCAGGTGTTTTTTTTAGCTTTACACAACTTTTCCAGTATCTCATTGACCCTGTCCCAACATACAGGCATGGCGTCTCCAAGGCATCTAATGGTGCCCTGTTGTATGTGGCACCAGTATGTTAGTAGCATTCTTGTAAATTGTCATTTGGAGCTGTGTGTTATGATGTGGGGTTGTAACAGGACCCAAATGCAGGCACACAGACTTGAGTATCAGTTCAAAAACACACAAAGCTGGCTGGACAGCTACCAGAGCAGCGGACCAGACTGCTGGTAGAACAGAGTCTATTTCCTCCAAGTCGGGAGGGCAACTCAACCGACTGGTGGCTCCAACTGGTAGCTCTGCAGTAGGAGCAGGAGGAACAGGAGCGGGAACAGACGGACGGGTGACGGACGGGTGACTGGCTGTCCTTGCGGTGATCAGCAGGAACTAGCAGTATCTAGTAGTATGCACCGACCACCAGATGAGTGCAGGGGCAGGGTATCCCACCAAAGCGTTGCAAATACAAACTCGCACGTAGATCCTGTAGTCTGACGATTGAAAATAACTAAATTTACAGATGTGGTGTCACTATAAACGGGATATGGTGATACCAATATGTGGCTATAAACGGGATATGGTGATACCAATATGTGGCTACAGTGGATGCAGTACTCAGCTCAGATGATGGGCAAAGTTGACTGCATTGTATGCTCTGAGGCACGCCCACACTTGGGTACTATACCACTCCCATACAGCCTGCACAGCGATCCTGCAGCTTTCAATTGTATCATGAGGCTGTTCTCCAGCGCCAGCCTGCCCACAAATCCCTTTTGTCACTTCTATCATTACCAGTTTCCACCAACATCGCCCACCACCAAACCACCGTTCTTCACCTCCTATGCAGGAAATTATACCTGCCTTCGTCGAATAGTGGAGGGTGGCCGTTTGGTGGGAGACATGCACAAATCTGACTGTAATATCACCCTTGAGATGGACAACATCCGACATGCACAGCAGTGTACCCACACCACAGGCTGCACAGACATATTTTGGTAGTGTGGCACAAAGACTCTGTATTTAGCACTGCCCTTAAATTGGACAGGCACCTGTGCCCTCGTCCAATTGGTCCAACCGCTCTACATCTTTCCCGCAACCCCCCGGACATCGAGACAATTAGAGAATCCAGGGCATGGCCCCGAAAGGAAGGTCAAGCGCTCGACTCCTCTAGCTACATTTGACCCGAATATATATATCGATAGCATAGGCAGTCCCAGTGGGGTACCTGACAGATAGAAAGCCCGGAATCAAGTGGCAGCTGGGTTCGAGTCTTTATTCTTTTGGTGGGTAACAATAAACAAAAATGTTGACTGGATCAATTACATTTATTATAACCAACAGCGTTTCGTCAACTATACACGTGATGCAGTTAAGGGCCTCAGCAAGCAGCTCGATGCCACTAGTCTTATGGCATGGCAGAACCGCATGGCATTGAACATGCTGCTGGCTGACAAAGAGGGTGGATACAAAATGTTTGGCTCCATATGTTGTATGTTTATTCCTAACAATACAGCACCAGATGGATCTGTCACCAAGGCTCTACGGGGTCTTACTGCCCTCAGTGAGGAACTTGCTGTAAATGCTGGGATTGATGATCCTTTTTCCAGGATGATGGAATCTTGGTTTGGTAAATGGACAGACCTGTTCCTCGCCTGTTTCACTAGTGTTTCAATAGTAGGCAGCCATCCTTATTATTCGTGGTTGTTGTTGTATTCCCTGTATCCGAGGATTGATCCAAAGACTAATCAGTGTTACATTGACTAAACAGGACAAACTTTTTTCCGAATTCCGACAACTGACCAAACATACGAGACCACTATTACGACACCGATTCTACCTACAACTGAACCACCCCCTTATGACGACATATTTGTTCTCCTCCCTGGAGATCAGGACATGTTCTTAGACACTGACGTGTGACAAAGTAATGGATCCCATGCCGAAACTTGAGAGAAATGGCAATGGAGATGATGTCTGGTTGAACAATACTCAACAACAATTGTGTGATTACTATGATTTTCCTCATGATGATTCTTTTATTTTTTAAGTACATGTTATACCTTGTATAAACAGGAGGGATATGATGGGAAAAAAATAAGATGTACTTATCTACCTGTTGCTCAAGGAAGTTTTTATTGTCTCATTTACGACATCTCTGTGTCTTTATCTTGTGACCTACAACCAAACTCAGTATTATCTACAAAATCAGCTATACAGAGGAAGTGGGGGTGACTGTCAACTGTTTGTCAAACTGTATAAAAGCTGCCCTACGAAGGAGGGACGTTGAGCAATGCTGGACACCTCTCTTTGAGTGCACATGTATTTTCTCCTTCTTGCAAGAATAAATGTCCGATATGTTTGATTTTGAATACAGCCTCCGAGTCATTTTTCTAACACTATCTCAAAGCAGGGCCAAATAAAACAATATGAAAGACTGGATACCACCAGATATGAGTGAAAGGTGTTTGTTGAAGTGTGCTCTTGTGTGCACACCAGTGTTTACAGTATGTGTACCTGCACGTTCCAACGAAGCCTCAGATAAAATCTTCCCCATTAATTTTGCAGCAGCAGAAGCCTTCAGAGTGGAGCGGGAGCATGCTCCTCCACCTTCCTACTTAGTGACCTGTTTTTTTATGGTCCGCAGCTCCGTCATCGGCTGCACCTGCAGCAGCGTCGCATCGCACAAGGCATCGTGGCTCAGCTGATACTGCAGTTTGAAATCTGATAATATTGGCATTTTTAGAGTGAAGGACTTCTGGATTCAGGCTGTCAGTAATGAATAATCATTAAGATTTTAAAGGTGGAAAGGCTTAGTTTGCAGCATTTAGAACCACAAGATAAATAATGTTCTGAATATGGTTATTCACTATAGGCACAGTGGGTTGTCCAAATGCTTGAGGCCACATCAAAAATCTGTTATGTTCTGCTTCTGGTTGTTATGTTTCCTGTTTTACTTTGTAGTCACTTAGCTGATGTGCCTCAAATTATTTTACCCAGAGATGAACGTGTTTTCTTGCCCTCTGTTTCAAGCACACAATAAACATCATGACAGCTTCTGTCCAACAGCAGTATAGTGATAATTAGTGAAAAGTAACGTGTAAACATGTACAACTATCATTTGTAAAGTTCGGCATTTGGCAAAAGCTGCAGATTACTCGGCCACCGCAGTTTTTGAAATAGGTTGGTTGTTCCTCCCACTTATGCACCCAAAATATTCAGGTGTTAGTATGTAAATACATGATTTAGGACACAACACTTGTTTACTTCACGCCCTTCCCTTGTATATTTCCCGCTAGTCTGAAACACACGACTGTTTTTCTATGCAGATGCAGGAGTGAAATCTCTTTTGCACCCAGACGAGAAAGCAAGCTTCACTTTCAGGGACGGTGTGAATTCAGTTTGCAATCTGCACAAACACAGTAATCCACGATGATGTAAAATTGTGAACTGGAGGTAAAACAAGCAAAAAGAGACATACAGCCACTAAGACTCACCACAATGTACAACCCTGCGGTTTCCTGGCAGACACCATTCCCTATGTGATGTAATATGAACTGTTTAAAAAAGTATTTTTAGAGGACTATTAAAAATGTCTATTTTTTCATCTGAATTCCTGCTTTTAAGCCCCATAAATCATAAAATCATGCCTGAACTTTTTAAATGATCATTTCTAAGACCTGCAAGTTGCTTTTTAAATTTTGGATTTGTGCCCACAATAAAAAGAAGGATACACCCTCCCGTGTTGGGGAGGATTAGAGTTATGTTTAATAGGAAAATACATGTAATTGTAACAATTACTGTAAAATGTTTTATTAAATTATAGTTACTATTCAAATGTACATGATAACAAAGGGGTTACATCCGAAAATATTCTCCTGTTGAATAAAACATTCTGTTGTTTCCATCTTTCAGCCGAGGCAGAAATCTGTTCTGTTTACATCTGGACAGGCTCAAATTTCTGTTGGTTATGTGTTGGATATGTATTATCAATATATATTGAAAAAACGAATTCATGAACCAGTGTGAAATAATTGTGAATATTATTGCTTTACTACATTTCATTGCATTGATTACTTTTCTAACAAATGTTTTAAACTGGGCAATAAATCTGAAAAATATAATTTAAACTCAGCCGATTTAATAATAAGTTCTTAAATATAAGTTAAATCATGATTTGAATGTTCTGATTTTAAAGTACATCCATCAAAACAAATCACAAGCATGTAGATCACAATTGACTTGTTTTTTTTTCTTGACACTCTGAGCCAATGTGCTGTGTGCGACGGGGTGATGTGAGGTATCTCATGTCAAATTTGGTAATTGAAATCAAATTCAAATCCCTTGTGATATTTATGGAGGCTCTAAAGCTTTCGTTAACTTTTGATTGAAGTGTTTCTTCATCATCAAGACTCCTACTGTGCCTCCACGGGGCAGCTCATGAAAAATGGGTGGGAAGAAGCCGAGCTCGCTCAGCAGGAGGTCTGAGAGTTCCATTGGTCCAAGAGTCACCTCACAGTTTGTGACTGATGAGATAACCACTGCTCCTTTTGAGGGTCACTTAGATTTCTGTTGAGATTAAAAAACAAAAATGACTTGTTTTATTTTTATTATGTTCATTTTGAATGTATTTCTTGTAGAAAGTGTGTTATTGTTTCTTACTGTTTACAAATGTATTTGCATTGATTCAATATTTGACTTGTACAGACAGTCCTTTTTTCCTCAAATCCATATATACATGTTCAGATCCCGAATTAAATAAATTAAACACGTTTTATGTTTTCAATATTATAAAAACAAATGTCCTCACATTGCATTTAGGCTACATATAATTAGTTTCATTTATTGATATTCCAGATGTAATTATGCTTAGTTCCTGACACATCTCTTGTTATCAAAGGGTTTGTGCATCTTCAACAAGCAACATCCTAATGTGAAGTCACCTACTGGGTTGTGAATGGCCGTTTTGAAACATTGAGTTTGGCGGTAATGTCAATCAAACAAGACACCCCCCCCAAAATAAGGCTTTATGACATCAAATATCTAATTAATGATGTAATTATTTTTTAGCAGGACCACCAGAACACTGATTAGAAAGAGTGAATTTAGCTATTGACGCCATATCAACTTGGAGAAAAGAAATGGACTTTGTATTTCATGAGAGAAGTTGAATGGAAGTCAACTAGGGGCTTTCGGAGTCAACCCCTAGTGGCCCTCAGTGGTATTGTTCTTTAAGGCACTTCTGCATTGGCTTAATTTTTCAGACCCAGGAGCTACATTTACTTTCATATAGTCTCTGGTAGAAACACAGCGCTACAAAATGGCACACTGTGGATCTAAAGAGCTCATTCTAAGGTAATAAAAAGACGATTCTGAATTTCAGGTTTATTATAGACTCAACAACATAATTATAAATATTATGTGACAAACAAATCACCCCAAAATACTCCACTCTACACCATTAAGTTGTTCATGTAGATTTGAATTGGTAATGAGTGGATAAATCATCAATTGCTTCATTATATCTCTATGTTTGTTTCTTACATTACAGATTACAGATGGAGGAACCAAAGTACTAAAGCTGGGAGGTGGGGGATTAATCAGCTGATTAATTGTCTTTTTCCAAATTATTGTCATTATATCAGCCTTTAAGAATCTGTTACAGGTCGACATCCACCCTAAACCAAGGCAAAAGGATGTACTAAGATGTACCAGCGTTTCACAGTGGATGATCCTACTTACTGCTGAATCCCAATTAAAGACTGGTGCATGGAGACGAAGAGGAGAAATAATGATACCAATATGGAACAAACCCACAGTGAAACATGATGGAGGAAGATTTAAATCTGGGGAGGGTTTGTTACGCTGGAGTTGGACACCTGCGGTGACTCGACTCCACCCCTACCAAAGAGAGGCACCAGTCCACTCTTCAGAGAAATACTCCACCCTCTGGTTTGATGTCTGTGGAGAAGGATTCACACTGCAGCAGGATAATGAACCCAAACACAACGAAGAACACCAAGGAGCGCTGGCTGTCATGGACTTTCCACAGTCAGCTGACTTCAACCCCAACGAATATTTATGGAAACACTTGAAGACTGAGAAAGACGAACATTCCTGACATGACAAGAAGCTCTTTTGGGACATCGTCACATCATGATGGGAGAACATGAGTCATCAGGTTTGAACAAACTCCTGTGCAGATTGAGTGCCGCAGCCATTAAATCAAATTCATGTCAAATGTTCATTCATGGACTTTTCTCTCCAATTATTAAACTGATAATGTGATTTTTAATACAACAGTTTGTATTTAATTGAAGAGAAGAATAGTCCAAAATAATCAGGAAATGTATTTGCAATATAAAAAAAGTAATTAAAGTCTACTTTTACAAAAAACAGTCCTGTGGTCAAGTATGTTTTTGTGTAAAAATTAGGGCTTTAATGTTAATGTATTATGTACATTGTTTGGAGGATAATAGTACAAAAATGGCACACATAAGTGCAACGGGTTCCACGTGGTTGGAGCTTTTCAACTTTCACACAGTTCGACAAACAGCCCCTAAACATGGCTGCATCATCACATTACCTGCCTGCGAATTCCTCCAAACCTTCAAGCAATGATTGGTTTAGAGGATGGTGTTATGTAACTGACCTGAAATCAGTGTCTCAGGGCAGCAGCCCTCCTACCACTTCCATCTCCCGAGCCTCCTACTCTGTGATGCTCACAGAGGCTTGGTCAGAGCAGGCCAACACCTCCACCTACCACTTCCTGTTGTGTGAGCTCAGGAGAGGCCACCAGCCACTGAGAGTGGTGCTGCTGACTGGATAAAGTCCAGGATAAAGTGGGTGGAGGCGGTACATGAAGGGTGATGAGAAAGAGAGAAGGGCGGGTGGGAGATGTGAAAAAGCTCAGTATATTTTGACAGCAGTGGTGACTGCGCATGGTGACATTTAGGGAGAATGCTTCGAGCACGACATTGCCCAGCTCACTCTCAGGCAAGATTATTTCCTGAGATCATTTTTAATAACAAATTCAATATTATCCAAACGAAATTTGATATTTTTGTTTTGTTGACTCAAGTGAACTAAACAGGAACGATGCACATGCTGACATGCTGATATTAAGCAGGTATTCTGTTTACCATATTCACCTACTTAGTTTATCATATTAGCATGCCAACAGCTGACTAGTTAGCCCAACTCATAAAATATAGTCAAGTCTAATGGAAATGTGTTTTAATTTTGAACGCATTTGTTCATAAACCAACAGAAATATTGAAATGTTGATCTGATGACATCACTGTAGAACAAGCAGAGAATTAGGAAGCTATTACAGGTCAACCTGAGGGGGACTATAAATATCGGTTCCTCAAGGCTCCATCTTAGGACCTGTGTTGTTCAGTCTCTATATGTTGCCTCTGGGAAATATTATCAGACAACTTGGGATTAATTTTCATAGCTATGCCGATGATACTCAGCTGTATATCTCTTTATCACCCAATGACATCACCCCAATCGATAAACTGGTTCATTGCATTGATCACATCAACTTGTGGATGTCATGCAATTTTTTTACGGCTGAACAAAGACAAGGTTTTAATCATCAGAGCAAAGGTCCAAAGGGAAACTCTGTACTCAAGCTTACAAACTCTTACCCAAAATGTCAAACCCCTTGCAAAAAATCTTGATGTGCTTCTGGACCCTGACCTTACTTTTGAATTTCACATAAGCAATACCACAAAAAAAATGCTTTTTATCACCTCAGAAATATTGTGAAAGTCCAACCATTCCATATTTCCATTCAAAGTGCAGCAGTGCGCGTACTAAATAAGACCAGTCGGAGAGCTCACATCTCACCTGTCCTGGAGTCGTTTCACCGACTGCCTTTTAGTTTTAGAATATAATTTAAGATCTTTTTTATTAGTATTCAAATCTCTCAATAATCTTGCACCAGATTACCTATCAGACATGCTTTTAATTTATGCTCACTCAGATCCTCTGACACTGGCCTGTTAGTGATTCCCGGGGTGAGGACAAATACATATGAGGAGGCAGCAGTTAGTGTCGATGGTCCTCGCCTCTGGAATAGCCTGCCGGTTGAGCTGAGGGCTTCAAAATCTTTAAACACCTTTTAAAGGAAATCTTAAGACATACCTTTTTAACTTTGTATAAAATGTACATAAAATAAATTACGAAAATGCTATTTTATATATTGCCTCCTCTGCCATGTCACTTATTTTATATCACCTTCCCTTGTTTTAGCTGTTCTAAAAATTGTTGTATGTTTTATTGTGAAGCACTTTGTATTGCATTTTGGACCTGATAATGGCAGAATGGTACCAAATCTTTCCGCCAATTCATCAAGCGAATGTTGAGATATTTCATTGAACCAGTGAAAACATGCTTGAACTGCCTGTGATGCATCAGGAATAGTCAAAGCCTTTGGAATCCTTCAAGCCAGGGCACGAGCATGGCTAAAAACCCAAGGGGTGCCCCGATACTTTAGAGGTTAAAGTACCGACATGAATTGCAATATCATTACTTTTGTCAGGGAACTGTGTTTCATTATAGAGTGAAACCCATTAATTCAACATGTTGTGAATTCTTCACGGACAGAGACAATACGGTTACGACGCTCTTATCTTGAAACTTTATTTTGACGCCACAAACTGTTTCCGCTTCCGGTTGCGCTAATCGTATATGCTACGCAGGACCGACAGTATGGTCAGATCGAGTCATTGATGATGTCATAGTACTGTAACTTTGGATTTATGTGGTAAAACGGTTCCGTTTATAACTGTACTTATGTTCTTAAGTGCATTTAGTGTTAGTAAGTGTTTGTTATGCAATTAGCCGTTCAAATAATAGCCCAACGTTGAGCTAAGTGGCTAATCTGGCTAGCGAGCCTGTATTCCTGTGAATGTGTATTAATGCTTAGTTAAGGTTAACTATTGCTGATAATTCGGTTCTGTAATTTGATTTCTGTGTTTATTTCAGAAACTCCATCTGTCAATACATCCATCTTTCAATCTGTCTCCAAGTTAAAATACTGTACGCCAAACTCAATACAGTAACATGTGGATCAATCAGATGTCTGTGTTCTCTGACTGGAACCCTGTAGTGGTCAATATTAATCTTTACACCAGTCTCTCAGGGGTCGAATCCCCAACACAACGATTTCCACGAGTGACAAGTGGTGGGAAAAATGTCCTCTTACCAGAAGTGGTCAGCCAGCTGCCTCGATCTGAGAGGGCTGAGAGGGTAGTGGAGAGAGAAACTGACAGCTCGACTACAGACAATGAACACTGAGTAGGTTGGTGAAGCCAATAACTGCAGATCTGAAACATGCAGCTCCAGAGCCGGAGATACCAGCAGGCAAAAGCACAAAACTACGGGAGCAATAAGAATAGCATAGACAGACAAGAAACAATAGACATTATTTAATTTCCCCAATGTCTGGAATACCAGCATTGGTCTGCAAATGTAGTAACTATTGCTGTGAAGTAAGTGCAGTGAAAACTAGAGGAATATTAGTGTAAATATGATACGATTTGATACGATTGATCATACGATCTTATTACAGAGATTAGAAGACGTTACGAGGATTAAAGGAACTGCATTAGACTGGTTCAAATCCTACTTATCAGATAGATTCCAGTTTGTCCATGTCAACAATGAGTCTTCCAGACAAACAAGAGTTAGTTATGGAGTTCCACAAGGCTCACTGTTAGGCCCAATACTTTTTGCTTTGTACATGCTTCCATTAGGAGATGTCATCAGGAAGCACTGCATCAACTTCCATTGTTATGCAGAGGACACTCAGCTATATCTTTCTATAAAACCAGATGAAACTAATCAGTTAGTAAAACTTGAAGCCTGTCTAAAAGACATAAAGGCCTGGATGACCAAAAACTTCCTGCTTCTAAATTCAGACAAAACAGAAGTTCTTGTACTTGGTCCTAAACACCTCAGAAACTCTTTCTGTAATCACTTAGTTCCTCTAGATGACGTTGTCTTGGCCTCCAGCAAAACTGTGAGGAACCTTGGAGTCATCTTTGATGAGGATTTGTCCTTTAGACACCATATAAAGCAAATCTCCAGAACTGCCTTCTTTCATCTACGTAATATTAATAAAATCAGGAAAATCCTTCCTCAGCGTGACGCAGAAAAACTCATTCATGCGTTTGTTACTTCTAGACTGGATTATTGTAATTCCTTGTTGTTAGGATGTCCAAATTACTCATTAAAAACCTGCAGCTGATCCAAAATGCTGCAGCAAGAGTACTGACGGGATTTATCAAGAGAGATCATATTTCTCCAGTTTTATCTTCTCTTCACTGGCTTCCTGTTAAATCAAGAATAGAATTTAAAATTCTCTTGATGACTTACAAAGCTCTACATGACCAGGCTCCATCATATCTTAGAGATCTTATAGAACCATATAATCCCAGCAGAGCACTTCTCTCTCAGTACGCTGGTCTACTTGTGGTTCCCAGAGTTTCCAGAAGTAGAATGGGAGGCGGAGCTTCAGTGTTCAGGCTCCTCCCCTGTGGAACCAGCTCCCAGTTTGTGTTGGAGGGGCAGAAACCCTCTCTAGCTTTAAGATTAGACTCAAAACCTTCCTGTTTGATAAAGCCTATAGTTAGAGCTGGCTCAGGTAGACCTGAACCAACCCTTAGTTATGCTGTTATAGGCCAAGGCTGCTGGAGGACCTCGTTACATGCTGATCTTCTTTTCTTTCCTCCTACTCTTTAACTGACTCATACCTCACCATCTTCTTCTCTCCCATAGTTTCTTCTTATTATCTGTTGTCTCCATTCAGTTCCTTCACTCGTGTAGTTTCTCTTCTTTCTTTTCCAGATGTCCCGTCATGGAGCTGCATGTCTCTGCTCTGTGATTGTCGTCTCCACCAACAGTTCTTCTCTTCTATCTCTATGCTGTCCTTTTCTCTCTCTGCTCTCCTCTCTCCCCAACCGGTCGAGGCAGATGGCCGCCCACCTCTGATCCTGGTTCTGTTAACAGATGCTCCACCCACCTCTGATCCTGGTTCTGTTAACAGATGCTCCACCCACCTCTGATCCTGGTTCTGTTAACAGATGCTCCACCCACCTCTGATCCTGGTTCTGTTAACAGATGCTCCGCCCACCTCTGATCCTGGTTCTGTGAACAGATGCCCCGCCCACCTCTGATCCTGGTTCTGTTAACAGATGCTCCGCCCACCTCTGATCCTAGTTCTGTTAACAGATGCTCCGCCCACCTCTGATCTTGGTTCTGTCGGAGGTTTCTTCCTGTTAAAAGGGAGTTTTTCTTCCCTCTGTTGGAGGTTTTTCTCCCTTTAAAGAGGAGTTTTTTTCCCCTCCTAGCTTATGTGGGATTTGTTGAATTGTTGGTTTCTCTGTATAATATTGTAAAGTTTGCTGAAAAGACTTTGACATGTTAAGTGCCATGAAATAACCTGTGTTGTGATTTGGCGCTATAGAAATAAAGTTGAATTGAACTGGAAACAGACATGTAGGCCTAGTGTATATGCCAAGAATCTAGTCGCTGCTAACATTGCTGCCTCCTCTCATGCTTCCCTGACCAGTCCTGGTTCACCTCCATCCCAACTCACTGTTGATGATAGATTGCTAACAAACAAGCGATCAGCTCCGAGTTACATTTCAGACTTGTTTCTACGTTATGAGCCTCAGATCAGCCAGCAGAGTCCTGCCTAAGACAAAACGTTCAGCATTGAAACCCCCTGCCTGAGAATCAGTGACATCATTTAAGTCACTTGCTAAAACTTCAGACTTTTCAATAATTATAAATACAAATTTTTGTCTCTCTCTTGCCTCTGTAAAGTTTAGTGGAGAACAGGGTCCAAAAGCAGAACACAGATCATGTTTAATAACTGTCTTTATTGAAAAGCTTAACAAGAGGACGGAGTCCAAGGGTGAGACAGGTGTCTCCAGTTGTTGCTGACTAACCGAGATAGCTGGCTAGTCAAGACTAGCGGGCCCGTGATGGAGTCACCAGGTGAGGCCCAGAACAGAGTCAGGTGGGTTTGGTCTGAGACCAGAGTTCAGTTCCCTGAGGAGCGAGGGACGGGTCTCGGCCCAGGGTCTTTGATGGGGTGAAGCCCAGAGAGCCAAGTTGAGACTCTGAGGACCGGCAGAGGGAGGGGAAGACAGTCAGGAGACCGACCACCGCGGGACAGGTGAGTAACCGACCACCAGAGGTGGACACCACATGACTGCAGGAGAGGATCCAGAGAATCGCGGCAGCGATCGGCAGGAAGCAGGTGACTTTCCAGAGGCAGATCAAAGGTTGAGGCGTCAGATCGCTAACAGCTGGCTGACAGGCTTGGTAGGTTCTCCGGACAGGGATCCTAACAGCCGCTGACATTTCTAACCTGCTTTTCTGTAAGTTTCTACTATTATACTGTATATATATATATATATATATATTTCTGCTTTGGTTTAACTTGCTGCAGCCGTGTAATGTTTCAATTCTGTAAAAACATTATGAAACACTTTGTAATGTTGTTTTGAAAAGTTCTGTATAAATAAAGCTTTGTGTCTTCTCCACTGAAGGTTCTGAACTTCCACGTGTTGTGTGGCAGTGACGTTTACAGTCTCAGCGTCGCTGGGTGCGTGACGTGAATCACTGTGTGACGAATACAAAATCAACCTGCACAGAATCAGATATCCAACAGTGATCGGCCACTCACTGGTGAAGACTGACCAGGTTAAATCTGTCGATTGCGGTCTGTAAAGACAGTGCTGATCATTGCTTATTTATTAGTGATTATTTCAGTAAAGAGAAAAATCATGTTCCTTTGGGTTGTTACCCCCAAATGTACTGGTTCTTCTTAGGAAGCTCTAGATTTAATCCCCACATAGGAGAAACATCCCTCAAAGTCAATGTAACTCTTGGTCATTAAACCAGCTGCACACTACATATCCAGCTGTAGATCTGTGGTTATACTTTAGTCCGTCATGGTCACATGCTTTTTTCTGAACCATCATTCTCTGCTTCAGTCTGTTCCTCCTGATCAGCATGCTTTACACCTGAGGCAGCATTCATTTACTCCGCCTGCACTGTGCTCACCACATTTCTCCACAACGGCCAGTTACATTACATTATATTTCATTTAGCTGACGCTTTTATCCAAAGCGACTTACAATAAGTGCATTTCAACCATGAGGGTTCAAAACCCAGAACAACAAGACCAGTTATGGATCCACTCCTCATCTCTCCCACCTCCCCAGACTCCTCCTGCATTAGAAACTGTTGTCTTTGCTCATATTGTGATTGTTCATTAAAAAGCTGTGAGTGTCAGGCTCTACTGGGACGTTTGTGATCTCAGGGATCTGTGTTATGTTCGCCCAGATTGTTCAGGGTCACTGCCAAACACAAACATTCTGTAATCAACGGTTGAATCTGATGCAAGTGTCCTGCCTGCAGTTTCACTGCAGCCACATCTCTGTTGAGTAAATCTATCCACCCTTACGGACTATAGCTTGAATTGGAAGTATCATTTTGATTGAAAATATAATATGATAGCGAAATGTCGGCCAAAGATTCTTTCCTCTGAGCAGCCATATCTCTAAATGACAACACTGAAATGTGTTCAAATCCAGTATGGGAGCTCCTCAATAGCATTTTTACCCCAGTATGAAGTAATTCATCTCCACAATCTATAACCATTTTCATAGTGAGAAGATTACTCAGAGCTATCTCCAAAGAGTGACAATATCAACATGGCTGGTGGTGGATTAAAATGTTTATGAGGCTCGTTCACCACCGTCTCCTCTGTCACCGAGGGCCAGCTTCCATATGTAAATGCCTCGCTCGCTGCTTCTCTCCCTGCCAGTAAACTTGATTAAAGTTCTGTACTGGGCCTCTACTGAGGGATTGCCCCAGTTCAGAGCAATTTTTAAACGGCAGCCGACGAACAATCTCACTCACCGCCGGAGTTAGGCAGCTCTGGTAAATTCATCACGCCGGCTGAATACAGATATCCGTCCCAAAACGAGGGAGCGCGGTTACGGTTGCTGGCACACTCGATCACACTGAGAGGAAAAGACCCGTGTCTCTATTTTTCTTCATCAATCAGTTGCAAATAAAAGACATCCATCACGTTGGTGGCAGTCCTCAGCAGATGACTAACTGCTGCCGTGATCATTAGCTCACGAAGCTGATGCCACTGAGGGCTTCGATAAGACTCACTGCTGGTTAGTCAGCTGGTCAACGTTTGGATGTGTAGCAGCTTTTTGATGCTGGCGGTTGAAGTGTGGTACTGTTTTAACCACAGCAGAAAAATATTGCCCCTCTGATCAAATTTGGTAGTCTCTTATTTTCATTAATGCTCCCTCAGTTTGTCACTTGAACTCTATCTGCTGTGAAAAATATCAACGTACTCAGAGAACAAAGACATTCAACACTGATAAGGTACTTGTTGCTGATGTTGCTAGAGACCAAACTTGAAGTCACTCAATAGTCATAACACACATGAGATCGCATTGAGTAAAACTAGCAGAAAGAAATAACAGAAAATATTGCTGTGTGTTTCCACATCAATAATTTTAGGTTTACAGTCTGGACCTACAGAGACCGCCAGGCTGGACAGAAATAAAATCCTGTTCTCGATACAAACCTCACCAAATCAAGAAAGAAGTGTTGTTCGGACTGAATGCAAAACAAATGTTCACCTGTCGTTACTCGCGTGAGTACAGACGCTCAAGTTTAGTACTTTCAACTCGAACAGACATGAATTCACACACATTCACGTCTTGGCATTGACTTTGTATGTAATCACTCCGTAAGATAATTCTGTATCAGAATGTAAATAAACTTTGAGTTTCATTGTTTTGTAAAGATCAAGAAGATTGTCAACTTTACAGCCAATCAAGGAAAGTGAATCAAGAAAAAGTCCTCCTTACCTCCAGGTCTGCCCGCCAGCTTTATTCAGAGCTGTTCACTTCATCTCAGTTTCTACTGAACATCAGGAGCAGGTCTGATTGGCTTGAGCAAACAATGATTTTCTTTATTTTAACTGAACATGCCCATACATGCAGGGAAAAACTTTTTTAAATGAAAAATGCATTTAAATTAATTAATCAACGCTGCTACATCAGCACTGCCCTCCTGCTCTTGCACCTTGAGCTGCAGGCAGTCTCTTACCCCTTAACATTAGTACAGGGCAGAGTCCAGAGGTTTTTCTGTGCACTTCGTCTCTGTGGGAAATCTCTGGGAGACCAATCAGTGGATCAGTAATGTTGACACCCAGCATCTTCTCCCACAAAACATTTTGAAAGATGGAAATCCATTGTTTTCTTGTTCCCTCACTCCGTTTCAAAGGCTTAAAATATTCCCTTCATGCTTATTTCACATTTAATCAAAAGCTCTGTCCAATACACACACACACACACACACACACACACACACACACACACACACACACACACACACACACACGTATATATACACTTATATTTAGTGTGACACTACAAATAATATTACAAAATAAATGTAGGCATCATATAAATTTATATTTCTGTTATCTATGCCTACTTCTGTATATATATTACATTAATTCCCCTAATTGATTGATTTATTTATTAATTTAGAAACTTATTTATTTATTTCCATTTGCATTTTGCACCCTTTCACCAAACGTATTTATTCCTGTATTTTCCTTTTATGTATTTTTTGCATGTCTGCCTCTTCATACAAATGAGGGGTCTGTTATTAAAAGTGTGTCATGGGGTCAACTTATCGCCTGTTGGTTAATCAACATCAGAGTGTTTGGATCAACTCTCAGTATTTGTGTTACTGCCATACTCGTGGTAATTGTTGGGAAAATTAAATTAAATTAAATTAAATTCAACTTTATTTATAAAGCGCCAAATCACAACACAGGTTATTTCATGGCACTTAACACATTAAAGTCCTTACAGCAAGACTTTACAATATTATACAGAGAAACCAACAATTCAACAATTCCCACATAAGCTAGGAGGGGAAAAACCTCCAACAGAGGGAAGAAAAACTCTCTTTAACAGGAAGAAACCTCCGACAGAACCAGGATCAGAGGTGGGAGGAGCATCTGTTAACAGAACCAGGATCAGAGGTGGGAGGAGCATCTGTTAACAGAACCAGGATCAGAGGTGGGCGGGGCATCTGTTAACAGAACCAGGATCAGAGGTGGGCGGGGCATCTGTTAACAGAACCAGGATCAGGGGTGGGTGGAGCATCTGTTAACAGAACCAGGATCAGGGGTGGGCGGAGCATCTGTCAACAGAACCAGACTCAGGGGTTTCTTCCTGTTAAAGAGAGTTTTTCTTACCTCTGTTGGAGGTTTTTCTCTCTTAAAGAGGAGTTTTTTTTCCCCTCCTAGCTTTTGTGGGAATTGTTGAATTGTTGGTTTCTCTGTATAATATTGTAAAGTTCCATTGTAAGGACTTTAATGTGTTAAGTGCCATGAAATAACGTGTGTTGTGATTTGGTGCTCTATAAATAAAATTGAATTGAATTGAATTGATTCATGCGTCCTTCACAAAGACAAATCTGCCCAATTTCAGCCTTGCTGAAGCCCCCCAGATCATCATCGATCCTCGACCACATTTCACAGGAGGTGTGAGACTCTGTGGCTCGTCAGCCTCTCCAGGTCTCCGTCTAACCATTAGACCACCAGGTGTTGGGAGAAGCTGAACATTGGACTCATCAGAGAAGATGACCTTCCTCCAGTCCTCTATGGTCCAATCCTTATGGTCTTCTTCAAACCTCAGCCTGGCTCTTCTTTGCTTCTCGGTGATGAAGGGCTTTTTTCTATCTTTGCAGGACTTCAGCCCCTAGGAGCCTGTTTCTCACTGTCCTCACCGTCCACTTCACCCCAGCTGCTGTCTGATGTTCTTTTTGGAGGTCACTTGATGTCATCCTACGTTTGTTGAGTGACAGTCAAATGAGTTGGTGGTGTCGTTTTGGTCCTCTGCAGCTTTGTTGTCCCTAATGTCTGCAGCCTTGTTGTCCCTAATGTCTGTAGCTTTGTTGTCCCTAATGTCTGTAGCTTTGTTGTCCCTAATGTCTGTAGCTTTGTTGTCCCTAGTGTCTACACTTTTGTTGTCCCTAATGTCTGTAGCTTTGTTGTCCCTAATGTCTGTAGATTTGTTGTCCCTAATGTCTGTAGCTTTGTTGTCCCTAGTGTCTACACTTTTGTTGTCCCTAATGTCTGTAGCTTTGTTGTCCCTAGTGTCTACACTTTTATTGTCCCTAATGCCTGTAGCTTTGTTGTCCCTAGTGTCTATACTTTTGTTGTCCCTAGTGTCTGTAGCTTTGTTGTCCCTAATGTCTGTAGCCTTGTGTCCCTAATGTCTGTAGCTTTGTTGTCCCTGATGTCTGCTGCTTGACCTCGTTCTTATGAACCGTTGTCTTTGACATTTGAAGGATGGAAGCAGCCTGACGCTCACTGTATCCTTCTGCCAGTAAAACCAGAATTGAACTCTTCTTTTTTCACTCAAAATTTTTCTTTTTAACTCTTTTGATCAATAGTCACTTGTTTTATTCCAATTACTTTTGAGGTTCTACTAGCACTGTTTCTGCCATCCAGCTGGTCTTATTGCAAGAGGATAGTGATGACCACAGCAGTGATTTTTATACTTTTCTTCACTAAATAAGGTTTGGTTCAGGTGATCACCTAATCAGTACCTCATTAGGTAGAATTAGGTTAGTCTGTATTGGAATTCAACAGACTGGAATGGAATGGCTGCCGTAGAGATGCTGATTTAAAAAACATTTGAAGTGGTCTCTCAATATTTTTCCAGAGCTGTATATGTGTGTATGTGTGGGTCACATGTGAAGATATGTTTTAAATGTGTCTCCAATAATTATTTAAATGACATGAATGACATTGTGCTAACAAAAGCTTTGCCCCAGAGCCTCTGTGTTTGTTGCCCTTCCTCTTTGAGGGTAGCATTGACTGTGTACAGTGCAGAAATATTCAGCTCATAGAGGAACCATCTGCTCAGCGCCTGGGAGCCGTTCCTCTGTCTTCCCTCAGCTCATCCACTAACCACAGAGCACATATGATGGCTGCTTCACCCTGCAGATATTCTGGATGTACCTTCACGGCTCGACGAGACTCGCTAACACAGATAGAAAGTGACTAAATGGTGATCACATGCATTAAGGTTTATCTAATTTGAAGCCCATTAGCTGAGAGCTGTGAAATGATCAGTCAACATTAGCATGAAGCAGAACTGTTGACAGATCATTATTAAACATCTCAGAGTATTTGTTCTGCTGATGTTGGCGGTAATGACTTCACTTGGAGTCACGAATATCTCTCATATTGCAGACAGCAGTACCCGCGGCCCAGGTCCCCAATTATTTAAATTCACTCCATCTGTATAAAGCAATCACAAGTAAGCTCTCCAACATCAGTTTGTGTGTGTTTGTCCAGTTTAATTTACTCAGATATCAAACGGCTTTCGTCAATAAAAATGTTCTCTCCTCACTGCTTCTCCAGGGCTCTTTTTATGACAGGATTAAATTGTCCAAACCACAATTAGGAGAAACTAATTTCCCTGGTGTGCATCTTTTTTCACTTCTTTTCCCATCTATCCCACAACTCCACATGAGCTAATTCAACCTCTCCATGCTCTCTTCCCACACTAACCGGAGCAAGTGGTAAAAAAATGACTGTCTTTTTCTATTCCGAAGAGATAAATCTCATTTTGCGGCACCAGCTGCAGAATCCCATCTACTTTGGCCCCACAAAGGATAATAGACTGGCTGAGAAGCATGAGGCATTTTACAGTTCCTGTGCCAGCTGCCCCTAATGCATTCAAAGTGATACAAACATCTCAATTGCATGCTTGTACGTTTCATTTACTGTTTACATTCATTTCGCAGGGTTCAGGCCGAGTCGGAGTGCCTCACTGCTGCTGTGTAAAGTTTAGCCATGCTCATTTAACCACTGCATGTGTTTTTCCTTCACCGAAGAGACATGAAGTAATCCAGCTGCCTGCTGAGCTGCAGAGAGCCGGCCTGCCAAGTCTGAAATAGATACGAGAAGATACGGGTGGGCAAATACTGACAGACAGCGACATCAGTGCAAACTACCATCTGATGCACTTCATCATCTGGAGGCAGATCCAGTCTCTGGGAAGTGTTTGTGTTTTCTTTTTGTTTCAGACTGGGGAAGACTTGCTGAGGTTGGGTGTGAGCTGTAATCTATGTACTGACAATAAGGAAGATCCAGGTCCTGGAGTCCACCAGGAAACCACCAAGACTCAGGAGTCATGAGGAGGCAGTCAAAGAGACCAGCAGCAACATGCCAACACAGCAGTATCACATTTAACTCTGATCTTTACTGCATGTAACCTCCAATCACATATGGATACAAATGATCAGCTGGAGAGGAAAGGAAGTTGATCCTTTTTGTTAGAATTTTGTTGAAAAATTTGAAAAGTCCTGCAAGCTATTTTTTCTACCTGAAAAAACTTCAGTCAGTAACAGTTCTTCAACTGTGAGGCCAAAATTAACAATATTTGGTTTTATAAATAACAAACACTTGAGAGAAGCTGAAGGGAAAGGTGGGGGTGTATTAAAATGTACAAATTAAAAAAATATAAACTCACTACTTATGGGACTATCCACTGCAGTGTGTCAAAAATCATCATCCGTCTGCTTACTATTCTAGATGTACCTTGTTTGTAAGGTGCATATGGCAGGAGGAGAGTCCACACTAAGACATGTAGCACAGTCACAGCTGTAGTGAGTCGGGGTGCTGCAGCAACCACCACCATGTTGTTATTGTTGTTGTTGTTTTCCGTGTCTCTCTTGCCCCAGTTTTTGTCATCTGTAATAATTTTCTTTTTAATAACTTTGATTAACAACAATGATGAAGAGCAATGTGCTCCAAGGCACACTGATGTTGTGGTGTTAATAAATAAAGTGATGTTGAGGTGTTAATAAATAAAGTGATGTTGTGGTGTAAACAAATAAACTGTTGTGTGTTAATAAATAAAATGTTGTTGTGTTAATAAATAAACTGTTGTTGTTGTGTTAATAAATAAACTATTGTGGTATTAATAAATAAACTGATGTTGTGGTGTTAACAAATAACGTGATGTTGTGTTAATAAATAAACTGATGTTGTGGTGTTAATAAATACATATTGTGGTGTTAATAAATAAACTGATGTGTTAATAAATTAAGTGATGTTGTGTTAATAAATAAATAAACGGGTATTGTGGTGTTAATAAATAAAGTTATGTTGTGTTGTTAATAAATACACTGATGCTGTGTGTTAATAAATAAACTGATGTTTAGCAAGAGAGATCATAATTCTCCTGTTTAGCTTCTCTTCACCAGGTTCCTGTTAAACCAAGAATATAATTTATAATTCTCTTGTTGACTTAAAAAGTTCTTCATGACCAGGTTCCATCTGATCTCAGAGCTCTTATAGAACCACATCATCCTGACAGATCTTATAGAACCACATCATCCTGACAGATCTTATAGAACCACATCAACCTGACAGATCTTATAGAACTACATCAACCTGACAGATGTTATAGAACCACATCATCCTGACAGAGATCTTATAGAACCACATCATCCTGATAGATCTTATAGAACTACATCAACCTGACAGATCTTATAGAACCACATCATCCTGACAGAGATCTTATAGAACTACATCAACCTGACAGATCTTATAGAACCACATCATCCTGACAGAGATCTTATAGAACCACATCATCCTGACAGATCTTATAGAACTACTACAGCCATCAATTTGGCAGAGGACCATATCGCGGTCCACCCCTGCGGACAGGAAGACGGTGGTAGCTCGTGGGTTCCGCTCGGCTGATTTCTGCCCCTCGGAGGAAGTTCCAGCCCCAGCTCCCGGCTTGGCCACTGTGAGCGCCACGGCCTCCCCCTCTCCCTCACAACTTGTCTCAGCAGGTCCCAGCAGCTACAGGCACCTTTCCCAACCTACAGGGGGCACCTCAGAAGTTAAGGCAGGAGTGTTGGAGGTGTGGGCAGCCCGGGCACTGCTAGAAGGAGTATCCACTCATGGACATAGGCCAGGTGATATGGGATGTCGGCCCTCCAACCCCCTCCCCCGGTCCAGGGGCGACATACCGCGTTCCGGTAAGGATCCAGGGGGGTGTACATCAGACAATGGTGGATTCGGGTTGTACACAGTCTATGATTCACCAGAGCCTGGTTCGGCCCAGGGCATTGGTGGAGGCATTGTGGGTGAAGATTAGGTGTGTGCATGGGGATGTTCACGAGTATCCCGTAGTATCAGTGGAAATTAGATACTTGGGGAAAAAGCATAGCATAAAGGTTGTGGTTAGCTCCCACCTTACGCACCCCCTAATCTTGAGAATAGATTGGCCCGGGTTTCATAAATTAATGGGGGAGTGTGCAGGGGTGCGTTCACGGCAGACAGGGTCATGTGATATGTGTGCTGTGCTCAGCGGTGACGTGAGGTTGTCCGACACTGCAGATGGGGAGGGGGAACCAGCGGAGCCTCCTGTGGAGACTCCACCGGTTCCCGAATTACACTCCATGGAGGATTTTCCACTTGAGCAGTCTCGTGATGACACTCTACGCTCGGCCTTTGACCAAGTGATAAGAATTGATGGTCAGCTGGTGCGCCCTGATGCAGCACTGTCATATCTACACTTCTCATTGATTAGGGACAGACTGTATAGAGTGAGTCGTGACACTCAAACAGGAAAACACCCAATTGTTGGTGCCGAAACTATCACTATAGCCTGATGGCTGGCCACATGGGATACGCTAAAACACTGGACCGGATAATGACCCGATTTTATTGACCGGGGATCCGGGGGGATGTGCGCCATTGGTGTGCATCCTGCCCGGAGTGTCAACTGGTAAACCAGCCGGCCATTCATAGGGCACCTTTGCGTCCTCTACCATTAATGGAGGTCCCATTTGAACGTATTGGCATGGACCTCATCGGGCCATTTCACCGGAGTGCACACGGATATTGCTTTGTGTTAGTTCTGGTGGATTATGCAACACAATATCCCGAGGCAGTGCCATTGCGCGACATTTCTGCAAAGAGTGTCGCGCAGGCTCTGTTTCAGGTCATCTCCCGAGTCGTAATCCCGAAAGAGATTCTGACTGACCAGGGCACCTCGTTCATGTCACGAACACTGAGACAACGTTATGGATTACTGGGCATTAAGTCTATTCTGACCGGTGTGTACCACCCACAGACTGACGGTCATGTGGAGCGTCTGAATAAGACTTTAAAGTCCATGATCCATAAATGTATCCATGAAGATGAACGTAATTGGGATAAATGGCTTGATCCTCTATTGTTTGCAGTGCGGGAGGTCCCCCAGGCCTCGACGGGATTTTCTCCCTTTGAACTGCTGTTTGGCAGGAAACCACGACGGGTGCTTGACCTGCTTAAAGAAAACTGGGAGGAAGGTCCGAGCCCCGGGAAAAACGAAATTCAATACGTCCTGGACCTGCGAGCAAAAGTCCACACACTGGGTCAGATGATACGGGAAAATTTGCTCCAGGCCCAGGAGCGTCAACAATGACTGTACAACAGAGGGGCCAAGCTGAGGCAATTCACACCGGGAGAAAAGGTACTTGTATTGCTTCCTTCTTCCAGCTCGAAACTCCTCGCCAAGTGGCAAGGGCCCTTTGTGGTCACACGGCCAGTAGGGGACGTCGACTACGAGGTGGTGCGATCTGACAGGGGCGGAGCTACACAGCTCTACCACCTCAACCTCTTAAAAGCATGGAGAGAGGCGGAGTCTGTTTCTCTGGTGTCCTCGGTATCTGAGAGAGGAGCTGGGGCCAGAGGTTCCAAAGTCCACCAATCCTGCCTCGCTCCCTTTCGACGCCCATCTCTCCGGGACCCAGAGAACAGATGTTGCCCAGTTGCAGAAGCAGTTTGCTGACGTGTTCTCCCTCCTGCCAGGATGCACGAACCTCATAGTGGACAACATTGAGACGTCTCCAGGCGTGACGGTGCGGTTGCGACCCTACAGGTTACCTGAACACAAGAGAAAAATTGTTCAGAGGGAATTAGCTGCTATGCTGGAGATGGGAGTAATAGAAGAGCCAAAAGTGCCTGGTGTAGCCCCATTGTTCTTGTTGTCAAGAAGGATGGATCTATTCGGTTCTGTGTGGACTATCGCAGGGTGAATGATGTGTCACGATTTGATGCGTACCCAATGCCCCGGGTCGACGAACTCCTGGATCGGCTGGGCACTGCACGTTTCTTCACGACACTGGATTTAACCAAAGGCTACTGGCAGATTCCTCTCTCTCCAGAGTCCAAGGAGAAAACGGCCTTCTCTACTCCGTTTGGATTGTACCAATTCACCACACTTCCCTTTGGGTTGTTCGGTGCCCCCAACCAGTAGGTTAGGCTGGATGGCTTCCCGGCCTAAGTCGGGCGGTGGGGGTATGTAATGGCGGGGCGTGGTTTGTCTCAGCTGCAGGAGGGACTGATTGGGGGAGTGGCTCAGAGAACAATGCCTGAGAGGCTTCATTGGTCACAGCTGAAACTGATCCCTGATTGTCCCTCTCTGGCTTGATAAAAGGGAGTAGAGGACACCAGATGAGAGAGAGGACATGGAGTAGCAGGTTGGCTATGAGACAGGGAATGACACAGAAATTGTGGATGTATGTTGGTGGTGTAATAAAACACCTTGGAGACCAGACTTCAGCTGACTATTGTCGTTCGTACTGTGAGAACCCACCCGTGGTAAGAAGATACATGTCACACGTGTTTACGTTTGTGACGGGGTTCAACCTCAGCCCTCAGATAACAAACAAAAAATGGCGTAGTCATAGGTAGTAATGGTGCAATTCATTGTGCGTCTCCCAAAAGTGCAGATTTGTGGCATAAAATATATTTACAAGTAGAAAACCGGTACCAAAAGCAACAAAAATGTTTGCAAAACAATACAACAAATACATTTTTATATATATATATATATATGTATATATATATATATATATATATATTTTCTCGACCGAAAGGTTTACACAAGTCAAATATGTCTTAATCAAAATGGCTGTTACCTTCTCCGTAACTCTGCCCACACTCCCCTCCATCCTAAGGAGGCCCCTTTAAATATACTAAGCTCTTCCCATCAGGTTAATTGACAAAAATCAAATATACAATGCAGCCAAACTCTAAACCCACAGGTTATAGTTTGTCTGCTTACTGCAGAACCCAAAACAGGAAAACAAAATAAACTTTTCCTTCATGGAGCCCAACAACTAGCTCACAGATAAACCTGTCTGTTATGATTAAAACTATATTTTTAATAACAGGGATCGTCGCGTAATAATCACGTCATACAATCGCGTATCGCTACAGGCGTATTAAACACCTGGTTGGCCGCTGCCTCAGTTTGAACATGAAGCCCCGGGACCAGTCTGAGAGGAGCGTTGCCCTGCAGGAAGTTGACCAGCAGTGTAAAGTTATACTACATGCATCAAGTGTGCACCCCTGATCATTTCCTGGCAGCCAAATAACCGTGAAGATTCCCGGGTCCCAACGTAGTAATCGGCACGTAGTGTGAATGAACCGCGGGTGTGTGTGTCGCAGTGCTCCCCATTCAGTCAGTGACGGGCCGCTCCGTCCAACGTTCTAGAAGTTTGCCATCCCATGTGTCGATGTTGTGAATCTGCAGGGTTGCCTGATTATACGCATTATATACTGCATGTATGTGTCCTGGAGGAGGGGTCAGGAAATGTTGATTCCCTCATATTCCAGTGAACACGGTCCTATTGCTCCGTCTTCTGCACGGCTTCATCTCCCAGCGTGAGCGTGTCAGAAGCGTTTTGTCTGCCTGTTTCCTCTTCCTTCCTGTTTCATTTTCTGTTCTTCTATCAGGTAAACGTTGTTAAATGGCTTCTTTTTTGTCCGTTGTGTTCATTGTTGTCATTTCGTGCTGCAGCCTGCAGACAAAGTTAAACAGCTGCTGAGTTTTAGTCATTAAAAACATGAATCCTCCCGTTTATTGTGGAACTATTTGTGTCTGTAGCAGGAGAACGAGTTACTTGTCCAAACTGAAAGACCGTGGGGGTCGACGCTGATGGAGTGATGGGTTTTATGATCAAAAGTTTGCGCATGGGTGTTTTATTTTGAAAAGTGACTGGAATTTTATTTTATTTTTCTCTACCCATTTCCTGCCTGGCAGATCTGCTCTGTTCAGCTGAGACGGACCGAAACAAGTGGAGAATAGCCTTTTCTGCTTTCACATCTTGCAGCCGAGTTTTTTTTACACCAATGAGTGCAAATGAGATTTGTTCAAAACTGACTTTTGAACACAACCATCATCATTTATGTCTGGACTTTCTCCTGCATTGATGTTCATTGTCAGACAAAACCAGCTCCACACTCAGTGAGAGTTTGGACTGCTTTGCAAGCTGAGACAATGAGCGAGCAAAGAAACAGCTTCACTTCAGAGATACATTTCAACAACAACAGGGTCGGCGGCACAACATCCTCACAACAGTTTGCGGGCCAAGACGAAGTGTGTTTTCTACAGAAGATGAAAAGCTGCCCATGTTTCCTCCTACAATAACGGATTGATTATTTATGAGAACAACAGTTTGTTCTCTGGTGCTTTCTGCCAAACTCAGTGCATTCACTGGCTTCCGCCGAGAGGAGTCCCCAGATCTTCACCTCCTGCTTTGTGTTTGTGTTTACTGCTCGTCGTGCCCTCTCGAGGGCTCCTGCCAGAGAGAAGAGTTTGGATTGTTTTCTGCCAGTCTCAGCAGTCACTCTTCTCCTGGCTAATTAAAAATCATCCTTAGCTTCACCCACTCACAGGTAGCTGAGCTGGAGCTGCTCATGACTGCCGACACCCGGGTCTGTTCACTGAGATAAAAAATAAACTTTGACAAATCATGGTCAAATTTAAATCAACAAAGCAGCAGGTTTTTATTTTTTTATTTTAAAGATTGCTTGTTTTATTATAAGCTGCTACAATAAAGGGAACCTACTAATATAACACACCACATGACCTTCTTTTTTTCATTTTATTTTATATTTTTAATAGAGAGAAATATAACATACAATATGGTCTGTACATTCAAGGTTGACCTGGAAGCTTCTTTTCATTTTTCATGTTTATTTTTCCTCTCATACAAACTGAACTAGATCATGTAATGTGCCACTGAAATAAATACAAAGAAATTGAATTAAACATGTCAGTTATAACTAAACAATAACAGCACATTTGTGCAGTTGAGATTGATACCAAATTGTTATGGGAATATAAAATTAACAAAATTAAATTTAACATTACAAATGTTTCTCTAATAAACCCTGCAAAGGGTTTACAAATGCATATGTAAGCTTTCTAACACAACAATTATCTCTCTTACTTTGATAGTTGCACTAATTGATATTTTTTGCTTCTTTAAAGCTTATTTAATTTTGATATACCCCTTTTCAAAAATGTTTTCTTGTCCTACTGACATAAAATGCACTGTTAAGTAAACATTAGTTTGGAGGTGTAATATATGTATTTTACATCCTCTTTATTCATTAGTTTTTTCCCATCGATATGAAGCCCACTTTGTATCCATTTCATGCAGTTAGACTACATTTATTCAATAATGATGCATTTCTCATATTTGTGCAATTCATCATTCAGTATGCCATTATGCATAACTACGATATCCAATTTCCAGTAACGAGATTCTGATACACTTAATCCTTGTCCACGACAAAGTGGATCGATAAACATCATATGACACGTCTTCAGTATCTCAGTGTAGTCCAGCTCTCCTCCAGAGCCTGCGAGGATCCAATTTTTCTTCTTTCTGCGGGGGCTGAGGAGGGATTTCTGCAGCCAGTGTAGCCGTAGGCATGCTTTCAGGGGCTTTGGGCTCAGGCTTTGATGCAAGCTGTGAGGGCCTGACCACTGCAGCCTCCTAGATGTGTGAGTGTGTGTCTCAGACAGGTTTGCGAACGTGATCGTGATGCCGATGCACATACAAATCCCTAAATGTTTCTCGCAAGGCTTTTTCTAAACAGTCATGCGTCGTATGTTCTTGTCAGAGATGTCTCACGGTGGAGCTCACGGACTGATATTCAGCGTGAGGGTGTCTCACATTTGTCTGCTTGATATATGGTGTCAACAACAACAGGCTTAATTCTCCGGAGACTGATGTGTAAGTAGCTGATTCTTTCCCCTCCTCGATGTAGACCTTCACTTCTCTTAATTTCCCCTCTTCAGTCTCCTCCTTCATCCTGAACACTTCTTACAGTAAACACAATCCGCCCCTCTCCTTCCATCTCTTTACCTTTGGCTCTGATTTTTCTGCTCTCAGATTTGACAGATTTTCATTAAGTTGCACTTGGCAGGTGTGCATCTACAGCATGCTGCGGATTGTTTTCAGCCAATGAGGGAGCAGCAGGGTGACTGTAGAGGGACGCCTCCTCCAATGTGTGGATAACTGTACCGGTCCAGATAATAGAAGTCCCCACGATGTGTTCTCTCCAGGAGGACATCATGTACTGTACCACATGAATAATAAAACTCCCTGGCAGATGTTCAGCTCACTGCAGAGCTTTGTATGAACAGGAGAAATAAATTCTCCTTTCTAATCAGAGTTTTTGGTTTACACTTTTTTTGTGACCCAAATAACATCATCTAAATGTGCATTTAGAACAGGATTGTAATGAAGTCCATACTAATTAAATTGCTGTGAAAGAGCTTTGACAAACTGACATTTGTGTCCATTATGACTTCATTACAATCACCTTCTCCACTGGAGAGATTCAGAAAATTAGGACTCCATGCAGAGTCCACGTTTAGGGCAAAGGTTGTGAGCCTATTTATAATGGAGATCGTCACCGTCACTTGACTTTGAGACCAAATCAGTGTTAACACAGGAACTTGTCACCTCTGAAGCTCCTATTCTTATGTGGGTGGTGGTTGAATGGATCCAAATGCGCACACACAGCAGAGGACTTGATGTAACAGGTTTATTTTCCACACAGAACTGGAGAATAGTCGTTGGTATTATGCATGAGTACAGAAGAAGGTCCAGAATGGCTGTAAGCCAACAACATTCTCTACCGACCCGGGATCGGGGCAAGAACTCTGACAGAGTCCAGAGGTGGAGACCTGAGACCGGTGCAGGTGGGTGAGAGCGTCCCCGTAATTCTCACCAGAAATGAGGTAGGCAGGTCCAAGCTGGCCAGTGAGCACATCTCCGCGCTCCACACCGGGCAGCGTGGGTTCGGGCGGAACTGCAGCGGCGGAAGGCAGTCAGGTGGTCTCCGAGGACCGACGCTGAGCAGAGGGGCTGGATACCAGGTGATCTCCGTGGACCGACGCAGGACAGCGGGCTGTACCAAGACACGTCAACTGGTGATCTCCGAGGATCAACACTGGATGGCGGGTACGTACCATAGAGTAGCAGGCAGGAGACAGACAGGGTCAGAACCGAGAGTGAAGGAACCAGCAAACAGACTTACTGAACTGCAGCCTGGTATCAGGTGAGATGATCGGACGGACTGAAGCAGGTGGAGTGCAGAACCGATGTTCATATACTTCCAGGTGGTGATCACTGGAATGAGAACCAGCTGTGCCAGCTGAAAGAGGTGTGGTAGTGGGAGGAGTCTGGAGGTGGGCAGTGGACGAATCCACACCCTCCAGACAGACCAGAATACATGACAGACAAAAACAAACAAGGTAAATGAACCCCGTCACCGTGGTAACCACCATCTGGTTCTGTCGTATGGGATGGAAACTGAAAATGTAATAGTATTTCCTCAAAACCCTGTTTTGTCAGACCACTTCTTATTAACATCTGAAGTTACAATAATGGACGACACAGCATGTGGGAATAAATCCCACTACAGTAGATGTCTGTCAGATGATGTCGTGGCCAAGTTTAAGGAAGCAGTTACATGTTTATCCTCTTCGATGCCGTGTGTTAAAGCAGTGGAAGACATCTACGTTGATCTTAGTCCCACACAAGTGGATCATCTGGTAGAAAACACTGCAGTATCTCTGCTACAACTCTAGATGATGTCGCCCCTCTGAAGAAGAGAGTCATGAACCAGAGGAAGTTGTCTCCATGGTACAACTCAGAACTACGCTCTGCTAGGCAGCGACTAGAAAGATGGAAAGGAAATGGAGATCCACTAATTTAGAAGAATTTCACCTGCCTGGAAGGAGAGTCTAATATTATAGAAGAAAGCTCTTCATAAGGCCAGGACTTTATATTATTCATCATTAATAGAGGACAACAAGAACAACCCCAGGTTTCTTTTCATCACTGTAGCAGGCTGACAAAGAGTCACAGTTCTGTTAAGTCCTCTATTCCTTCAGCTCTCAGCAGTAATGACTTCATTAACTTCTTTACTAATAAAATTCTTACTATCAGGGAGAGAATCGGGCCGACCCTTCCTGACACCATCACTGATGTGATGTTAAGCAACAGCAGCCCTGAAAGCAACTGTAGGACCAGATGTAAACTTGGAACATTTCTCTCCTGTTGAGCTCTGAGTTAACTAGAATTATTTCTTCATCTGGATCCTCTAGCTGTCTGTTAGATCTCATCCCAACTAAACTTTTTAAGGAAGTCTTCCCTTTAATTAATACTTCCATATTAGATCAGATCAACCTATCTATTGTAACCGGCTATGTACCGCAGGCTTTTAAAGTGGCTGTAATTAAACCTTTACTTAAAAAGCTGACTCTTGATCAGCTGTTTTAGGAAACTACAGACCAATTTACAACCTGACGTTTATTTCTAAAATCGTGAAAAGTTGACCACGCCCCTCACCGGTCCCAGCAGCTGCAGCCACTCACCCCGGATCACCACCTGCAGGTGTGCTGCATCTCCCTGATCACCTCCCCGGACTATATGTACCCTGCCCCTGCACTCCTCTGGTTGTCGGTTCATTAGATAGTCACCCGTCCGTCCTCCGTCCATTCTCCGTCCGTCCTGTTCCCGTTCCCCCGGCTCCATTTCCACCTGTGGAGCTACCTGTTGGAGTCACCAGTCGGTGGAGTTGCCCTCCCGACTCGGAGGATTATTGACTCTGTTTTTTCCAGCGTTCCTGTCTGCTGGTCTGCCGGCTGTCCTGCCAGCCGTGTCTCCCTGGATCAGTCAGTTGAGTTGCCCTCCCGACTTGGAAGCAAATGGACACTGTAGGTGCCACCTTTTGGTTTGTTTGTTTGTTTTTGGTTATCGAAATGAAGACCCGAGTCTGTGAGCCTGCATTTGGGTCCTGGTAAAACACCACCTCATAACAGAATGAACCGACCAATGAAGGACCCAGTGGCCACAGACTCGGGGCCGAGGTACATGACTTTATTTAAATATTTTGCCAGTCAGGCCCGCCGAAATGATCCTGTTTCCGCTGAACCCAGTACTGGGTTTGAGGGAACCCGCCTGGCCTTCTGGGACCCCCCCAGAGGGAGGCGACGCCAGGGTCACCGGCCATCCGGTCCTGCTACGCCCCTGGTCTCTGGACATGTAGCCGTCAGTTGCCACGAGCGAGCCTACAGCCCCGTCAGTCGCCACTACGGACTCTCGACCTCCGCAGCGCCGGTGAGCGATCCAGACGCCATTCGAGACGAGGAGTTGGTCCACAGGATCATGCAGGCCCTGCCTCCAGCTGCGGCCAACGATCCAGACGCCATCCGGGCCAGGGAGTTGGCCCGCAGGGTCCTGCAGTGTGACCTACGCAGCAGTAGCACTGCTCCTCCATTTCCTGTTGCTGGACGGGTCGTCGATGTCCTGTCTCCAGCTCCTGCATCCTCCAGTGCGGTCAACACCCCGCCTCCGGCTCTGTCCTCCGGCATGGCCAACACCTCGCCTCCAGCTCCTGCTGTCTCTGGCGCGGTCGTCGCCCCGCCTCCTGCTCCGTCCTCCGGTGCGGCCGATGTCCCGCCTCCGGTTCCTGCTGCCTTTGGGTGGGTCGGAGCCCTGCCTCATCATCATCCCCCAGAGGGGTTCCCCGAGCCCGTCCTGCCCCGTGGGTGTCCTCCGGAGCGGTCCCTCAAGCCCGCTCCGGATCATTCCAAAGGAATGATCTGTTTGAAGATGTTCAGTCTTTAGAGTTCATCATAGCACAGAAACAGCTCTGGTGAAAGTTACTAACAACCTTTTATTAGCCTCAGATAATGGACTCGTCTCTCTACTTGTTCTTCTGGACCTCAGTGCTGCTTTTGATACGATTGATCATACGATCTTATTACAGAGATTAGAAGACGTTACGAGGATTAAAGGAACTGCATTAGATTGGTTCAAATCCTACTTATCAGATAGATTCCAGTTTGATCATGTCAACAATGAATCTTCCAGACAAACAAGAGTTAGTTATGGAGTTTCACAAGGCTCAGTGTTAGGCCCAATACTTTTTACTTTGTACATGCTCCCATTAGGAGATGTCATCAGGAAGCACTGCATCAACTTCCATTGTTATGCAGATGACACTCAGCTATATCTTTCTATAAAACCAGATGAAACTAATCAGTTAGTAAAACTTGAAGCCTGTCTAAAAGACATAAAGGCCTGGATGACCAAAAACTTCCTGCTTCTAAATTCAGACAAAACAGAAGACAGGAAACATGAGGAGAAGGGTGATCGGGGGAAATGGAGGGAACAATAAATAGAGTCAGGCGGAGATCCTGACACCTATGTGCTCTTTTATTAATGTTAAGATAACCAAACGCACTCCAAAGTGCAGTTAGGACTGATGAATGACTCATAGTGTCACCTGACCTGCATCACATCTGCTCCTGTTAATGCACCAGTCATTTTTTAGGACAAAATTGTGACTTGGGAAGTTAGAATCTCTAACAAAGGTGCATTTTGATGGGAAATGTTGGCGTTCAGCTGCCGTGACTACACATGGAGAAGAGGTAAGAGGTGCCATGACTTCCAAAAAGCTGATTGATGCTCTAAACGTCCAGAGTTTGAACTGCTTCAGCTTAAAAATCCCACAAAAACACTGCTGTCTCATCTGTTCACAAAACAATGGAGTGGTGCACTTTTAGTAATTACTGTGACAATAACGCCAAACATACAGATGAGATTAGTGACTGCTTTGCTAATTGGGGTTTGGCCGGATTCTCACTGAGAACTTACAGCTGGCTGAGTGCAGGATAAGACAGTATAAACATGAAGTTTGCTCAAAACAAAATCAGTAAATGGCTGTGATGTAACTTCTCGTGGAGACAGTTATGAATGATAACCCTCATAACTTTGAGTTTGTTTCCTACAACAGAAATGAGCTGAAAGCCCCTGAGCTACTCGTGTTGTGTGGGACACAGCGGGGAGGAGCGAGTGGAGCCATGACGGAAAGCTAGCCCAGCTCATTTCATCAGGTACATAACATAAGTTTGTTATGATGGATCCTTGTAGTTCTGTTTATCAGGGAAATCGCACCAAATCTGGATCTATGCAGGATGCAGACGTTTCTGTAAAGAACCAACCAGAGGGATTTTGACACCGTTGACAGACATTTTCATTTAATGCTGTATTAAAAGATGAATTGGCTCATTTGTTGTGAGAATCTAACTTTGATCAGATTTTGTTTTTGTTTTAATCATCATAAAATGTAGATGTCCTTGTTTTGTATTTCCTGGCAAAGTGAAATAGCCATGCTTTGGCCTATCTAGGTGTGACAGTTACACGTTTTGAAAGCGTGAAACTTGCACACGTAAATATCATGTGACCAAGGTCCTGGAACAGAGGCAATAAAGGACACTATTTTGCAGTAATAGGAGGCAGGTGTGGTGTCGTGGTGGCATTAGTCAAAGACTGCCATGAGGGTCAGATCCAGGAGATGACAATGTTTTTGTTAAGTTGTTCTTTGTTTTGTAACCCTATCCAAGTGTTTTAGCTATACGTTTCCTTTTTTCTGTAAATCAAATGGCGCTACACATGAAGTACGTGTCATTGTCCTGCACTACAGGAAAGTGTGTAACTGTGACGCCGAGACAGGCCAAAGCGTGTCTATTTCACGTTTCACTATAGTGGACCGGTGAGTCTATTTCACATTTTGCTAAGATACCAGGTTGCATAAACAGGAAGGAGTTCACAAGACTCTGCCTGTGGCTGTGAATACCGTACTGACCCGAATATTATGTAAATTAGAATTGAAATACGTGAAAATGATGTGATGGTTTTTTTTTTAAAGAATGCGTTGCTTTATGTTTGTTTGTAGCCATAATGCTGCGATATTTGCAAATCTTCTCATAGTGAGCCTAATAAAATCCGGCAGCACAAAAAATATTTAGTTACCTCCATTTAACCAGCAGGAGTTTCTGGAGGCTCCCTGTAACATGTTTTGCAGCCATGAAGGGGAAAAAAAAAAAAAGGCTTAGACAAGTTACAATAAGGAGGTCTAAATGCAGCCCATAATAAAGGTGGGATGGTGTAACAATTAATATGTAAATGGTAAAATGGTCTGCTCTTCTATAAAATAGCACTTCCATCACTTTATCGGTCTCGAAGCGCTTTTAGCCGTTTCTCATTCACCCACACACACATTCATACACCAGGGTCTAGTCAGGGTCTGGCCCAAGATGTGGACAGAAGGAACCATGGATTGAACTGGGACTCTTTCTTTCTTTCTTTCTCTCTTTCTTTCTCTCTTTCTCTCTTTCTTTCTTTCTTAACTTTTGGGTGGATTTAACAGTTGAATCCTGTTTTGGGTTCAGTTGGAACATAATTAATAATTATAATGAAAACAATTAATGGAAGCAGGACAATGGCTGAGTACAAGTTAAATCCGTGCTTCATTTCTGATCATGCATAGATATCTATCCACTAAATAGTTGTTTGTACCAAACCGTATTTCAAGGGCTTCTATTGCTGATTTCCTGAGTTTGACGCTTTCTGCTCCAGTTTCAGGTCGATGGTCATAAAGCCGTGTGGAACTTGGAATACTTACGAAGGTTATCGCTTCCTCCAGTTCCAAGTACATGCAACAGGAACTTTACTGTCACAGCTCACATGTCAACCAATGGTTTCAGGACAGTTCTTTCTCACTGTCACCAGACAGCTGCTGGACAGGAGCTGAAACTTCAGCTTTTGTTCTTAAACCTTGAGTCTGGTCAAAGAGAGTGTCCTGCGTCATCCATGCACAACAGCTCCAACCTTGTGATTGATGGGATACCCACTCTTCCATCTGAGCCACAACAAAGAAACAACGTGATAAATGTGAGGCAAGACTGAACTATCCAGGATGTTAGTATTGAGTTAAAAGAGGGAAAAGAGAGAAATAACAAATTATGCAATATGATAATTATAAATAAACCACTAATAAGAAAATCAAAACTGTTCTACAACACTCAAATTCACCTGCTTAGTTTTTAGATGGGCCAAAAAGGAACAAACAGTGGTTGGCACGTCAGACTCTCTGTTTAAAAACGTACTCGACTTGA
Organism: Embiotoca jacksoni; assembly: GCF_022577435.1. Classification (NCBI taxonomy): domain Eukaryota; kingdom Metazoa; phylum Chordata; class Actinopteri; family Embiotocidae; genus Embiotoca; species Embiotoca jacksoni. The sequence continues at coordinate 1,932,029 of NW_027185393.1, read as the reverse complement.
ACACTTCCTCAGTCAGAGATGTGCAGGTGGCTGGAATCTTGTTTCTTGGCTGGTGTTCACCAGCACTCACTCCAAGTTTGAGTCATGAAGAATCAAATCAAGCACCAAACAGAAGGCTGGCTGTCAGGGGAGTCTTGGTGGTGGAAGAAAAGGCCCAGGTGAGCTTCCTGCCCCCTTTTATAGACCCTGCCCCTTCCCTGGGTCCTAGTCCTCGATGACTATCACCCTCCCTTTCACACTTTATCCGAGGACTCTCTTCTTCTTGGATTATATATCTCAGAGAAACGAGTATAAATGGATACAGTGAAATGTATACACATGTTGGAAAATAATGACCTTCTTTTAGTCGGGCAAATTTGGTAAAAACAACTTAATTGAATAGTTCTCCTTGACACAGTAAAGGCACTGATAGGATGATCCATTTCTCCCTGCCTGGTTTGTAGTTGTAGACTCAGGTTTTAATGAGGCAGAATTATCCAGCCCTTTTATTTGTACATGTCCATTTTTTTTTTTATCTCTTTCAGCCAAAACTTCTGCGAGACTAATAGTTTGGTCTGATCATTATTCATAACCTTCCACTTTATTCACTGGGCAAAATAATAATATAAGTCGAAAGTAGGAGGTGCTAAACACATGTCATACTTTGTGTTCCATTATGTTGGGGAGGTATTAATGGATGGAAAAATAGATATCACCTCCCAACCAATCAAAATCCAGAGTTTGCAGTGACCGTGGTGTCAAGTTAAATAGCGACACAGTTTCCATGCCAACTGCTTTATTAGCCCAGCCTTTGCTGTAACAACTTTCTCAACACACTCACTCTCCACAATAAATCACAGGTGACAGTGGAAGCTCGAGATCCCACCATTATCCTCTTTTACTACACAGTTATGTATTCCACACTCAGCGCTACAGTGAGGTATAAATACACGGCTCATGCTGGAGGCTGTTTTCAGCGATCTCCCAAAGACTCCAGCCACCCTCCCGAAGCCTTTCAGTTAATTAAACAATCCCTCCCCGACTGCTACAACTGTTTTGATGCCTGCCTTCAAACCCCGAGCCTTTACTCTGTCAGTTACGTAATGAGAAAGGCTCCAAAGGCTCGTCATATCACCCGTGGACCCAAACGCCACACAAGAAAACCTGCTGCCTGAAAGTGAAAATACACAAAGACATTCACAATTTCCACATTAGATAGCTTGGTGTTTCACACAGCCACCCTTCCCACAGCTGAATTATTCATTCGCTGCATTATTCAACAAAGCTTTATTTATCCTTTCCTTGGGTTTTTAATCTTTGCCAGCGATGACTTTGTTCCAATATTAATGAAACCTGCCCTTTAACAAAGACATCATCTCTGGCAGGGGGAGTAGGCGCAGGACTCCAACTGCACTACATGAGCAATGAGACTGTCACAACGAGTCAGTGCTGCACAGCTTACCTGTCTGCAGGTCTGCAGGCCTCTGGACACACAAAACACACACACGCACACACTGGGACTTCCCTGACTTATTAGTGTACTCATGCCACTGTCATTCAGTTTTTCATGTCCTTTTCTTCAATATTCATGTAAAATAATAAATTACTTTATGGATATTTACCAAAGTTTTTGTTGTTGTTGTGTCACATTTTGAATGTCATAGTTCAAAACCAATTAGGTTAGGTTAGGTTAGGTAGTTACTTTATTAATCCCCGAGGGGAAATTTTTTTGCTACAGCAGCATACAGGAAGCAAGAGATAATAATAGAATAATAGAAAAGCAATAAAATAGCAGTAAAATAGCTGAAAAAAATATAAAATATAAAATGCACAGTATATACAGTATATACAGTACAGTATATATCTATATATATTATATACAAACAACCAAGAAACACAGTCAACAGTGTTATTGTTGTGTGATGGATTTTGCCAGAGGTGAGTTATTGTACAGTCTTATTGCGGTCGGCAGGAATGATCTCCTGTATCTGGAATGATCTCCTGTATCTGGAATGATCTCCTGTATCAGGAATGATCTCCTGTATCTGGAATGATCTCCTGTATCAGGAATGATCTCCTGTATCTGGAATGATCTCCTGTATCAGGAATGATCTCCTGTATCTGGAACGATCTCCTGTATCAGGAACGATCTCCTGTATCTGGAACGATCTCCTGTATCTGGAATGATCTCCTGTATCTGTCCTTGTGACAGCGGAGCTGGAGGAATCTTTTGGAGAACGTCCTCCTCTGTCCCTGCAGCAGGTGGAGAGGGTGGTCAGGATTATCCAATATGGATAATAGTTTGTTCAGCGTCCTCCTCTCCACCACCTTTTCCAGGCTGTCCAGTTTGTAGCCGATGATGGAGCCGGCCTTCTTAACCAGTTTGTTAAGTCTGTTGGTGTCTCTGGCTCCAATGCTGCTCCCCCAGCAGACCACAGCAAAGTACAGTTCACTGGCCACAACAGATGGTAGAACATCTCCAACATCTCGCTGCACACATTGAAGGATCGACGTTTCCTCAAGAAAAAGAGTCGACTCATCCCCTTCTTGTGGACAGCGTTGATGTTGGTCTTCCAGTTCAATCTGTTGTCATGGAGACACCAGGTACTTGTACTCCTTCACCATGTCCACCTCCTCTCCCAGAACTCTCAGCGGTTGTGGAGCTGTCGTCTTCCTCCTGAAGTCAACCACCATCTCTCTGGTCTTGGCCACGTTCAGGAGGAGGTGATTTCTACCAGCCCACTCCACAAAGTCCTCCACTACTGCCCTGTACTCCTCCTCCCGTCCATCCCTTATATATCCGACCACTGCAGAGTCATCAGAGAACTTCTGCAGATGTCTTGACTCTGAGTTGTACTGGAAGTCAGTGGTGTAGAAGGTGAACAGGAAGGAGACAGAACAGTTCCCTGAGGAGCTCCAATACCACTGACCACCGGTATCAGACAGCACACTGCCCAGACGGACAAACTGTGGTCTGCCTGTCAGGTAGTCAGTGATCCAGGAGACGGTGGATGTGTCCACCCCCACCACCTGCAGCTTCTCACTCAACAGCAGTGGTTGGATGGTGTTAAATGCACTGGAGAAATCAAAGAAAGTGATTCTCACAGAGTCACCGGTTCCATCCAGGTGAGACTGAGCTCGTTGCAGCAGGTAGATGATGGCATCGTCCACTCCCACATGAGGCTGGTACGCAAATTGTAGAGGGTCCAGAGAAGATTTCACCAGAGACCTGAGGTGGGCCAAGACCAGCCTCTCCAGCACCTTCATCACATGAGATGTGAGGGCAACCGGTCGGTAGTCATTGAGGCCAGATTGAGTCGTCTTCTTAGGGACTGGAACCAGGCAGGATGTCTTCCTCAGCACCGGGACTTCCTCCTGCTTCAGACTCAGGTTGAAGAGGTGTTGTAGGACCTCAGCCAGCTGGACGGTGCAGGTCTTCAGGACCCCGGGGCTGATGCCGTCAGGTCCTGCAGCCTTGCGCTGGTGGAGTCTCTCCAGCTGTCTCCTAACCTGGCCAGTCGTCACAGCGAGGAAAAAAATGTTTTTCAATATTTAGCCTTCAAGTCCTCCAAATTTTTTGCCATTGTATAATTGCCAGTTATAATGACATCTTTTGTGTTTTTACAGTTTTACAAAAACAAATATATGAGGAAATCTTAACTAAAGCCCGAAACTACACTACAGTTTCCCAGGTCTTTCTTTAAGGATTCAATTGTTAGCTAAGCTTACCAGTACGTAGCGAGAGCAGAATACAATTCATCAATCATAATCATCAGACAATGTCCATGTAGCACCATACTAATGTGTTTGCCCTTCCCTGTTTTTAATTCACATTTTAGCATTTTGGATTTCCTTGAATGGGAAATGATTTATATGTATATGTATGTGTGTGTATATATATATACACACACATACATATACATACATGCACATTTATATATATAGTGAAATAATTATTCTGTCGCAAGAATTCCATCAAAATATGGCACACATTTTGACAGAATTTCAGAATCTGCAAAATAAAATGCTGATTAATCTATTTTGAGAATGTTATATTATACATTATTATATTTTATATATATATATATTTTATATATATATATATATATATATATATATATATATATATATATATATATATATATATGTATATATATATATACACACACACATATATATATATATATATATATATATATATATGTATATATTTTGGCAGAGAAAGTACTCAGGGGTCTCAAAATGTTGATCTGAAATTTGACATGGTTACCATGACCACATCACAGTTACTGTTAACTGTTTCTTGTGACTAAAACAAGATTAGAGCCTCTCAGTTCATGTCGAAGCATGGTCAGTTCTTGGTACCAAAATACAGACGGCATTCAACCACCTATCATGTAAAATGTGAATATATTCATCTGTGAATATAACAAAGGTCAAATTTGAGTTGTATTATGAGTTCACTTTTCATTTAATAGAATCTTTGAGAAGTTTTTGTCCACTGTGAACCGCTGGGTTTCTCCATATGTGAGGTAGGAGTTATGCTTTGGAGAAATCTGATGCATTCTGACTATTTATTCAAGTTATGGAATTGGGTGACCCAGTTCTCCAAGTCTGTCTTCTCACATCTGGGCTGAATTTTGCATACTGAGAGCATGAGTTACATTTCCACGACATCTAAATCATACCTAAATAAGGACAGGATGTGAGGATACACAAGCAGTGGGCCTCCTGCTATGCTCTTAGAGTCAAGCTCTAAGACGTGGAGAGCAGACTATGTTTTCTCATCATCAAAGCAACCCAAATCTAAGAGTCGCAGGAATGTGTTTTGGTGTGAGCAGGCAAATTTAAGCTAGAAGCAGCTAATGCAGCCTAACTTTCCATGGTGAAGATTAGTATGTGTTAATACCATACACGTAAATAAAGGTCAAAGTGGGCTGAGGCATCAATAAATTGTAGTAAAGTAATGCACTTATGTAGCACGTTTTACCCCGAAGGTTTACAAAGAACTTTACAATTTTTGCTTCTTATTCACATATTCACCATTAATGGCAACAGAGCGCCAATGCCAGATGTTTTCCTCTCATCAAGAGCAACTTAGGGGCCAAAAGAGCTGGTTCAAGCAGCCAACCATTGAGGACCTTTGTCCCTGCCCTCTGCAACGTAGTGATGTTAAACCTCAAAAGCAACTTGTAAAAGTTCGGCACAAATTGTTTTTAAGCCGACGTCTTGTTGCGCACAACCACACGGTTCCCAAAATAAGTTGGGACAATATGCATTGATCCTGTCAGGCAGCTTCCATTTAAGTAGTTTTAGGTTTTTGGTCTCCTATTAACAACAAATAGTATAAACACAGTTAATAAAAAAGAAGAGGTCATATTTATCATGTAGTGCATATTTAAGTAATTTGCATCATATACATCATTCGCGGAGTGGATGCTGATGACTGTGCCACCTTGTGACTTGATTAATAAGCTCAATATTTCATTGTTTTAATGCTAGCTGAGATGTTTGCATTGTGCAACTCCATAACAGATGGACAAATGTCATCGTAGAGACGACTGTGAGCTAAAAACACCACAGGTAAAGGGTCTCCTTATGTCTGGCCCTCATTCAGTGGCTGCCTGCTGCCCGCTGGGTCTTTCGGGAGACACGACGGCCGTCCTCATCCCTTCACTGCCACTTATTTCATATTGCAGCCATCATCTGTGCAGTTGGCTGCGTAATGCCAGTGGCGGGGCGGGAAACCTCAAACGAGTTGTAATTGACCCACAATAGCACTTTCATATATCAGCCCTCTACCCAAATCCCACCACTATGTTATGACTTCATAACATAACATGTTATCTGTCAGGATCCACTTATGCAGATTTACAGGTGACTTATGTATTTTTGTTGTTTTAACTCTTTTGTGTGACATTATAACACATCAAGCAGCAGCATGACGTTCACATCTTTGAGTTAAATGGCTCAACCATGAATTACCATGAAGTCCCTTCAGGATTCCTCCAGGGATTTACACTAACTTTGGTTTTATTCCCTGGAGATTTACTTTTCTTTTCTGAAACTTAAACAACTTCCAGCATTCATTTCTTGCTTTAGTTTCCAGCTGACTCAGAGCACAGTTCCTCTTTATTCAACTTTGGCTGGAAGGACCGGACCAGAGGGCGTACATGCAATTTTCTATCAAACTGGAAATGGTCAACAGAGGCTTTTGAAATGCTTCAGAAAGCCTACGATTATGAAGCAATGAGCCGGGCAAGCTGTTCCAGAGGGGCGGAGCTTCACTGTCCCAGACCGAAGAAGGTGCGCCAGGTCAGGAGACACCAACTGGGTTTCCTTTGTGTCACCGTGAATTCGTCCCCCAGAGTCAGACTGTCAACACCGAGTTCTACCGGGACCTTCTGAGGGGAACATTCACTGTGAACCACCTGAACTGTGGCGCCATGGCAACAGGCTTCTCCGCTCACAGCGGCTGAAAATCCACAACACAATCATCACTTCCCAACCCCTCCCACTTGCTGGATTTGGCTCCATTATATTTCTTTCAGAAATTTTATATCTGAAAAGACATGAAATTTCATATTTAAATTTTTTTTTAAGTGCTTTGAGTTGGTCATCGTCTGCTAAATGTTACTTTATAATATTTTTATATTCATTTCTGAGTACTGTAATACAAAAGCAACTATTTCATTTACCCCCTTGTTGTAACTTTTTGCTTTATTATGACTGCAATACATATATAGTTATTGTCATTATTACTAAACTAAGGATCGGGTGATGGAAAGATTCAAAATAAAAGTTTCTACCACGGCGATAAATTCTGCAATTTCATGACAGCCGAGTCAACACAATTCTGTTGAGTCCACATTGCGTGGAACTTAAGCAGAACTCCCTGTTAATGTGGCTGTTTGAATGCAATATGGAAAATAAGAAATAGAGGTCATTTCGTGACTGGTACAAAATGAATCAGAGCAGAGACTCCGTATGAAAAACTGAATATCCTCTTGTATGAGCAGCACAACTCCAATCTCTGAATACAAATAGAGAATGAGTGTTGAGGAGAACACCAGCAGATTGGATGCATCTTATTTGCCAGTGAAGTGCTTGCTGCTACTTCTCTGCCCTTTGGTCCTCCCCTTCCATCTCACTTTCAATTACTTTTTTTCTTCCTTATTTTTCTGCAGCGGGGGGTGGAAGAGCTGAGGAGAGGGAAGAGGTGAGGTAACCTGATACATATCAAATTAGGCCTAATAGAGGACAACTCATCGTCAGACTTCCGTTTGATTAGACTGGAAGAGAAAGGACCAGAGGAGCACACAGGCCTGATAAGACAATCGAAGAGCAGCAACTCAGCCTGTACGGGCCTTTGTCGGGGTAATAGTGTTTCTGTAGCCATTGTTGTCTTGCTAATGGGGCTGGACATAAACTCACAGAACAAAGACATGCAACACATGCTGAAAGAAGAAAAAAGAAGACAGAAGAATGTATTTCATTCTCAAACAGTGATTTCTGCGACGTTGTTCCCCCGTGAGCCGTCTTTCTCATTCTCTTCGGAGGCCATGTTCAGCGTGTCTTACAATGTTTTATTGGCTTGTGTTTCTGCAGCACACTGCTGCTCCGGGCTCTGACTGGAGCGCCCCGGTTAGGCATCGCTCCCTGACGGTTGAGCCCACACTGCTCAGCAGTTTTTACCAGAATTACCATTTCCAAACAGGAATCTAACGGAAACAAAAACCATGACCTGTCAGCGATGCCTTCAAGATCCGGGTCCTCGGGAATTTTGCAATGAAGCGCCGAAACAGTAATAGTTTCCACGGGTGTTCATATTTTTAAAATGTAATTAGTGACCCCTGCATCGCCCCCGTAGTGAGACTGAAAGAGCTGACGACTCCCTAAGTGGCCTGATTCTGGTGATTATGTTTATGTCACTTAGTCATTCCTTTCACCCTCACACTTTGCTGTCTGCATGTTTTGAATATTTTTAGTGCTTCTCGGTTTGGAGCATCAGCTGACTCGAGCCAAACGTGATGATCAGTTTGCAAATCTGCTCATTTACAAATTACTGGAGATTTTCTGGCATCAGAGCGGCCTTTAATAACACCTTTAATATTTACAACCCCGTTTCCAAACAAGTTGGGATACTGAGTAAAATGTAAATAAAAGTTAAATGATTTGCAAATCTCATAAACCAATATTTAATTGCAAATAGACCAAAGACAACATATCAAGGGTTGAAACAGAGTAATTTTATTGTTTTATGAAAAATATATGCTCTTTTTAAATTTAATGCCAGAAAGTCTCTAAAAAGTTGGGACAGGGTCAACAAAAGACTGGAAAAGTCAAACCACCAATAGAAACTCCCGTCTTCCGCCCATTGCATCCAACTCAACTCACAAAGGGTTTTCATTCGCAAACAGAAGTTATTTCTTTGCAGCCTAAAAGTCTAGTTTCATTAGCAAAATTCTGAATTCTGTGATCAAAACTAACAAAGCTGTAAGAGGAAATTCCCTGTAATGTCATTCTCAGTTTATATATTTTAACTTATTAACTTGGATTTTTTTTTTTTTTTTATTGTAGTGCGAGAAATTTGCAAAACTGTTTTTTTTTTTTTTTGCTTGCATATTAAAGACACAAAAATACCTTCATACACAGTTATTGCAGTTCATCCTTAATGAATATCTCAACTGTGTTTTATGGAAACAGCCTATTTTAATAGTTGTTGAAAATACAACAGCCTTCACAGCTGACACATAACATTGCTATCGCTGAAGTCACCACCAGTGTGCCTGATAACGAACAAAGTCCCACTGAAGGAGTGGGATTTTTAGGCTTTTAGGGTTTTGGAGCATCAAAGTCACTGCAGCCGCTCCAACTGTTGACTTTGTTGCTAAATTAGTTAAACCAAAGGTTCAAACCACAACACTTAACTTCCTTTTGGTTTCTGAACACCAGCATTCTCCCTTCACCTCACAGAACCTCTGCCTCACGCCTCCGACTCCCCCACTCCCTCCTGGAGAGACACCTCCCTCTTTGAAAACCTCTCAACTCAATAATTCATGTGGGTTTTACGAGTGTTTTTATTAAAAGCCCTCTGGTGGTTTAAAGAACAATGTTAAACATTACAGGAAATGTTACTCTTTATTGACACTCGGCTTCTTGAGTTATAAGAGTATAGATAATTTCTGTCTAATTTTCAGTCTGCTATTATTTTAGAATTTAACATGAATATTTTTGTTTGATCCTGATTGGTTTCACTTTCATTGGTGCATCACATCTCATCTTCATCCACTGGCTCACCTGTAGAGAACAGCCTATGGGCTGAATCAGAAGTTGTTTACTTCCTTCTCAGTTTCCCAGGCAACCAACCCATTAGTGCTGATTATCACAACCCCATTGCTTAAAGGCAAAGGAGTTGGAAAAAAGATCTTCATCTCCTGTGTGTCATGTTACACACACTTAACAGACAGGAGAACAGAAAGAAATATGTCTAATCTCAGATAGATAGATAGATAGATAGATAGATAGATCTGGAAAAATATTGAGAGACCACTTCAAATGTTTTTTAAATCAGCATCTCTACGGCAGCCATTCCATTCCAGTCTGTTGAATTCCAATACAGACTAACCTAATTCTACCTAATGAGGTACTGATTAGGTGATCACCTGAACCAAACCTTATTTAGTGAAGAAAAGTATAAAAATCACTGCTGTGGTCATCACTATCCTCTTGCAATAAGACCAGCTGGATGGCAGAAACAGTGCTAGTAGAACCTCAAAAGTAATTGGAATAAAACAAGTGACTATTGATCAAAAGAGTTAAAAAGAAAAATTTTGAGTGAAAAAAGAAGAGTTCAATTCTGGTTTTACTGGCAGAAGGATACAGTGAGCGTCAGGCTGCTTCCATCCTTCAAATGTCAAAGACAACGGTTCATAAGAACGAGGTCAAGCAGCAGACATCAGGGACAACAAAGCTACAGACATTAGGGACAACAAAGCTACAGACATTAGGGACACAAGGCTACAGACATTAGGGACAACAAAGCTGCAGAGGACCAAAACGACACCACCAACTCATTCGACTGTCACTCAACAAACGTAGGATGACATCAAGTGACCTCCAAAAAGAACATCAGACAGCAGCTGGGGTGAAGAGGACGGTGAGGACGGTGAGGACGGTTAGAAACAGGCTCTTGGCGGCTGAAGTCCTGCAAAGATAGAAAATCTCTTCATCATGAGAAGCAAAAAAGAGCCAGGCTGAGGTTTGAAGAAGACCATAAGGATTGGACCATAGAGGACTGGAGGAAGGTCATCTTCTCTGATGAGTCCAATGTTCAGCTTCTCCCAACACCTGGTGGTCTAATGGTTAGACGGAGACCTGGAGAGGCTGACGAGCCACAGAGTCTCACACCTCCTGTGAAATGTGGTCGAGGATCGATGATGATCTGGGGGGCTTCAGCAAGGCTGAAATTGGGCAGATTTGTCTTTGTGAAGGACGCATGAATCGAGCCGAGGACAAAGTTGTCCTGGAAGAAAACATGCTTCGTTCTGCTCTGACGATGTTCCCCAACTGTGAGGAGGGTTCTTCCAGCAGGACGATGCTCCATGAAACACAGCCAGGTCAGTGAAGATGTGGATGAAGGACCACCAGATAAGGTCCCTGTCATGGCCAGCCTGATCTCCAGATCTGAATACCATTGAAAACCTCTGGAATGTGATCAAGAGGAAGGTGGATGGTCACAAGCCAAATGATCTCCTGTATCAGGAATGATCTCCTGTATCAATGATCTCCTGTATCTGGAATGATCTCCTGTATCAGGTTAGGTAGGTTAGGTAGTTACTTTATTAATCCCCAAGGGGAATTTTTTTTCCGCTACAGCAGCATACAGGAAAGCAATAAAATAATACAAAGCAATTAAATAACAGTAAAAAAAAAATATTAAATATAAAATGCACAGTATATATATATATATACAGTGGGTACGGAAAGTATTCAGACCCCTTTAAATTTTTCACTCTGTTTCATTGCAGCCATTTGCTAAAATCAAAAAAGTTCATTTTATTTCTCATTAATGTACACTCAGCACCCCATGTTGACAGAAAAAAACAGAAATGTAGAAATTTGTGCAAATTTATGAAAAAAGAAAAACTGAAATATCACGGTCATAAGTATTCAGACCCTTTGCTCAGTATTGAGTAGAAGCACCCTTTTGAGCTCGTACAGCCATGAGTCTTCTTGGAAATGATGCAACAAGCTTTTCACACCTGGATTTGGGGATCCTCTGCCATTCTTCCTTGCAGATCCTCTCCAGTTCCGTCAGGTTGGATGGTGAACGTTGGTGGACAGCCATTTTCAGGTCTCTCCAGAGATGCTCAATTGGGTTTAGGTCAGGGCTCTGGCTGGGCCAGTCAAGAATGGTCACAGAGTTGTTCCGAAGCCACTCCTTTGTTATTTTAGCTGTGTGCTTAGGGTCATTGTCTTGTTGGAAGGTGAACCTTCGGCCCAGTCTGAGGTCCAGAGCACTCTGGAAGAGGTTTTCTTCCAGGATATCTCTGTACTTGGCCGCATTCATCTTCCCTTCAATTGCAACCGGTCGTCCTGTCCCTGCAGCTGAAAAACACCCCCATAGCATGATGCTGCCACCACCATGTTTCACTGTTGGGATTGTATTGGGCAGGTGATGAGCAGTGCCTGGTTTTCTCCACACATACCGCTTAGAATTAACGCCAACAAGTTCAGTCTTGGTCTCATCAGACCAGAGAATCTTATTTCTCATAGTCTGGGAGTCCTTCATGTGTTTTTTGGCAAACTCTATGGGGGCTTTCATATGTCTTGCACTGAGGAGAGGCTTCCGTCGGGCCACTCTGCCATAAAGCCCCGACTGGTGGAGGGCTGCAGTGATAGTTGACTTTGTGGAACTTTCTCCCATCTCCCTACTGCATCTCTGGAGCTCAGCTACAGTGATCTTTGGGTTCTTCTTTACCTCTCTCACCAAGGCTCTTCTCCCACGATTGCTCAGTTTGGCTGGACGGCCAGGTCTAGGAAGAGTTCTGGTCGTCCCAAACTTCTTCCATTTAAGGATTATGGAGGCCACTGTGCTCTTAGGAACCTTGAGTGCTGCAGACATTATTTTGTAACCTTGGCCAGATCTGTGCCTTGCCACAATTCTGTCTCTGAGCTCCTTGGACAGTTCCTTCGACCTCATGATTCTCATTTGCTCTGACATGCACTGTGAGCTGTAAGGTCTTATATAGACAGGTGTGTGCCTTTCCTAATCAAGTCCAATCAGTTTAATTAAACACAGCTGGACTCCAATGAAGGAGTAGAACCATCTCAAGGAGGATCAGAAGAAATGGACAGCATGTGAGTTAAATATGAGTGTCACAGCAAAGGGTCTGAATACTTATGACCGTGATATTTCAGTTTTTCTTATTTAATAAATTTGCACAAATTTCTACATTTCTGTTTTTTTCTGTCAAGATGGGGTGCTGAGTGTACATTAATGAGAAATAAAATGAACTTTTTTGAGTTTAGCAAATGGCTGCAATGAAACAAAGAGTGAAAAATTTAAAGGGGTCTGAGTACTTTCCGTACCCACTGTATATATATATATATATATATATATATATATATATATATATATATATATATATATATATATTTTTTAAATTATTTTTATTTTTTTTAAATATATAAACAACCAAGAAACACAGACAACAGTGTTATTGTTGAGTGATGGATTTTGCCAGAGGTGAGTTATTGTACAGTCTTATTGCAGTAGGCAGGAATGATCTCCTGTATCTGGAATGATCTCCTGTATCGGGAATGATCTCCTGTATCTGTCCCTGTGACAGCAGCTGGAGGAGTCTTTAGGAGAATGTCCTCTTCTGTCCCTGCATATCAGGTGGAGACGGTGGTCCGGATTATCCAATATGGACAATAGTTTGTTCAGCGTCCTCCTCTCCACCACCTTTTCCAGGCTGTCCAGTTCGCAGCCAATGATGGAGCCGGCCTTCTTAACCAGTTTGTTAAGTCTGTTGGTGGTGTGTGTGTGTGTGTGTGTGTGTGTGTGTGTGTGTGTAATAGCTTTCACAGGTGTTGAAGTGATCAGCCGGCTGATGTGATTGAGCAGGATAATTGTTCTGCCAATGTGATTGATCTGGAACCGGTCTAAGGTAATTCAGTATCGGACAGAGTGTAGTGGGGATATAGAGGATGGAGGAGTGAAAGCACCTACTATGGATCTATTTACATCCTGCTGAACTAATTATGGTGTAACTTAATGTCTCTACGAAGATTTAGTTTTAGTTAAAGCACAACGATCACTGGCTGGCTGACATACCTCCTTTCACTCAACCTGATTCCAAAGGCAGCTGTTCTCAAACCACATTCTTACTCTCATGTTGGAAATCTCTGCTGTCTTCTTCAACCCTACTAGTTTTTCTGAGGCCGCCTATGTGACAAATATGCTCTTGAGTGTGTCCCGTACATTGACTGTATATAAAATAGTTCGTAGCTTCAGGCAATGAAAAAGAGTTCCGATGCAGAAGTGCCTTAAGCTGCAATACCAGCGAGTGCCACTAGAGGTCGGCTCCAAAAAGCCTCCGGCTCCATAGACTCCCATTCAACTTCTCTCATCAAATCCAAAGTGAATAAAATGTGTCCATCAGTTATCTCGGTGTTGTTAGCTAAAGTCACTCCTTCTTATTAGTTTTCTGGAGGTCCATCTGAAAATAATCCCTCATTCATTAGAAAAGAAGATTCAAGAAGACCTGTTTTTGTGGATGTGTCTGTTTGATTGACAGGCCTGTGGTGCAGTCAGGTTACAGCTATCGGTGGGCGGGACGTAGTATCGTCAGGTTTCCAATCAGATCGGTCAGATCCACCGCTGGCTCCTCCCCCAGCTCGTCCAAATATGACCTGCCAGATCATGATGGCTTTAATGCAGGGGTGTCAAACTCACTTTAGTTAAGGGGCCACATACTGCCCACTTTCATCTCAAATGGGCCAGACCAGTAAAACCATAGCATAATAACGCATACATAACGACAACATTTCTCTATGTTTAAATCATTGGTGAAGGTTTTTGGATGATAAACCCTATTTTAAAGGTCTTTCTACAATAAACTAGAAACATAAAGAGCAAAAACTCAGACATCAGCCCACTGTTTATCTGCCTGGGCTCTCCTCTGCAGATTTAACGGGTCACAAAGCGAGCAGCAGCTTCTTCCTCCGGAGCAGACATCGCATTTACGCTGTTTCTGAAGCAATTACTGGATCGATTAAAAAAACAATTACAAAACATTTGTACTCATAAACCTCCATATTCTCATAGAAATGCAATGTATGTCTTTCTGTAATTTTCACACTTGGCAAAGTCATCTGGCGGGCCGAGCTGGACCCCCTGGCGGGCCGGATCCGGCCCGCGGGACGTATGTTTTTGACACCCCTGCTTTAATGTGTTGATGATCGTTAACAGTCTTCTTCGACACTCAACCCAGTTTCTCTTTCTGTTCTTCTGAGACTCAAACCTGGAAGAAACTGTAACTCATCATTTTCATGTATATTTTCCCTTTCATACTGATGACTCAGCTGTGCTCATTAACCAAGTGGTTCAATTTCAACTAACTGTCTAACCTGAAGGATGACCTGGTCTGGATGTCTTCAAAAAAACTCCCTCCATTTAAAAAAATAATGATTCCAGAGAGAGCTCAAAATAATGTGCAGCTGTCTCTGAGACATTTATCCTTAACTTTGCCAAAGAAATGTCAAAAGACCACAAGAAGATGGAGATTTCAAAAATTCACGAAACTCCAGAAATAATATCTACAACAAAAATCTACTGGCAAATCCTCAATTCTGTAAAAATTATGCATAATTCCTTACTAATAGAAATGAATGCCAGAGAAGCTTTACATTAGTCAATAGTGCTGTTGTTATGAGGTGTTGCTGGACTGGACCCAAGACTCAAGTTCAGGGACAAAAACAATTTTTATTGACTGGTGGCCAGGTGCCTAATGTCTCTTCTCCGCTCTCTCTCCTCTTCCCGAGTCGGGAGGGAAACTTCACCGAACTCACACCGGAGGGCAGGGCCAGCGGGGGTGGCCACGCGCTCAGCACCGGTCCGGGCAGGATCAGGGGAAGCCGTAAACACGGCTGGCAGGCTGGCAGGCAGGCAGGCACCAGGAGTCCGAACGAGGACTAGGAGCAGGTTCACTGTGTGGTCTTCCGAGGTCCGACACAGGAACAGCAGACTGGAGCAACTTGTGTGGTTTACCGGGATCCGACACAAGAGGGCAGGGTGGATCCACTGTGTGGATCCCCGAGGTCCGACACAGGATAGGTGGTGCCTTGCTAGTGGCAGCCTGTTACAGCAGCTCCCCCAAGTGTGTTTGTTTTAAGTATTTTTTCTTTCTTTTTCCTCTCTTCGGAGTTGTTGGTTTTTTTTCACGTTTGTTAAGTGACGGTCAGACAATGGACCGTAACTTTTCCACTTTTCTGGTGGCTCTTCTTCTACTTTTTTCCTTCTTCGTAACGGAGAGCTACGCACAGCGGATTGGGGGCATTGTTTACTCTCGTGATCAGCTGATCGCGCTGAGTAGACCTCTACTGCTGCTGCCCGGAGCGAGGCCTGAAATCCCGGACGAACTTTGGAGAAGACGTCGGGGTTGCAGAGCTGGAGCTCAACTGAAGGCGAAGAGGAGGAAATATAAACCATCGGTACCGGCGATTTTAATGGGGAACGTGAGGTCGTTGGCCAAAAAGACGGATGAACTCAGCGCGCTGGTAAAGACCCAGCGGGAACACCGGGAGTGCAGCATCATGTGTTTCACCGAGACATGGCTGCACTCACATTTCCCGGACCAAAGCGCGGCCGTACCCGGCTTCAGGACTGTTCGGGGGGACGGAAACGTTGTTCGGAGCGGTAAGAAGAAAGGTGGAGGGATTGCAGTCTATGTGAACGAGAGGTGGTGTAATCCCGACCATGTGTGTGTGAAGGAACGTTTCTGTAGCCCGGACATTGAACTGCTAGCCGTGGGGATGCGCCCGTATTATTTGCCGAGGGAGTTCTCGTCCGCCATTGTTATCGCTGTGTACGTTCTTCCATCAGCTGACGTAGAAGCAGCAGTAGACGCCATCCACTCCACTGTGTCCAATCTGCAGACTCAGCATCCCGGTGCATTTTTGTTAGTTACTGGAGATTTTAACCAGTCTGGATAAAGTACTGCCAACTTTGCACCAGTATGTTAACTGCCCCACCCGGAACAATAAAACCCTGGACCTACTGTATGCTAATGCCATGGATGCATACAGTACTACTGCCCTTCCCCCCCTTGGTAGGTCGGATCACAACCTGGTCCTGCTGACTCCCAAGTATGTTCCTCTGGTGCAGAGGCAGCCTGTAACCACCAGGACTGTGAGGAGGTGGACACAGGAGGCTAAAGACGCCCTGCAGGACTGGTTTGAGTCCACGGACTGGGATGTACTGTGTGGACCACATGGGGAGGACATCAACAGCAGGACGGACTGTATCACAGAATACATTAAATTCTGTGAATACACCACCGTACCATCCCGGACTGTACACTGCTTCCCCAACAACAAGCCGTGGATCACCAGTTGCCTGAAGGTGCTTCTTAATCAGAAGAAAGCAGCCTTCAGGTCTGGGGACAGGGAGGAGCTCAGGAGAGTGCAGCGCCACCTGAAGGAGAAGATGAGAGAGTGCAGGGACTCCTACAGGAGGAAGCTGGAGGCAAAACTCCCCCCCCTCTCTCTGTGATGACTGGCCAGGTTAGGAGACAGCTGGAGAGACTCCACCAGCGCAAGGCTGCAGGGCCTGACGGCATCAGCCCCGTGGTCCTGAAGACCTGCGCCGTCCAGCTGGCTGAGGTCCTACAACACCTCTTCAACCTGAGCCTGAAGCAGGAGGAGGTCCCGGTGCTCTGGAAGACGCCGTGCCTGGTTCCTGTACTGAAGAAGACGACTCCATCCAGACTCAACGACTACCGACCAGTTGCCCTCACATCTCATGATGAAGGTGCTGGAGAGGCTGGTCTTGGCCCACCTCAGACCGCTGGTGAAATCTTCACTGGACCCTCTGCAATTTGCGTACCAGCCTCATGTGGGAGTGGACGACGCCATCATCTACCTGCTGCAACGAGCTCAGTCTCACCTGGATGGAACCGGTGACTCTGTGAGAATCACTTTCTTTGATTTCTCCAGTGCATTCAACACCATCCAACCACTGCTGTTGAGTGAGAAGCTGCGGGTGGTGGGGGTGGACACGTCCACCGTCTCCTGGATCAATGACTACCTGACAGGCAGACCACAGTTTGTCCATCTGGCCAGTGAGCTGTCTGATACGGTGGTCAGTGGTACTGGAGCTCCACAGGGAACTGTTCTGTCTCCTTCCTGTTCACCTTCTACACCACTGACTTCCAGTACAACTCAGAGTCCTGCCATCTGCAGAAGTTCTCTGATGACTCTGCAGTGGTTGGGTGTATAAGGGATGGATGGGAGGACGAGTACAGGGCAGTAGTGGAGGACTTTGTGGAGTCGGCGGGAAGAAATCACCTCCTCCTGAACGTGGCCAAGACCAGAGAGATGGTGGTCGACTTCAGGAGGAAGACGACGGCTCCACAACCGCTGAGAGTTCTGGGAGAGGAGGTGGTTGAGGAGTACAAGTACCTGGTGTCTCCATCGACAAGAGACTCAACTGGAAGACCTACATCAACGCTGTCTACAAGAAGGGGATGAGTCGACTCTTTTTCTTGATGAAACTTCGATCCTTCAATGTGTGCAGCGAGATGTTGGAGATGTTCTACCAGTCTGTTGTGGCCAGTGCATTATACTTCACTGGGGTCTGCTGGGGGAGCAGCATTGGAGCCGGTGACACCAACAGACTTAACAAACTGGTTAAGAAGGCCGGCTCCATCATCGGCTACAAACTGGATAGTCTGGAAAAGGTGGTGGAGAGGAGGACGCTGAACAAACTATTATCCATGTTGGATAATCCTGACCACCCTCTCCACCACCTGCTGCAGGGACAGAGGAGGACGTTCTCCAAAAGATTCCTCCAGCTCCGCTGTCACAGGGACAGATACAGGAGATCATTCCAGATACAGGAGATCATTCCTGATACAGGAGATCATTCCTGCCCGCTGCAATAAGACTGTACAATAACTCACCTCTGGCAAAATCCATCACACAACAATAACACTGTTGTCTGTGTTTCTTGGTTGTTTATATATAAAAACATGTATATATACTTGATGGAAAAATAATGAAGTCATCATGCTTGTCGAATGTTTGTCTATCTGTTGCACAACATGTTCTTATTGTCTCAGGAAGGAGGTACCCATTTATCTGTGCACAGCATGTTCTCAGACACGACGTCTCTGTACCTTCATCTTGTGACCTACGACTTCACTCAGTTCTATCTGTGCACAGCATGGTCTAATTTACAACGTCCATATGTCCTTATCTTGTGACCTACAACTGAACTCAGATATAAAGGGAATGGGGGTGGATGTCAACTGTATGAAAGCTGCCCTACGGAGGAGAGACGCTGAGCAATGCTGGACATCCTTCTTTGAGTGTACATGTATTTGCTCCTTCTTGCAAGAATAAATGTCCGATGTGTTTGATTTTGAATCCAGCCTCTGAGTAATTTTTCTAACAATACTGTACTGTATATACTGTGCATTTTATATTTTTTTACTGTTATTTTATTGCTTTGTATTGCTTTCCTGTATGCTGCTGTAGTGAAAAAAATGTCCCCTTGGGGATTAATAAAGTAACTACCTAACCTAACAGGGCAGCAGGCAGGATAAAGTGTGTGGTTTCCCGAGGTCCAACAGGGTAGCAGGCAGGGTGGAGGTAGTCCACGGCAAGTCATCAGCATGGAACGGAATGGAACGGAACAGAACGGAACGGAACAAGGACAGGACCCCCTGGACCGGACCGATGGCTCATAACACTGGCGACAGGTTGCGACTGAGTGGATGTAGCTGAGAGTATGGACCGACCCCTAAGGACTGCAGGACCAGGGTTGATATAGTCTAGGGAGGTAATTAGTGTGATGAGCAACCTGCAGGTGGTAATCAGCTGGATTGGTGGCAGCTGCTCAGAATGATGAGGGGCATGGCCATGTGAGTTGACTGGAGGCAGGCAGAGGAGGACAGAACAAAACACAAGCACATAGCAAACAACAGCAAACAGGGGAATGACAGGACACATGAGGAAAGAAGGTCTGGGGAAACAAAGGTCAAAATACAGGGACAGACAGGGATCCTGACAGCTGTTGTCCCATTTATTAGAATTTAACACAAAAGTTCATGGGCATGGAATAAAGAGGTCATCTTTGTAATCTTATTTATTTAAACTTCACTTGCGTACAGACCAGAGTGAAGTTACTATTAATGCTGACTTAACAGTTCCTGCTCAACATTAAAAGCATTCTACCAGAGAAACAGCTTTTATTATGAAGCTGTTGCGATGTAGTGTTAGTTCTGACAGCAGGAAGTCATCACTAATGTGTCTACTAAACAAGACAACAGACATTTTGGTAATTTCATTCAGGATCACTTTTGTCAAAGAAGGCTTTTATTGCATGAGCAGTAATTTACATTTGGCAGTATGGCTTTGTTCTGGGACCTCCCCGTCCTTCTATGTACCTGCATGGAAGCATAAGGTAGGGAGAGCAGCAGTCACCCGCATCGACTGAAGACGTGTCTGTCAACTTTGTTCGGTCCTTTCCGCACATTCCACCGGCAGCGTGTCAGACGCAGAGCGTTTTGGTCTGCCTGTTTTATTTTACTTCTTTATTTGGTCATGTTTTCTTGATTTCTGTTCTTCTATCGTGGGTAAACGTTGTTAAACGTCTTCTTTTTTGTCCATTGTGAGACAAAGTTAAAATAGCTGCTGTGTTTTAGTCATTAAATACATGAATCCTCCCCATTTATTGCGTAACTATTTCACATACTGTGTCTGTAGCAGGAGGAGAATGCATTTCTTGTCCAAACTGAGACTTCTGGTATAGATGGTGATGTAGTGAAGTTTTTCCTAAACCCCCATGTGCAAAATCCCTCTCCGAGCGGCTTCCGTCAGAAATATACTCGCTGCCATCTTTAGTGGAGCAGCGCGGCAAGCCGCTCCTGGGACGCTTCTGAGGAGGGCCGTGGTGCAGCCGGTGGGATATGAAGCATCGACTTTAATGACGGGAATTCTTTCTGGCAGCCACGTCGGAGATGGAACTGGTGGAAAATAGCCTTAAGGAGCAGCAGCAATACTGACAAAAGACCAGCATACTTCCCTGCCTCCCATGCACCTACAGTCAGTCCAGTCAGTCACTACGAGCGAGCCTACAGCCCAGGCAGTCGCCACTACGGACTCTCTACCCCCGCAGCGCCGGCGAGCGATCCAGACGCCATTCGGGACGGGGAGTTGGTCTGCAGGATCATGCAGGCCCTGCCTCCAGCTGCGGCAAATGATCCAGACGCCATCCGGGCCAGGGAGTTGGCCCGCAGGGTCCTACAGTGTGGCCTACGTGGTAGTAGCGCTGCTCCTCCGTTTCCTGTCGCTGGACGGGTCATCGACGTCCTGTCTCCAGCTCCTGCATCCTCCGGCGCGGTCAACACCCTGCCTCCGGCTCTGTCCCCCAGCGTGGCCAACGCCCCGCCTCCAACTCCTGCTGTCTCTGGCGCGGTCGACACCCCGCCTCCGGCTCTGTTCTCCGGCGTGGCCGACGCCCCGCCTCCAGCTCCTGCTGTCTCCGGTGCGGCCGACGTCCCGCCTCCAGCTCCTGCTGTCTCCGGTGCGGCCGACGTCCCGCCTCCGGCTCCTGCTGCCTTCAGGTGGGTCAAAGTCCTGCCTTGTCATCATCCCCTGGAGGGGTTCCCCAAGCCCGTCCTGCCCCGGGGGCATCCTCCGGAGAGGTTCCCCGAGCCCGTCCTGCCCCTTGGGCGTCCTCCGGAGCGGTCCCCCGAGGGTTCAAAAGTCAATAGACAGATAAACATAGAAACAAAGAAATGCATCAGATTTGCATCTTCCCCTGGTGATGCTTCACCAGAACCTTCACTGCAGACACCTTAACTGGCTTATTGTGATGTCTCTCCAAAATGTTGGTTCCAATCTGAAAGCCTACCCAAACCCAACATTCATACAGTAATTTAAATATAAAACACCCACTTGGAAAGAGAATTTCCAACTCCTGCACAAACAATAACATGTTAGAAATGAGGGTTGTTGTCCAGCTGAATGATGAAATGTGGTCCCATGAATTTGTTATGCCTGTGAGCACAAATAATAGTCCTGTACACCTCCTGCATTCAATTTGTTGCTTCCATCAGCGGTATAACCATCAATGAATGGAGTGGTGCCATCTTCATCGGAAGCCATACATGTCCAAGCCGTAACAGAGGCACCACCATGTTTGACAGATGAGGTAGGGATCTGGTCTCATGAGCTTCTCCTGTTCCCTTCCAGCCATCATTTTGATAGAAGTTTTGTTGGGTCAGTCCATAGATCTTTGTTTTTGATGGTTACCAGGGGTTTGCACATTGTGGTGAACCGTCTCAGTTTCTCCTGGAGTCTTGTCTTGATGGTTGATGGGAGAACATGTTCACCTTTGTCCTAGAGACCATTCTTGACTTGCTGTGCAAGAGGGGTATATGAGCTGTACTTTAGATCTTTAGCCCCTCATTGCCGCATCATGTATAAAAGGTCCCACTCGTTTTCAGAGATATAGCTCAGCCAAATCTAAACACACATCTGTTATATACATGTTTTCAGATGAAGTGTGCTTACACTTTCAGACAATATTATCATCTCAGATATTTGTTTTGAATAAGCAGTCATAAACTGCTTGGGTTTCTGAGAGGAAACCTGTTTTCTTCAGTATCACATTAATCTGTGCTAGTAAACAGTTACTTAAGCATGCTTTTAATGGGGCCAATCTGCCAAAATATAAAGAAATAACAACAAACAAACAAGACTTTAAGTATAGCAGAATTTTTTTTTATAATGCAGCATGATTTGATGGCACCAATTATTCCTTAAAACGCAGTCACAATAGAAATATTCATTGATACAGTCCTATGAAATGTAAGAACAACAGATACACTACTTAGGGCACACACACACACTGCTGACTTGTCATTTTTCTACCCTGCTCCATTCATCCAGACAGCTCCTGTCCAGTGTTTCCGTGTCACAGTGACTTGGGGGGCCTTGGTTTTAGAAAGGAGACAAATTCTTCAGGCTTCAGAGGCCTCTGGCAGCGTGGCACAGCGAGGAAAACAGCACACTCAGCAATGCCCTTCACTTCTAACACGTCACACTCACCCTCATGAAGGCGGGGTGGAGGCAAATGAAGACATCTGTTTGTGTGTGTGACAGAGTGTGTTTCACGGAGATCGTGGACTGTTGCTCAACTATAATGAATAACAACCAATCAGCCCCGCCCCCATACAACACCACAGCTCTATACATGAAGTGAATGCTATCACCCTCCACATCTCTGTCTGGGGCTCTCTGATAAGGGATAATTGCATCTTTGCTTATCAGGGAGGTATGTTCCTGAGCCCTCCTCCCCTGGACACAGAGTGAAACCAGATAACTTTGCATCAGGGACAAAAGAGACAGCATGAGCAAATAGACAAAGAAGGGTGTGATCAGCTAGGACATTAATGCTTGAATATGAAACTGAAGGCGCTGCATCTGCTTCTGGTTGCTGCAGCACACATTAAAGCCAAACATAAATCTGCCCGTACTCCATAGCTTCTGATCAATCTCAAAGACACAATGTCTATCCAAGGCACTGGGAAATGTTGCCTTCTCACGAATTGAGAAATGATGCCGTATTAATTTCGTAAGACCTTTTGGTTGCTTTTTAGACAGTCAGATTCTCTTCCACCATTTCAAACTATACCATAGGCATTCGGGGTAATTCAGGTTGAACGGATAAAACAACAATCAGCTTAAGTTATGACTGATACTTTTTCATCCTCTTCTGTCTCTTGTGGTGCACCCCAAGGCTCCATCTTGGGTCCAATGTTATTTACATCGTATATGCTCCCACTGGGGTCTTTTCCATTATGTTATCTATGCTATGCTGATGACACACAGCTTTACTTCTTCCTAAAACCAAGTGGAACACTTTACCTTAAGTCTCTTTTAAGTTGTCTTGATGTTGAATCCACTTGAGTCAAGTGAAAGTAAGAGAGAGGTTCATATCATCAAGTCTCAAAACTGCCAGACTTTTGGTTATCATTTTTTGGGTGGCTACCGGAAGCCCTCCTGAGCCTAATGGAATGAAAACTCTTTATTTCAAATGGAAGACCTTGTAGCCTTCCATACACAGTCTAGCCAAATATTAGGTTTTGATCTAGTCTTATTAAAATAAACCTGTTTTTTTCTTTCGGGGATCTGGAGACTGGGACTTGCTTCATGTTAGGACTGAGCGATATGTCCTCACAGCAGTGTGTATCCCTATTAAAGCACTGTCTAGACACCTGTACTGCAGAATTTGCAGTTGTCGAAGTAACTTCAAGTTTAACTCTGGGTTTCAGTTCTATAAAGAAGGTTTACTTCTTACCGGGATACATCACCATGCTAACTTATGCAGCTGAGCTAATTGGCTTTGGAGCAGGTTGTGTTCAAGATAACAGATCAAAACGTACAAAAGTCCTGCCTGAAGACTAATCAATTCTCTCGGAAAAAGGTCATCACCAATCGCTTGGTGCAAGAGTAAGACCGTGCTTTGACATTATTTTTGGTAATAATGGATGATACATCCTCTGAGCTGAAGAGGAGAGGGACCATCCAGCATTTTATCAGCACTGAATTCAAAATCCATTATCTATGATGGTACTGGATGCATTAGTGCACATGGCATGGGTAGCTTGAACATCTGGAAGGAAGCATTAATGCTGAATGATATATTCAGATTTTGGAGCAACATATGCTGCCATCCAGACAACGTCTCTTTCAGGGAAGGTCTTGTTTATTTCAGCAGAACAACGTCCAACCACATTCTGCACGTATTCCAACAGCATGGCTCTCTAGTAGAAGAGTCCGCTGATAAACTGGCCTCCTGCTGTCCAGACCTGTCAATCATTGAAAACATCTGGAGCATCAGGACATGAACAATACAACAAAGGAGACCCTGAACTGTTGAGCAGCTGAAATCCTCTATCAGGCAAGAATGGGACAACATTCCACTTTCAAATCTCCAGAAACTGGTCTCCTCAGTTCCCAAACATTTACAGAGTATTGTTAAAAGAACACGTGATACAGCACATATCATGATCCTGTACCAACTTTTTTGAGACGCATTGCTGGTGTTAAATTTATATTTTACATCAAAGATATTTTTTTATTAAACAAAAACAATTATGTTCTACATTTTATATTTTGTCTTTGGTCTATTTGTAATCAAATATGGGTTTACATGATTTGCAAATCTTGTTTGCAAATTTTGCTATTTTTTTATATTTTACACAGCGTCACAACTTTTTTATGAACAGGGTTGTACAGGCCATGGGAATACATCTAAAAAACATTAATTTAATGGGACACACGTAATTATAGTCAGATCTTCCCGTGTGCTAGTGATGGGAAGGAGATAGCTAATATAAGCCTTTCAACATTCTTTTTGCATTTGGCAGCTGCAGCTGTTCTGTTTATATGTATTTTTCTGGGATCATAGTTTGCCTTCACTTGTAAAATCTGCCACTCTGCTGCCAGTACACTTGTCCATGTTGTTGTCTAAGTTTTACTGCATTGATTTTGATTCTTTTTTTAATCAGTCCATTATGAGTCTGACAGTGTTATAGAAGGGCAATGATAAATTGGTGGAGAGTATTGTAACTTTGACCCAACTGCAAAAGGCTTATGTAAATATGGTTTTCTAAACAAATTATCAAACTTTTATGAAGTTTTTAGTTGGTACGGAGGCAGAATAACCCTGTATGACTCTGTACGCTAGACGATACCTGTGGCTTTCAAAGTGCCAGCAACTGAACGAACCAGACAAACCTGCACAATTATCAATCTAATTTTTGTTTGCCAAGATTAGAAATAAAAGGACAGAGAAGGAGGGAGAGAAAAATAAAGAGATTGGTGGAGGCAGATAAATATGAACATTATATGTCAGCATGAAATTTTTTTGTTGTTGTTGCTTGTCCCTCTGTGACATCAAGCTGCAGAGCTCAGGACAGCTCCAATGACCTGTAAATAGGTTCATATACTAGAGACTTTAAAGTTGCTCATCTCACAGTTCCAGCTTTTTGCTTCTGTTCTCAACCTCGTGACACGAATAAATACACCTCTGCTGCACGAACATTGATATTTACTTTGAAAACACATGTATTTAGCAAGGAAAAATGAATTCAAAATTAAATACATTTTAAAAATGTGAACAAAGAATAAAAAAAAAAACATTTGAACACTTTTAAAAGGAAAAAAAGAATAAACATTTATCTGCATTTATATTCCTTTATTTTTTTCTCTACTCCCTAATACAATTTATTAATTACAAATTTATTTCCACAAAATTCTTCCAAGTTATTTATTTCTACATTTTAATATATGTATAAACATGTTTAAACTATTGGGAGCATCAAAACATAATGTCAATTATTTGATTTATTTTATTGTGCATCTATTTATCTATCTGTTTATTTACATATTTCACTTGTCTGGGGCCAACCCTCAGTTAAAAACTGGACTGTAATTTGAGATGAAAAAATAAAACCTTTTATTTTCTATTCCAAATTAAAACTTGAATGAAAAAAAGAGTTTTGCGAATACTGTCTTCTGTTACTGATCCAAGATTGAAGGAAATTAAGCAAAATTAAGTACTTTTATTGTCATTCCCACATGTGGCTGCTGTTCAGCAAAAGTTACAGTTTGTAAGATTTAATGGCATCTAGTGGTGAGGTTGCATATTGTGACTAAGTAAAAACCTCCCTTAGGCCTTCCAAACATGTAAAATAATCTACGGTGGCCATGACAAACATGAAAGGCTGAACCTTTCATCTGGCTTTGAGGCATCTCACAGACAATCTTATATTTTTTTTTAATGGGGAACGTGAGGTCGTAGGCCAATAAGACGGACGAGCTCGGCGCGCTGGTAAAGACCCAGAGAGAGTACCGGGAGTGCAGCATCATGTGTTTCACTGAAACATGGCTGCACTCACATTTCCCGGACCACAGCGTGGCCGCACCCGGCTTCAGGACCGTTTCCTGCTTCAGGACCGTTCCCTGCTTCTAGACCGTTCCCTGCTTCTAGACCGTTCCCTGCTTCAGGACCGTTCCCGCCTTCAGGACCGTTCCCGCCTTCAGGACTGTTCAAGCAGACAGAGACGTTGTAGAGAGCGGTAAGAAGAAAGGTGGAGGGATTGCAATCTATGTGAACGAGAGGTGGTGTAATCCCAACCATGTGTGTGTGAAGGAACATTTCTGTAGCCCGGACATTGAACTTCTAGCCGTGGGGATGTGTCCGTATTATTGGCCGAGGGAGTTCTCATCCACCATTGTTATCGCTGTGTACATTCCTCCATCAGCTGACGCAGAGGCAGCAGTAGACGCCATCCACTCCACTGTGTCCAATCTGCAGACTAAGCATCCCGGTGCATTTTTGTTAGTTACTGGAGGCTTTAATCACTCTTGATAAAGCACTGCCAACTTTTCACCAGTACGTGAACTGCCCCACACGGAACAATAAAACCGTGGATCTTCTACATGCTAATGCCATGGATGCATACAGTGCTACTGCCCTTCTCCCCTTTGGTAGGTCTGTACACTGAGGATTCCTGTCTGATCCTACTGTGTTTCCTCCTCATGTGTGTTGTCATTTCCCCATCTGTTTGTTATTGTTTGCCACGTGCTTGTGTTTTGTTTGTGTTCCTCACAGTATCCTCCTCCAAGCTCCGCCCTCTGACTCACCGTTCTCCGTCAGCATAGCTGTGCCTCATCTCCGTGATCACCCCGCTGAATTAAATACCCCGATCTTCCGTCAGCTCTTCGTCAGTCCGTCCGTTAACCTACCCGACATCCCGTCCCGTAAGTCTGTCCGTCTCCTTGCATGAGATCTCCCGGTTCTGACTCCCCGTCTGTTTCCTGTGTCCTGCTGTTCAGTGTCGAGCCACGGGCATTCACCTGAACGAAGAAGATTCCAGATCGTTCCACGGAGATCATCTGCTGCAATCTTGGCGATCCTGTGTTGAGCTTCGAGCGTCACACAGTCGACCCTGCCTTTCCGTCCAGTGTTGAGCCTCGAGTATCACCTATACAATGGAACCTTCCAGTTTGTTCCTCGGAGATCAGCTGTTGAAGGTTTGGCCATCCTGTGTAGAGCCTCGGGTGTCACACAGTCGATCCTGCCTGTCTGCTGTGCTGGTGGAGAACCTCGGGATTCCCCCAGCGAAGCCATGCCCACGCTACGTACCTGTCTGCCTGCCTGCCAGCCGCAATCTGCAATGGAGCCAGCTTCCGGCTCAGAAGGAGAGAGGAGAGGAGACTCGTCTCCCTGCTGAACATTGGGCTCTGGCCTCATACGGACTTGAACATTGTTTATCTCTGCTTACTGTGTGTCAGTGTTTGGTGAGAATAAAGGACTCTCTGGGTCGAAAAGAAACATCTTCCTACTGTGTCTGGGTCCGTTACAACACCATATCATAACAGTACACAACCTGGTCCTGCTGACACCTAAGTATGTTCCTCTGGTGCAGAGTCTTTGCAATATTGTTTAGTTAGTTTAATATAATATTATTCTATTTGTATTGTATATATTGTACATATTTTAATTTTTTTTCTATCTATCTATCTATCTATCTATCTATCTATCTATCTATCTATCTATCTATCTATCTATCTATCTATCTATCTATCTCTCTCTCTCTCTCTCTCTCTCTCTCTGTTATGAATCAAATTATCTTCCAAAGATGTCCCAAATTCTCCAGCATGTATTCACAATCACTCAGCCGTAGCAGTATTCAGTATAGGTGCACATGCATCCACATTCACACACAAAAAATAAGCTTTGCATTTGAAATTTAAGAGAGCAAATCAGTGAATTAAAATGAGGTGTCTGAACACGAATCACTTCACGCTCTGGGCAGTACACACTGTTATCCTTCTGAAAATGAGCATTTCTCACCGAGATTTGGACCAATGCAGTGTAACCTAAACACAGATGCACAAATGCCCGCACACAGGAACAAAGAAACGACTTGGTAAAGCAATCTAAATGTGAGTCAGATGCTGAGCGGGGTTGTTATTCAGCAGACAGGAGGTATTTATGCTGCAGAAAAGGACTAAGAGCCACCTACATGCAGCCCTTGCAAGAACGGCATTGGTATGCAGCGAATGGTGGCGACCCAAATTAAAAAGGAATGTATTACACAGGATTTTACACTTGGTTGACCAGGCTGGCGAAAACTCATCAATCCACAGAGTAAGATATAGCTCCAACGGGAGGGTGGTGGGGTGTGTTTAGGATGGGGGAAGGGTCCTTGTACTTGTTTTCTGACCTTCTGAAAAACATTGAGAACAAATCCATCTATAAACAGTTATTTTCCATTATGTTGTTATTATTTATGCATTCAATGGACTGAAATACTCAGTGTTGTGTGACTGGTACATTTTTACTAAGTACTGGAGCCTTTTTAAGGCCTAAAGTCAGTTTCAGATGTTTTGTTTGTTGGAACTGGGTTTGGAACTGGTTGGTTTCGATCTGTGACAGGACTCAGGACTTGGTTTTGCTTTGGGAATAGATCTTATGATGTGTTGGACTTAGCTTGGTCCTGTTAGCCTTGTTTTAGGACTGAATTTGGGACTTGTTGGTTTTGACTTGGAACTGGTTGGTGTAGATCTGTGACAGGACTTGATCTTTGTGAATAGGTCTTACGTTGTGGTGGACTTGTTATGCTTTACTTGTTGGCCTTGTAATGAGCTTGAGATGTGGTTGTCTTGTCAGGAGGATGGACTTGGGACTTACTTCCACCTGATGTGATCACTACTTTTATAGGCCGAGTCTGCCAGATGTTTTAGTACTACGTTCTTAAATGGCTGCTTGTTGAATTTAAGGTCTCTCACTAACACATGATTAATTTGTGAATTATTTTACTTCGTCCCATTATGTAGTATTTTAATGATTGTAACTTGCTGAAATACTGATGCCCCTCTCATTGAGGCATGTCCCCATGAACATACATTCTGTAAATGTACTGAGTTATCTGGATGAGGAGGGGGACTTCCTGTTATTTCAAAGGCCGTCCAAAAATGTACACCAATTAATATTGGTAATTTTATGTCTTTCAAGCAAATTGTCAGTCACTACAGTCTTTTTTGTGCTGTTATGTTGCCCTTTGTGGAAGAATGTGGTCACTTACTTTCATCACTGCATCACATCACTATGAGAAAGTCTTACTTGAATATCCACATTGATAACCAGAAAAACAAACTTGTATCAGAGTTCCTTAATCGTATTCATACTTTTGACCGTACTCACCCATCAACATGGTCAAACTCTCCCTGTAATTATCACTTAAGATGTCCATTATCTATACCTGCTTTATCTTTTTAAGACAAGGTGTGGTTCTCCCTGGAAAGGTCGCCAGTCCATCACAGGGCCAACACAGAAAGACAAACAGAAATCAACATGCATGCTCGGGTTCACACCTACAGACAATTTAGAATGACCAATTAACCTAACTTGCATGTTTTTTGGATGGTGGGAGGAAGCTGGAGTACCTGAAGAGAACATGCAGGCTCCTAACTTCAAGGCTTGAACCCTGAGCCTCCTTGCTGTGCGGCGATAGTGCTAACCACTGCATCACCATGCCGCCCATTACTTATGTTGTAAAGCTGGTATTCTTCTAGAATACGAACAAGCATGTTTCTGACCAGTTACAGGCCATCACTTCGCAGACATTCAGAATTTTTTAGACACTTATCCGGCTTGTAAGCAGCTTGATCTGCGAGATAAATTTACGACTATATTCATGTAATGATATGCGGCCACTCTGGACCCTGTAGTTCCCTCACTGTTGGTAAGTGACCATGTCGGGAGCATTAGCGGGGAATGTGGGCATGCTGAATAAAAAAATGGAAAGCTTCCAAATTAAGGTGCAATTTTAATATAGTCAGATTTTGAAAAAAGTTTAACACAACTGTAAAGGAAGAAAAATCAAAATAAACCACATTTAACTGCAAATACTCATAAACCCAATCTGATTTTCAGTACCATTAGTTTATTCACCACCCTCGTTATTCCAGTGAAGTCTCTTTTATTGAGAGATGTGAAACATTTTGATCTTATTTTGTTAATAAAGGTTCCAACATTACAGCCCAAATCATGCAATTTCTGTTAATCCAACCACACAGTGAGGTGTATCAGAGTTTTAATTAATTCTCTTTGGTTTCCCAGACAGATTTACTGAAAATGAAGTTTTGCTCCTCTCCTTAAGATGTTTCATAATTTTAGAAAAGGTTTCTGCCATTTGATCTTCAGATATTTTAGCAATATTTAATAAGTCTTTATCTTCAGGGGCTGTTGCTAAAATGTATAAACTATATACTATACTATATATTATTATATACAAACTTGTACACATTTATAATTATTAGGAGAAATCCAATAACCACTTCCAAGTTGTACAAAATACTGCAGCTAAATACGAGGAGATTTCCCCTAATCTTGCCTCATTGCTCTGGTTACCTGTGGTGTTCAGAAGTGATTTAAAAATGTTAGTGCTGGTTTTTAAGCTTACATTATTTTACAATGGTCTGCTGATACTCTCGTATCAGCAGACCATTGCAAGGCCTGGGTAGTGAGGCCTTTACCATAGGGGCTCCACAATGGAGTAACCATCCATCGGGAATCAGGCAAGCTACCTCACTGTCCTCTTTAAAAACGTAAAGTTGGCTTTTTTTGGCGGGGTGGGAGGGGCATTAACAGATGAGGCATTTGCCTTACTAAATGCCATAAATTAAATTGCCATTAAATTTTGTCAACATTAGTACATTTCAATAGTGACCAAACATAAGGTGGAAATCAGATGTCACAAACCAACTTTATGAGTACCAATAATCATTTGGGATACAGATGTACTTTTTAAAACTTAATATCACAAACAGTCGCTATGGAGCAGTGGTTTTGTGATTGTACTACATTTGTATGTTTTATAGAAGAGAGGCCTTGGCACAGAACTGCTCTCCCTCAAGTGCTCATGATGTTTTTTTGTTTTTGTTTTCTTTTACTTCTGTGAAGCACAAAATAACCAACTGGGCAAAGACCGCCTCGGACTCGGAGTTAAGATACTTCTTATTTGTTGGAGGAGTCCATGTCGTTTTACAAAGCTGAACTTTCAGACGGACACTGTTTGTGAAACTGTTTATGGCGATTCAACTGTAAATTCTTTTGAGAATACACACACAACTAATGGCCTGTTGCATTTCAGTTTATCACAACTGTCACATTTTGCCATCATCGTCCAAACATTCATTCTGCTTTCCCTCATCTCTCTGTCATCTCAGATCCAACAATTCTCACCTGATTTCCCTCAACTGTCTCCACACCTGCAGCCACTTGATTAGCTTCCTCAGTATGCTGCATTCAAATGGAATTCGTGAGCTCCTGGTTACAAAATGGGAAGTCTTATGCACCATATTCTTGGCATTCAAATGGTCAAGTCATAGAAATGCAACGTGGACAGCGTCTAGAAGCCACAGATGCTAACCATTTATTAAGCTAACAGGGGGTTAACTTAATGCAGAAAATACAAAGACGCAGAGGGAAAAGATGAAGCTGTTGGGAAGATCACCATTTCCCTCAGACGTAGATTATTATCTAAGTTATGAAGACAAACTCTCCATGACTAAAACTACAATATATTAGCTGAACATCCAACCAAACATTAACCTCCATGACCTCTGACCTTTCTGTAAACATCAGTAAACACGTCACAACTGGTGAACTCGAGGATTGTAGAACAGTTAGAGTTCTGACTTGGTGAACATGACAAAAGAGCACCGTTCATACGGACTCTTCTCTGTACACAGTTAATACGACACCATTTGAACGCAGCATTAGTCATTAGATTAGATTTAATATTAATATTAATATTTTATTAGATAATAAATTAGATTGCCAGCTTGTCCTCGTGCTCTCTATTATTCCATAACCTGTTTTTATGACCCCAGTGATTTTGACAGTGCTTAAAACCCTGGCCTGTCTCATCACACATACATGTTAGTATGCTTACTTCTGTAGTACATCAATGTTGACAGGGTTGTGTTGTCGCAAGTTGCACAACGACGTTCTACACTTACTGTAAATAAAGGGAACATTTTAATACATTATCTGTCAACATATCTGCTGGCTTAGTTTGATTATTGTACTTAAAAATGAATGTGCTTTAAAGTCCTCTGTTTCACACAGACGACAAACATACTGATGACTTCTATCCAACAGTAGTAAAGTGGTAGTCCAACTTCTTCAACTTCAACCTCCTCAGACTCCACAGTTAGAAAATAGGTTGGTGGTCTGTTAAGAGTGAAAAATGCATCCTGTACTTATTTTGTGGACTGTTTTGAGTACATCATCCAAGTACTCATAGTTCACCGCACGTCTTAATACTTGAAAGTGTGAACGCATTTACGCACTCTAAATATTAAGCGATTTTAAACACAGCTCCCTTTTCTGACTCCTTGTTTTTTGGAACCGTTTTAGAACTCTTTTTGGTTCAAATAAACTTGTTTTTAAGTCAACAACTGTTTTAGAATGAGATTTGTATATAAACCAAACACTTCCTCATGATGTTGCTTTATCAAAAAAGCAATATTAATACCAAAATGTAACCTACATACAGTACTCATTTCACAAGATATTATTCCAGGGTTCCTAGTGAGGTGAATAGGAGCTGACCAACCCATTTCGGCTGCAGGGCTTCCTAGCTGGTTGATCTAATGATGGACAAGTATCAGAGTGATTGCTTGACTAGAAGACGTCATTGAAAGTTTGGATCCAAGTCCTCATGGCCTGTGAGGTTAAATACTCTGTGTTGTAGCTGCAATAAATCAAGTTCTTCCATGTGCCCTAAATTCCACTTCCAATTAATCAAGAAGGATTTGTGAGAATTAATTGGTGGGCCTTGTACGCCACCTTATCAAGTGTAAATTGCTTATTGAGGCAAAGTAATTAAAAGGAAACCCACACCCGAGGAGCTCCATCTGTTGCGTTAAGGACACACTTAGACAACAGGTTCGGGGCGATGTGCAATGCAAGAATTTTGATATGATGGCGACTCAATTAAGTCAGAACACACAAGTTGTAGGAGATCGGGGGCGTACACTCCCCTCGTATTCTTGCTTTAGGGTTGTCTCCGAGCTCCTTGATCAACACAAAGATGTAACAATCGCAGCTTAATTAGTCAAAGAAAGTGTGTAGTTTCAGTCAACCCTGAGGGACAAATGAACAAACAACTGCACACAGTACTACAACAGTCTCTATTATTACAAACAACACCGCGGTGTATAAAAACTCCTGCTGCGTATTCACACGCTCATGTGGAATACATGATATGTAATTGCATCCATAATTGAACACCTTTTCTTAAATAATATTTTTCACAATCATATTGTTTTTGAAAATAATAATTATTGTAAGGCCTTCTTAAAATGCAGTTTGAGTTCACACCTGCAGTAAAAGCAGACAACAGTGATGATGGATAATGTGCAATGTTTTTAGCCTCGACCAAAGTAAATAAAACTTGATAATTTGTAGCCTGGAGTTGATGTGTAATTTACATCTGAAAAAACCTTCCCAAAATCACAAAATTAACAACTGTGGGCTATCCGGACAAGAAGAGACCCCAGAAAATGTTAAATTAATGTCCAGTAAAAATGTAAAAAATGTACTCCCTTATCTCTGTAAGAAAACTGTAAATTAGAGAGTAAATAACAGTCAGTGACACTTACGTTATTTAACTTGTTCTAAAAGTTCTCAACTACAAC
This sequence comes from Embiotoca jacksoni, assembly GCF_022577435.1. Taxonomy (NCBI): domain Eukaryota; kingdom Metazoa; phylum Chordata; class Actinopteri; family Embiotocidae; genus Embiotoca; species Embiotoca jacksoni. The sequence continues at coordinate 1,898,030 of NW_027185393.1, read as the reverse complement.
CAAATTTGATGCAACAGAAATGATACACAACACTGTAGCATCCATTTCAGTCACGGCGTTACTAAGCGGCCTCTCAATTAAATTAACACACTCACAAACCTTGAAAAATGGTAACAGGTTGTGTTTCAGAAACTGATGTGGTCTGGTGATCGTACGTACAGCACCTCCAGGGTGAAGAGGGTTAATACTTCACTGTAATAAATTTAATTAAAATATTTATAAATTGATGTGCTTAAAGGTGACGTTATTAACTTTAGCAGAGCTATTTGTTTTCTATATCATGATTAACATTAGTTACTGCGACACTGCCCAATCATGTGGGATAGCAAACTGGAATTAAAACTGCAAGCAGTGATGTACGGGCCCTTGCACTCCCACACGCCGCCTCTATCCATAGAACCTAAATTCAAGTCAGTGGGACAAAATCCCTCGGACTAGTTCGACAAAGTACGTGTCAGAATCGCCCAAAATGGCGACTAAATTAAAAATGGTGGACTTCCTGTCGAGTTGACGTAAAGGTGCAATGTAACTTTTTTGTGCGTCTAGGTGTGATACACGTTTCCACCAGATTTGGTGAATTTAGGTAAATGTGGCCGCTGGGGCATCTCTTTAGGGGGCGCTCTCGAGCTGTTTGGCCACGCCCACTCGCAAAACACATCAGATGTATTGTCTCACCAAGCCGGATGTATATGACACATTTCATGAGGTTTCAAGCGCACTGCACATCCCGGCCTCGGGGAGGCCCGACCTCGGGGAGGCAGTGCGCACGCGGGAGTGCGAGGACCCGTACATCACTGCTTGCAGTTTTAATTCTTATTAAAAACCGGAACTGAGGATAATTAATTATATAACTACATTTATTATTTTGTATGTTACATTTATAAAATGTTGGGGTTGTTGTGGTCAACGTTTTACATTCATTTGATGCTTTTTTCATATCCGTGCTGACTTCATCAAATACATCCATTTCAAGGTGCTGTCAGTGATGTGAGGAACCAGAACCTTAGGCCTCATTCATTCAGTTCTCTTAAAGTTTCTCTTAAATTTGTCAAGAAAGGTCCAAACAAAATGTCCAATCCATGACTTGTTGTTCAACCACTGATGTTTCTGCACCTTTTTTCTCATCATGACGAATCCCTGAAAATCCATCCTGAAAAAAGGGCATGAGACTGCAGAGCCGTGTGCACACGGACTCACTAAAACTGAGGGAAATAAGAGAAGTTGGGAGAAACTGAAATAATGGCTAACCCACAATCCAACGGTGGCAGAATCAAAGGACAGACAGTCAAGACTTGATACAAGAGTTGGTTCAAGAGCAGCATCTTCCTGTGAAGAAACAAAGCAACGCAGGCCCCCTTATGTTGTCCTGCCCTTGGACACCAAGTGGAGTCCCAACAGTTGCTGTTAGCAGTGACATAAAGTGTGTTAGAAAAGAAGTAAAATGCAAAGTTTCTCAGGATTTTTCTGCGTGGACATCGTTACAAAGTCCAGGATACATCTGAGTTCAAGGAGAAATATGAGGTCAGTTATGTGAGTTCACAGAGACGTGGAATCTAGAAATGTTCGACTCCAACTCCAATAGGAGGAACATCTTCTGAGGTTCTGAAGAGGAGGTACTGCTGCAGGAAGTGACCTACAAAAGAGCTGCTTCCTCTGGATGGAAAATAAAAAAGATGAATGAGGTGCAATTGCTCTTTCAGGAGAATGGGGCACAACTGATGAAGTTCAAAAATGGTTTGATTTCAAATGTGAGGCCAAAGAAGCACTGCCAAATAGAGAAGAAAAATAAGATGGAGTTAACTGAGGGGGGCCAAAACATCGAGGTGATTAATGGTGAGACAGCGCTTACATGTCTGTGTGTTTAATAAGCAAGCAAGGTTTGTATTCAACATTTAAATATTTGTAACAGGTCATAATGATTTGTTTTTAAAATGAATTCACACAAGAGGTAAAAACCCTCCTTGGCAGAACCTGGCAGCACAACGTCTGTACCTGCAGCAGAACCTCCAAATCTTCTTCAACTGCCCCACGTCTCGTCTCCGATGGTCCTGGACAGCCAGCGAATGAACCAAACACGGACACAGATCGCCTCACTGGCCACAATCTCAGACACCATAAAGACATTCACACACATTTAGGAGAGTAAAGATTCACTGAAACCTGTTAAGACATTTCTTTGTAATCACGGTCCCAGGCCCGGTGTTCTCTGCACTGCAACAGATGACCTGCTGAAAAAAATCATCTCCAAATTCAGTGAGTTTCGGCTCTCCAACTGATGAATGATATGAACAACCTCGGGCTATATGGAAGATGTACTACAAATACATATTTTTGTTTACTGCAGTGACTTTTTAAAAACTTCAGACTTTTCTCCAGAAATTTAATTTGTTACTTCCGGCTACTCATAACTGTAAATATGAAACTAAATTGCAGTCTAACAATGAGTCAGTAAACACAGTGTTTTTTTAAACTGTTTTACAAATTCTCAACAGCAACTCTACAAATTGTATGCAACAAAAATTAAACCAAACAATTATTCATTCATTTCACGAATTGTAGTTATTGTCATTGAATTACTCTGTAAAACTAAATCAAACAATCAAAACAAGTTGCTACTTAGCTGAGATGTAATCTTTCACTTTGGTATCAACAATTATTGTATGAAACTGCTCAATCGTCAGTGAAACGTTCAGCCAATTATATTACTGTCAACCTCAGGTCAGACTGAAAACATGCACAGAGGCACACGCCAGAAATCCAGGAAATCCTAGAAAGGCTATTCTCTGAAAAGTGCACCAGATTTTGGGATTAAAAAAAAAAAAAAGGAATCTGCATTCCCATCAATTACCCCAAATTTGACTTTGACTCAGAAGAACACGGTTTGTTTCCTGTTTCAAACTAGTGGTGAGTTTCTTTTAACCCTTACCTTTCCACCACTGGTTTTTAACCTGTTTATTACCGTATCAATGACAACGGTTGTCCTGTCTTAATGAAATATGTATTTGAACCTAAACCCAGAGATATTTTTGTTCCTAGAAGCTTTGCCATGGCACTGTCACATGATTAGTGGGTCATCTGTTTTTAACAGTTCGTCTTTGCTGCCTCTATGTTCGTATGGGTCGTACCAGAGGGGAAGAACAAGCCTCCAATTAAGTTATTTAGATTGGAGGACTTCATGACTTGATTAAATAATATTTCATGAAAATGAGAGCTAGTGTTCAGTCATGTGGTGACAAATGGAGCCATATGTTGCAAAATCTGTTTGTGAGGCTGTACTTCAATATGAAAATGAAGGTTAGATGTATATGATTTGTTCCATCAGAGCTCATGCATATCAGAAACACTCTTCAGGGTTGTTTGTGTAATACTGGACTCACAATCTGTAGTTTCATGGACTGAAGTGTGGCTCTTTTACCAGCTCACTCTCGCTCCTCCACGAAGGCTGATGCAGCTTCAATGCTTTGTGCATAATTAAATTCACAGAAGCGATTGCTCAGCGCTTTTATGATTTAGAATAATTAATGACGTATTTCAGTGTAAGTCTGACTTCAAAAAGAAGAACAGAAGGTCAAAGAAATGTTTTGGAGATACGAGCATGTCCAGTGTAGAATTATTCAGATATTCAAATTAACTTTATTGGCCTATTCCGTATTCATTGGTGTTGCAGTCTGCGTTTATCATGTCCTTATCCATGGACAGTGAGTGTAGAAAGCAACTGAGGGTGATGGAGAGGATATAATTTTCTATAATAAAAGCTGCCACCAGCTCCGTGTACACAGTCAGTGATGCCTGCAGAGACTCTTTCACCACAGCAGCATTGTTAGGCCACGCTGAAGGAAGACATGTGACAGCAATGTGCAGATCAGCATGTTTGATGTAGTGGAGTTCACTCCACCTTGACAAATGAAAAAAAAAAAAAAAAAAGATGAATGATTCCTTGTGTTAAAGATAATTAAGAGAAAGGCACGGCAGTGGAAACAATTAACCTGCATTGCAAACATTTCCTCCTGAACGCCGCTGGCTGCGCTGGAGCTGCGGTGATGTTCTCACTCTGAACCGCTGAGCCGAGGAGTCCCAGCATACGAGCTCAGATCATTGTGGGGCGATTCTCTTTCTTGGGTGTTTTTAGCTGTGTTTTGGGTCATTACCCTGTTGGAGGACCGATGACCTGCGACTGAGACCAAGCTTTCTGACACTGGGCAGCACATTTTGCTCCAGAATGCCTTGATAGTCTTGAGATTTCATTGTACGCTGCACAGATTCAAGACACCCTGTGCCAGATGCAGCAAAGCAGCCCCAGAACATAACCAAGCCTCCTCCATGTTTCACAGTAGGAACAGTGTTCTTTTCTTTGTATGCTTCATTTTTGCATCTGTGAACACAGAGCTGATGTGACTTGCCAAAAAGCTCCAGTTTGGTCTCATCTATTCTCCCAGAAGCTTTGTGGCTTGTCAATATGCATTTTGGCAAATTCCAGTCTCACTTTTTTATGATTTGTTTTCAACAGTGGTGTCCTCCTCGGTCGTCTTCCATGAAGTCCACATTGGTTGAAACAGCGACTGATGGTGCGATCTGACACTGATGTACCTTGACCTTGGAGTTCACCTCTAATATCTTTGGAAGTTGTTCTGGGCTCTTTGGTTACCATTCGTATTATCCGTCTCTTCAATTTGTCATCAATTTTCCTCTTGCGGCCGCGTCCAGGGAGGTTGGCTACAGTCCTGTGGGCCTTAAAATTCTGAATAATATGTGCAACTGCAGTCACAGGAACATCAAGCTGCTTGGAGATGGTCGTATAGCCTTTATCTTTAACATGCTTGTCTGTAATTATCTTTCTAATCTCCTGAGCAACTCTCTCCTTAGCTTTCTGTGGTCCATGTTCAGTGTGCTACACACCATGATACCAAACAGCACAGTGACTAATTTTCACCCTTTAAATATACAGACTGACTGATTACAAGTTTGAAGACACCTGTGATGCTAATTAGAGGACACACCTTAGTTTAACATGTCCCTATGGTCAAATTATTTTTTTCTAGAGGTACCATCATTTTTGTCCAGGCAATTTTGTTATTTTATTTTGTTTTTGTTTTTAATGATTCTGTTGAACCACAATTCAAAAGCAATGTCTGATTTCCATTAGTTCCTTTTCAGTACATTTTTTTTATTTGTTATTACTTTTGTCAGTTTCAAGTTATTTCAGTGACCATTGTGGGTTTTTCTTTCTTTAATGGAAGGGTACCAACAATTTTGTCCATGTGTGTATGTGCATCCTAAGTGTACCCTGAGGGTGTACACAATAACAGGAACACCATTGCAATTGCAATGGTTTATTATTTTAGCAATCTTTGTATTGATTGTTCTGTGTTAAATTGCAAATTGCCTGAATGCCAAGCGTCATGTTTGGAGGAAACCAGGCAGCGCTCATCACCTGGCCAACACCATCTCTACGGTGAAGCATGGTGGTGGCAGCATCATGCTGTGGGGATGTTTTTCAGCAGCAGGAACTGGGAGACTAGTCAGGATGGAGGGAAAGATGAATGCAGCGATGTACAGAGACATCCTTGATGAAAACCTTCTCCAGAGCGCTCTGGACCTCAGACTGGGATGAAGGTTCATCTTCCAACAGGACAACGACCCGAAGCACACAGCCAAGATAACAAAGGAGTGTCTTCGGGACAACTCTGTGAATGTCTTCGAGTGTCCCAGCCAGAGCCCAGACTTGAACCCGATTGAACATCTCTGGAGAGATCTGAAGATGTCTGAGCACCGACGCTCCCCATCCAACCTGATGGAGCTTGAGAGGTCCTGCAAAGAAGAACGGGAGAAACTGCCCAAGAATAGGAGCCAAGCTTATAGCATCATACTCAAAAAGACGTGAGGCTGTAATTTCTGCCAAAGGTGCTTCAACAAAGTATTGTGCGTGTAGAATTTTGAGGAAAAAAATGAATTTGATCCATTTTGGAATAAGGCTGTAACAACAAAATGTGTAAAAAATGAAGCGCTGTGAATACTTTCTGGATGCACTGTATGTTGAAACAAAGAGCTCAACAAAACAATGCATGCAGAGCACGGCAAGACCCAATAAAAGCAGCACGAAACCAGAGGCCCTCCAACTGATTCAGATATGTGCTGCTCTGGGTAATTTCTCGATACGTTCACGGTTGCAGTGCTTATTTAAAGAAAGCAGCTGAAGTCTCCAAATTAATTGCTATGTAAGTTTTCAAATTCAATGGTTTGTCTTATATTAGTGCATAACAACCAAAAACCACAAGACGGGTGGTATATAAATAAAAATTCACAAAAATAGCACCAAAAAAAATGTTCTGGTGCAAATGTACACAGTATAGACATGAATGTGTAAGTGTCGTAATACAAAGAATACTATTCATTTGCATGAATGTAGACCGTCGTAATAAATTATTCTGCATCTACAAGTACACAGATGTTCCCTAATGGCATCCTGCAGTGCACACAACTTGTGTTTGGCAAAACTGGTTTGAAAAGTGTCAAATAAATCCTTCTAATATTGGATTTAACTCTGGAAATTCAGTGTTTCCCCTTTGATTGGAAACGTGTGTAAGTGTAAACCTCGTATATAGCTGGCTCTTGTGTGAAACTGGAGGACTTTTAATTTAAAAAGTCGCAACATTCGGCCAACCTGCAGTGTAACTTTAATCTTTTACTCACTCACTGTCAGACACTCTTTATAGCTCCGCCCCCCCTGTTGCGGTCAAGCTAGCCTGAAGGTGTTTTCAGATATCATCTATAATTTCAGATAATTTCATAAAAATACTTTAGTTATGTGAACTACAATTGGCAGCCATACACAGTGACTGAAATGCTCTGTGAATTAAGACTTCTATAGAACAGAACAGAGACCAGCTTGTATATTCAGATGAAAATAAACCTTTGTTGTTGTTCTTCTTGGGTTTGTATATGTGGGCAAAAAAAGACTCAAACAATACGGAACCATCATCAGCAATAAGACCAGCAACATGCCATGGCTCGCTGCTGTATCTCGCCTCTGCAACAAGGACCAACAGCCCACACAACATATTGTTCATGTATAAGTCAGCGGAGGCAGTGACAATTATGGCAACGGCTGCAGACGTCCTTGGCTGGAGGTTCTGTTTGATCTGCTGTCCTGTCAGGAAAAAAACTCTTTCTGTTCAATCGCTTTGTGAAAAATGAGTCAATTACCGCATTTCTTTGAAAAATTTCCCATTTTAGGTGAGTGGACGGTCATTCATCATCAAAGGTTTGGAGGCGCAGGCTTGCTGACCCTGCAGGAAATCAAAAACCCAACCGATGTGAAGTTTTGGCCCTTTTCCTCTGAAGCATTAGTGTGTGTATCTCTGTCCATGAGGGTGTATGTGAAATGTAGCTTCCAGGTAACGTATGGCCCGGAGGCAATTTGCCATGAACTGAGCCCTTTCTCTATCAACATATGAATATGTCCTGATGATTTACCCGTTTCATCAGTCAGACTGCAGCTGCAGCAGCTCCTGTCCTGCAGCCTGATTCTCCATGCAGCACATTTTCTACATGGCTGCTGTTCTCTGGCCTTTTCTCAAATATGCTTTGTTCTCCTGTGAAATCAAATATTACAAGTTATCCAGTGCACATAATGACATTGTATGGAATCACAGTAGTGGCTTGCAGTATGTTTCTTGGATGATAGTCACTCTGACACTTGGACATTTGAAGTCCAAATTAGGACTCATTAGCATTTGTTTTCAAATATAAGAATTAATTTACTACTATTAGGTGTGTGTATGGTCCAGTTATCGGGATAAATGATGACTCCCCGCAAAAATGTCTTCTGACCTGCTAAACAAGAGTAGATGGCTCTAAGTGTGATACCACTAGTCAGTATTGGACATGAATGTTTTAAAGTTTTATCTTGTTGGATTTTGCTGGTTGAGCCGGTGAAGCAGTTCAGCCTGCAGGGTTGCATTTCTGTTAACCAGTACCAAGTTGGAGCTGCTCTGACTGGCTACCTGTAAGACGAAGGGAAAGCACATTCAAAAACATTTGTAAGAATGCCTGGAAATTGGTCTGACACTGAGATCAGAGAGAATCTGTCATCCCTATTTTCATCCACCAAGGTGCACCACAAGCGCAATACAGTTGCAGGTGTGCTGGGGTGCAATTAGGTGTGGCCAACTTGTTTGATACTTTGGTGAAAACAAGCTCAAGGCGCAATTCCAGCAGAACGCGGAACAGTTATGAAATAGGAGGAACAGATAATTAGGTGTGCCACAGCTGACTTCAATCATGGCCAATCAAATCAGTTCCTCTCATCCCCTTTAAAACCACTGCGATGAAGCTTACTGTTAGTTTTTTATGAATGAAAAAGGAGCAGAGCGGCGCTGCCATTCAAACTTTACGGAGGAGGAAACTGACATACTTGTCTGGAGGCTCAGGCCTCCATGGGCTGATGATGTTTAAATGATATTGGACGAGGTAGAAAATTATTCTTTTCATGGTTTTATGCCAACCGCTATCCAGCGTAGAAAGCGGCTCAAAGATGTAACACAAAAACCTGCATCATATGAACACTGACATTAATTAAATGACAAAGTGACCAAAGAACACTCATCAATACAGTGAAGTCAGGAGCTGGAACCATGTTGAGGAGTAAACAGAAATAAATTATTCACACTTAAAGCTCCCGATGCAACTCATTTATTAACAACACTGATGAAAAGCAACGTGCTCCAAACGTCACTGATGTTGTGGTGTTAATAAATAAAGTGATGTTCTGGTGCTAATGAATAAAGTGATGTTGTTGTGTTAATTCAATTAAATTCAACTTTATTTATATAGTGCCAAATCACAACATAGGTTATTTCATGGCACTTAACACGTTAAAGTCCTTACAGCAAGACTTTACAATATTATACAGAGAAACCAACAATTCAAAAATTCCCACATAAGTTAGGAGGGAAAAAACCCCTCCTCTTTAAGGGAGAAAAACCTAAATAAAGTGATGTTGTGTGTTAATAGATAAAGTGATGTTGTGTGTTAATGAATAAAGTGATGTTGTGTGTTAATAGATAAAGTGATGTTGTGGTGTTAATGAATAAAGTGATGTTGTGTGTTAATAAATAAAGTGATGCTGAGGTGTTGATAAATAAAGTGATGTTGTGGTGTTAATAAATAAACTGATTAACTGAATTGCAATCAGAAAAGTTGTAATGATTTACTGTCTGACAGATTTTGGATCTGTCTGTTCATGTGCTCTGTCCCTGAAGCCACAAAAACTGTCTCTGTGCTGGTTGCGCCAGACTTAGATCTGGTCAAAGCAGGCGGAGGTTTGAGGTTCAGGGAATGGTGGCTGGAAGAGGCTTAATTAGCCCCAGCTGAATCCTATCAATGATGGTGTCTCTCCCCATATAACAATCAGTAGTGACACACTGGAGGAAGAGCTGGAGACACGGACGGGCCGAGTGGCAGAGAGGCAGAGAGGCCGAAGGACAGACAGACAGACAGACAGACAGACAGGCAGACGCTGCGGGTGCGCTCGGAGGCACGGTAGCAGAGCACACGGACTGTAACAGTGGATGGTGGTGATAATAAAACACTGAAAACTGGACCAGATCGTATTGGTTTCATTGTGCTGAGGAAAACCCACGGCGGTAACAGATCTATGTTACACTCATGTTACCATTCTATTTCAATTATTGATGCTTTTAATGTGGTTTTGGTTATTTTATTTTTCTTTGTATTATGTTGTGATTGTGAAGTGTTTTTAGACCATGCTTGATGGTGATTTTACACTTGAAATACATGTAATTGAATGTAGGCATTTTAACGAAAGGAGTACACGTGGATGTAACAAGTTTTTAATCACCAACATTTTTAATAGCAACTGTAATTCAATTACATATTTTGTAATTTAATTCCATAACTGTTTCATGTAACTAGTTACTCTCCAACACTGTGTACATGTTTAATTTGTGTCTATATTTAGTGTCCATCAATAGTCATTCAACATAGAGGCGCTCCTTTATCCTTGGAACTGCTTTTTCATTTCTGTGTTTGGAACAAAACGGAAAAAAAATGTCTGAAAATAAATTTTGATTTAGCATGCACAAATACATGAGAAATGGGTTTTCTGACAAAATATTTTTAAATTAACTAGGAAAGTGAGATGATTGTTTTCATGCTTAATTACATTGAATCTACAAAATTGTAATGTGCTTGGAAAATACATGAATCGCATTTATCCATCACACCAAATTTTAGTCCACACAAAATAATTACAAAGCATTTGGCCGTGGCCCTCTGGGTTTCCACAACATCCCACACAGCATGTTTTCCACTAGTAGAGGTAAGAAAGTGTCCCAAGCCTCAGGATACCTTCCTCGTTGATCTCACACCATCTCCTCCCTCTCAAACCGTAATTGCCTCTGAAGACTCATTGTCCAACGAGTTGGGCATGAAAGAAATCAATGTTTTCTCAGCATATGATGAAAAGTATTGATCCTATCGAGCCTGTAAGCTGGAATATCGAGGTGTACTGTACCTACTCAATGTTTAACATGCACACACACACACACACGCATGCACACACACATACACACATACATGCACACACACACACACATATACACACACACATACACACATGCACACACACACACACATATACGCACACACACACACACACACACACACACACACCTGTGAGTAACAGCTGGCCGTTCTGGCCTGTGTGTCCGACATGTCTTTCAGCTGTGGCCTGCTTGCATGTGTGTATCCGGCTGCAGGTCCGAATATTGAATCAATGAGTTTGATGTGCGTTCTCCACTCAAGTTACAGGTCCATGGTGACATCACAAGTGTTCACATACCAGTGGTCAAAAAACAGTGTCTGCACTGTAACTTGGAATAGTTTCACCCCAAAGTTACAGCGTCCTCCTGCTCCATGTACATACACTCAGTTGCCATTTTATTAGGTACACTGACTGTTCAGAACAGAACGGATCATTCTTTGTGTATGTGTGTGTCGCCTGATGTTCTCTTGATGGAAGCATTTCATCTCAGTACATGAAAGAGGTTGACAGGGATGGGGGGTTGCCATGGTAATCTCAACGGCCCAAAACACCATTGCTGGTTGTCTGTGGACCAGGACATGGCTGAGGATGGAGATTGTTTAGACAGAGAGACTTACAGGACACTGTTATAGTACGTACTGTGTGCAACAGGGAAGGTTGAGTCACAGTTATTCAATAAAGAGGTTTGGAGTTAATAACATGATTTATTGAGGTTACAAAAGGAGATGTTCTGTGATTAGTCTCAAACAGTGAATATTATCTCCGTTGAACATAGTTCCAAATGAAGATACGAGGATAAATCAACAAGTTCAGAAACTACTGGTCATGCCGGTGCACGGAGCACAGCACCGTGACGTGCACGGAGCAGCAGAAAGATCAAACCCTGATGAGTAACTGGTACAAATTCATCATCAGTTCCCGAGTTACACACGTTTTTGTGAGTGGAGAGAGAGCAGAGAAGAAAACTCCGCCCCTAACCTGGTAAAGTGTCTTCTACTACGATCATACAGTAAAAATGGGATCACACATTGTTTCACTGTGCATTGTAGCTGGGAATGACGTGGGACACAAACAGAACCGTCTCCTCAGGCAGTTTGGCTGCTCTAATCCGTTCATATGGACACGCGTGTGCGTTACCTGTTACTGCGCGGTGTCATTTCCTTTTCACCGTTTTTACTTTTTTGACTCTTATTTATGGAACCACCCTCGAGTTGACTGTAATCATATTTCTTGGAAAGTATAAGGAAATCATGTCCAGTTATGGTACCAAGTTTCATGTCGCCCGCTGTTTGCAAATTACAGCAACACATAACACAGTGATGAACAAGCCGCCCCCATCAGTTAATACTTGACTGCCGACCATGTTCACTAAATTTGATGGGATTCTGTTCAGCAGGGCTGTGGGAACACTTTTTTGGTATCTGTGGCGCCCCCTATGGTTTGGGCTATTCCCAAACACGTCTTTGGTGCTGAAGTTTACACATTTCCTCCCCCAAGACTTTCAGTTTGTAAAAACATAGATTCAGGGAGTGTATTAAGAATGTTATTTTCTTTCTCAATAGAAGGAGCTGTGCTCAGCTTGCCTCGTCTCCCTGATCAGCAGCAGATCACCAGCTTCTCCATTCATCAAACATAGCCTCCTTTTGGGGTCTTGAGTGGCAAAGCACAGGGACTCTTCAGTGTGCACGGAAAAATTCAGTTAGGATACTATGCATAATGAACCAAAAACAAGTTCATGAACAAAAGAGTACATCCACTAATTTGCCATTCCTCCCCTCTCTTTACGACTCCGTCTCACTGTTCAATTATTCATTGCACTCCCTTCAACTTGTCCTCCCTTGGTAGCCATCATGTCAATCTTTAGTGAAGGCCTGTCGGTTGGATACTGTTGCTGGAGCCAAGTGTCAAGGTGTGTGTGTGTGTGTGTGTGTGTGTATATATATGTGTGTGTATGTATGTGTGTGTGTCGCACACACACACTCACACACTCACACTGGCATACACACACACACACACACACACACGCACTCACACACACACCTTGACACTCACACACACTCACTCACTCACTCTCACACTCACACACACCTTCAATCCTTAATCCCCCTCTCTTTTCCAACCATTATTGTTTTTCCTGCCTCTCGTATTGACTGTCTATCAGTCTTTCTATCCCTCTGTGTGGCAGCCACGTACACGTCCTGTTATGTAATCAAAATGTGCTGAATGCTATGAATCCTCAGAAGAGAATAACTCGCTGCTCTTTTTGTCGTGTCAATTTTTCTGTTGTAGATGCTCAGATAAAACTTCTGAAACATGAAAGCATCAATATTTTGTCTGAACTTTCATTTCCACAATTCAGGAGGACCTTTATTTCACGTATGTCTGTGTTCTACCTGCAAACTCTGTTTAATGAATACGCCACCAAAAAGAACAATGGTCAATCCTACCAGCTCAAGACCCATGAGCATAACAACGATGCTTTAACAGTTTACTGGGGGCAGCTTTTCCAAATGAAGCCCGTCATCGTGAAGTGTAACTTCGATTTGCCTTTTCTCAGCAGGGTTTTAGTCTTAGCTCCCTCAGCAGCCCATGCTGCCCTAATTACTGTTATAAAATATTAATCTAATAATCTGAGTTAGTGAGTCTTGCAGTTTTTAGGGCTGTGATAAATCACTGTGTGCGCATTAACGATCTATGATCATAAATCATCATTAGCGAGTATCAACAAAGAGAAAGTGTTTGACTAAATATGTCAGCTCCATTTATAATTCCTATAATTATTCCACATCTTCAGAGCCGTCTTCATGACTCTTCTGCTTCTTTCTGTGCGAGCATTTTCACACGGGTTAACGCACAGGCGTGTGTTGTATTTGTCAGAGTGTCTGAGAGATGTGTCTGTCTTCGCTCTGCTTTGAAGCGATCCCACCACGGAGCTGAAGGGTCAGCCGTGTGCAGAAGTGCCCAGGGGCCATGGAGACGAAGGCCACTGCATCCGAGACCTGTGATTGAAAATTCTTGCTCTTTGTAGTTTGCAGGTGAGCTGGTTCAGGGTGGTAAGAACCTTTAAAAGTGGTCTTGGCAGTTGATACGCACCTATAGAGAATATTGCATCCCTCAGCTGGGGGGCCTCGGCACCGCGGTGAAGGTCAAGAGCGAGGCCGGGCAGGAAAAGGAAAATATCTGCCGCTTTTATCTGATGGCTGACTGACAGGCGGAGGAACAACAATAGTGTCGGCTCTGACAATTTCATAGTTCTAGAACTTAACTTGGAAGGCGGTGGTGAACGTTAAGGGGTTTCTGTGTGTGTGTGTGTGTGTGTGTTAGAGATACATGGCCTGTAATATGACTGACTGGCAGTGTCCCACTCTTTAATTTGAACCTGCAGTAGTTTGTGGGTCTTTGCTGCTCCTCATGTCTGTTTCCTTCTTGAACGGAGGCTAATGAAGCCTCAAAGCTCTGCATCTCTTCATCTCTCTTCATGGGATTTCCTCAAGAGGCTGTAATTATCACCTCAAGGTTTTAAAGAGAAAAAGCATCAGAGGATCTCTCCTTTTTCCTGGACTACTTCGATCTTAATTCAGATTTGACCTTTGTTCTCTGACTCCTCATCTCATCCTGGAGTTGGAGCTGCATGCCAAAAAAAAGAGTCTTTCATGAATTAAACTGCCAGCTAATTCACAGGTCGTTCAAAATCAAACTACCGTCCTTCTCACCTGATTTTAATGTAGAAAAGTAAAATTTAAGAAAAGTACTTCCATTTTGTTGCATTAAATCACTACAGACAGATACGAACAAAACCAACGCAGATCTCATTAAACTCCTCAACACTGAATGATCTTCAGCTATGACTGCCCACTTGCAAATTTCAGATGCTAACTGCAGTACAACTCAAACTGAGGCATTCGTTCAGTTTTCCAAACCCATAAAGGATGCAACATCTTTTCAGAAACTCACAATCCAACATTCACACACACTTTATTCAGCGAGTGTCCAGCTGCGAGGTGAGAAAGGAGTGTTTGAAGTTTGGGGAAGGCTCTCTTTTTTTTAGCACAGGTTGGTATTTTCATGGGCAGGCCGGCCAAGCACAACTCATGGCCAATTATACCATGTTTTCACACCTGCACCGCAACCCTACACTCATCTAGATGTTACCCTGGAGAGTGTATGTGAGAATGCAAATGTACAAATGACTTGAACCGCACATTCAACATTTTATCCTGCCAGCTACCATCAACAAAGTGCTTGTATAGTCATTGTGTTAATAGAGCAGGTCATTGTCGGGACGATTCACAGCCAGCGATTGGACGTGTTGATGACGTTCATGCGACACGGGCAAAACTGCAAGAATACAAACATCTGAGGGTGAAGAAGGGTCGTTGGCACAAATGGTGCCACCGAAAATGACAAACTGGAGAGATGATTAAATCAGGAAATCAGACGAATTCAAGGAATGGCAACAGACTCTGTTATTAATGACCAAATTACTCTGAAGAAAACTCTGCGATTACCATGTATTTCTTACGGCTTGTCTTGACTGTTCAGCCGCCAACCTTCACCTCCACGGTAAGAACACAACTCTAGGACCTGAAAAAAAACCCACTACATTCACTGCTTTTGTTTTTCTCAGAGGAAATATGTTGCTGTCTGCGACCTGCCATGCTTCATGAACACAGCAGGTAAGACATACTGCTGGGAGCAAATTATTTTCTTAAAGATTAATTCACTTGTTTGGACACTTTTAGATTTTCCAGTCATCATGTTCTCTGTTATCATACTGGTCTGAACAATAATCATTTGCTGTTATAAATACCATCATAATGCTGCAACTAACAAGAAAACAGAGTTTGATGTAGTTTTTTCTTCATTTCTGAAAGTTTTATTGAGTCTGGATTTTACTGTTTCACACACAAATATGAATGCTGACAACCTGGTCAAGAAATATTGTGTTATAGTCCTCATATTGTGTGTGTGTGTGTGTGCGGGGGGAGGGGGAGGGGATGACAGGTACATTTGGCCCTGAGGGGGTTATTAGCAGAGAGTTTAAATCGATGATTTTTCATGGGTCTTAAGCATATAACCACAGAAACCACATAACCTGTGCTTGTTTTGCAGCCTGAGCTTGATGTGAGAAATGTAAGCTGTGCTTAATTGTGCGTAGCTTGACAGTGAACAACATGACTGCTGTTTGAGACTGCAGGTGGGACAGACACCTGCTGCCTTTAGATGGCTGCAAAGAGACTCAGCAGTTTAAACAAAAGGCCTTCAGCATAGACAAGCAGGGACGGGGCTGTTCAGAATCACTCTTTATTAGAATCTTTCTTCTGTTTTCCTGGCCTTAATGTTGTAATAAACAACTGTACCTCAAAGCTGGTTGAGGATTGTTAAAACCAAATGTGAGTAAAGAAGTTTGTGTGATTTTATAGGTTAACACAGTTGTGTTCTTATCAAATAAAGTGATTAAAAAAACCCTGGATCAAACATGGTGAAGAGGGTGAAATGCGCTCATTCTTGCAGCCAAGATTGCAATGCACCACTTGATTGACATCAGTCAAGTGGCAACCAACAGTGATGTCATGCCTTTATTGAGCCTCATGTTTGGATTTTGACTGTCACTATCTGGCTAATTTGGAGTGTTTTGGAGCAGGAAGTGACCATAGTTGGACGAGCGAGGGAAGAACGAGTGGTGGATCTCAGTCTCAGTCATAGGCTGTATATAAAAGTGTTCGTAGCTTCCTGGTCTGAAAAATGGTTCCAATGCAGAAGTTTCTTCAGCTGAAAGATGGCACCGTGCTCGTGGCAGCCTGTTGCAGCAGCTCCCGTGTGCGTTTTAGTTTTAAGACTTTTCACTTTTTCTCTCTTCTGAGTTGTTTTTGTTTTCTTAACGTTTTGTTTAAGTGACGGTCAGACAATGGACCGTAACTTTTTTTCCTCTTTTTTGGTGGCTCTTCTGTTACTTTTTTCCCTCTTCGTAACGGAGAGCTACGCACAGCGGACTGGTGCCTTTGTTTACTCTCGCGATCAGCTGATCATGCTGAGTAGACCTCTAGTGCTGCCCGGAGCGAGGCCTGAAATCCCAGAGGAACTTCGTAGAAGACGTCGGGGTCGCAGAGCTGGAGCTAAATTGAAGGTGAAGAGGAGGAGATATGAACCATCGGTACCGGCGATTTTAATGGGGAACGTGAGGTCGTTGGCCAATAAGACGGACGAGTTCGGCGCGCTGGTAAAGACCCAGAGAGAGTACCGGGAGTGCAGCATCATGTGTTTCACTAAGACATGGCTGCACTCACATTTCCCGGACCACAGTGTGGCCGCACCCGGCTTCAGGACCGTTCCCGGCTTCAGGACCGTTCCCGGCTTCAGGACCGCTCCCTGCTTCAGGACCGTTCCCTGTTTCAGGACCGTTCCCTGCTTCAGGTCCGTTCCCTGTTTCAGGACCGTTCCCGGCTTCAGGACCGTTCCCTGCTTCAGGACCGTTCCCTGTTTCAGGACCGTTCCCAGCTTCAGGACCGTTCCCTGCTTCAGGACCGTTCCCGGCTTCAGGACCGTTCCCGGCTTCAGGACCATTTCCTGCTTCAGGACCGTTCCCTGCTTCAGGACCGTTCCCTGCTTCAGGACCGTTCCCGGCTTCAGGACCGTTCCCGGCTTCAGAACCGTTCCCTGCTTCAGGACCGTTCCCTGTTTCAGGACCGTTCCCTGCTTCAGGACCGTTCCCTGTTTCAGGACCGTTCCCTGCTTCAGGACCGTTCGGGCGGACAGAGACGTTGTGCAGAGCGGTAAGAAGAAAGGTGGAGGGATTGCAGTCTATGTGAACGAGAGGTGGTGTAATCCCGACCATGTGTGTGTGAAGGAACGTTTCTGTAGCCCGGACATTAAACTTCTAGCCGTGGGGATGCGTCCGTATTATTTACCGAGGAAGTTCTCGTCCACCATTGTTATCGCTGTGTACGTTCCTCCATCAGCTGACGTAGAGGCAGCAGTGGACACCATCCACTCCACTGTGGCTAAACTTCAGACTCAGCATCCCGGTGCATTTTTGTTCGTTGCTGGAGACTTTGACCAGTCTGGATAAAGTACTGCCAACTTTGCACCAGTATGTGAACTGCCCCACCCGGAACAATAAAACTCTGGACTTACTGTATGCTAATGCCATGGATGCATACAGTACTACTGCCCCCCCCCCCCCCCCCCCCCCCCCCCTTGGTAGATCAGACCACAACCTGGTCCTGCTGACTCCCAAGTATGTCCCCCTGGTGCAGAGGCAGCCTGTGACCACCAGGACTGTGAGGAGGTGGACACAGGAGGCTAAAGATGCCCTGCAGGACTGCTTTGAGTCCACGGACTGGGATGTGCTGTGTGGACCACATGGGGAGGACATCAACAGCAGGACAGACTGTATCACAGAATACATTAAATTCTGTGAATACACCACCGTACCATCCCGGACTGTACACTGCTTCCCCAACAACAAGCCGTGGATCACCAGTGACCTGAAGGTGCTTCTTAATAAGAAGAAAGCAGCCTTCAGGTCTGGGGACAGGGAGGAGCTCAGGAGAGTGCAGCGCCACCTGAAGGAGAAGATGAGAGAGCGCAAGGACTCCTACAGGAGGAAGCTGGAGGCCAAACTCCAGCAAAACAACGTGAGGGAGGTGTGGACCGGGATGAAGGAGACTACTGGGTTCAAGGGGAGAGAGAGACAATCAGGGAGAACCTGGAGAGGAACAACCAGGGGGAACCTGGAGAGGAACAATCAGCTAAACTCTTCAACAGGTTTAGTTCACCACCCTCATCTGTCTCCTCCACACCTCACACCTCCCAAACACCTGCGCTGCCTTCCCACCTCCCCCCTCTCCCTTGGTGAGCTGCATGGACACAGATCCCTCAACTCCAAAGGGCTCTTCCACCATCTGGCCTCAACGACTACCGACCGGTTGCCCTCACATCTCATGATGAAGGTTCTGGAGAGGCTGGTCTTGGCCCACCTCAGGCTGCTGGTGAAATCTTCACTACAATTTGCATACCAGCCTCATGTTGGAGTGGACGATGCCATCATCTACCTGCTGCAACGAGCTCAGTCTCACCTGGATGGAACCAGTGACTCTGTGAGAATCACTTTCTTTGATTTCTCCAGTGCATTCAACACCATCCAACCACTGCTACTGAGTGAGAAGCTGCGGGTGGTGGGGGTGGACACGTCCACCGTCTCCTGGATCACTGACTACCTGACAGGCAGACCACAGTTTGTCCGTCTGGGCAGTGTGCTGTCTGATATGGTGGTCGGTGGTATTGGAGCTCCTCAGGGAACTGTTCTGTCTCCCTCCTGTTCACCTTATACACAACTGACTTCCAGTACAACTCAGAGTCAAGACATCTGCAGAAGTTCTCTGATGACTCTGCAGTGGACGGATGTATAAGGGATGGACGGGAGGAGGAGTCAGTGGTCGGTGTATAAGGGATGGACGGGAGGAGGAGGAGTCAGTGGTCCGTGTATAAGGGGTGGACGGTGTATAAGGGATGGACGGGAGGAGGAGTCAGTGGACGGTGTATAAGTGATGGACGGGAGGAGGAGTACAGGGCAGTAGTGGAGGACTTTGTGGAGTGGGCTGGTAGAAATCACCTCCTCCTGAACGTAGCCAAGACCAGAGAGATGGTGGTCGACTTCAGGAGGAAGACGACGGCTCCACAACCGCTGAGAGTTCTGGGAGAGGAGGTGGACATGGTGGAGGAGTACAAGTACCTGGTGTCTCCATGACAACAGACTGAACTGGAAGACCAACATCAACGCTGTCTACAAGAAGGTGATGAGTCGACTCTTTATCTTGAGGAAACTTCGATCCTTCACTGTGTGCAGCGAGATGTTGGAGATGTTCTACCATCTGTTGTGGACAGTGAACTGTACTTTGCTGTGGTCTGCTGGGGGGGAGAGGTGGTGGGGGGCGCTGAACAAACTATTATCTATTAATAATATAACTATTATTAGGGACAGAGGAGGACATTCTCCAAAAGACTCCTCCAGCTGCTGTCACAAGGACAGATACAGGAGATCATTCCAGATACAGGAGATCATTCCTGATACAGGAGATCATTCCTGATACAGGAGATCATTCCTGCCGACTGCAATAAGACTGTACAATAACTTACCTCTGGTCAAATCCATCGCACAACAATAACTCCCTGGCACTGCTGTTTTGTATGTTGTTTTATTCTAATTCATTGCACTGTTGTTTAGGTTTAGGTTTTGTTTAGATTAGTTTATTTAATATTATTTACCTTATTTTATTGTATAGAATGTGCATTTTTTTATGCTGCTGTAACAATTTTGTTTCCCTCTGACGGATTGATAAAGTATATCTATCTATCTATCTATCTATCTATTATCTATCTATCTATCTATCTATCTATCTATCTATCTATCTATCTATCTATCTATCTATCCCACCGAGTGCCACTAGAGGTCGGCTCCAAAAAGCCTCCGGCTCCATAGACTCCCATTCAACTTCTCTCATCAAATCCAAAGTGAATAAAATGTGTCCATCAGTTATCTCGGTGTTGTTAGCTAAAGTCACTCCTTCTTATTAGTTTTCTGGAGGTCCATCTGAAAATAATCCCTCATTCATTAGAAAAGAAGATTCAAGAAGACCTGTTTTTGGGGGCGTGTCTGTTTGATTGACAGGCCTGTGGTGCAGTCAGGTTACAGCTATCGGTGGGCGGGACGTAGTATCGTCAGGTTTCCGATCAGATCGGTCAGATCCACCGCTGGCTCCTCCCCCAGCTCGTCCTAATATGGTCACTTCCTGCTCCAAACCGCTCCGAATTAGCAAAGATGGTGACGGACAGAATCTGAACTGGAGGATTCATAATGTTCACAAACCAACGATGACATCACTGATGGTTGATGACATCACTGATGGTTGATGACATCACTGATGGATGATACTTGGTCTCATTACTTTTTTGTCGCTAACCTCTAGTGGCACTCAGTGGTATTTCAGCTCTTCTGGCTTCATTATCAGACCTTTTTATATACAATCTATGACATCAGCACACTCTCAACTGCACATCTACCACTGTGACTCTTTGGAAGTTGCTGAGATACCAAATCATAACGGTCCAATCAATCCAATACTGAGACGTTTCAGTCTGGACAAAAGTTTTCAGATGGCTCAACATGGCAACAGACTGACATTGTTGTCATTATAACTGAGAATGTGCTGAAAACAAATGTCCCTCAATGTATATTTTCCTTAATTGTACACTGATGCAACTTTTAAGTTGAGATGTCCAGACATCCCTGTTTGTACTCATCATCTCTGAAAGGCTGAGCAGTCTGTACTGTGTCCATGGTACCATTTCCTCTTGTGTTGATGAAGCGATCCACCGTTGTTAGCGGCGACACAGTTCACTGGTTTTCTGGGGTAAGTGGTGCATCAGAGTCATTTAACAAGTAGAAGTGGCCGCGGTGATTCATCACGCCTACAATTAAATTACCCACCTGGTGGCTGTGGTTACTGCAGCCTTCCACACTGCAGTGAATGATCAGTCACCACGGCTTCTCTTACAGTGACTTTCTCTGACACACACTGTAACTGTAATTAATGAAGCAGGCATTGAGCGGTTCTCAGAATTCTCTATGAAGGCTTTTTAGTTGATTTATTTATTTTCTTATTTTTCTACCGTGTTGTGACAGGATTTTCTCGCAATTTGTAAAAGCTGCATTGAAACCCGTCTTAAAGAGCCACTAATCCCCTTAAAGAATTCCATTAACTGGGTTTTTAGTGTTCAGTGTCATATTATATTAGGATGTACTTTGCCTCAGTTTAATAGGATCGTGAACTAGAATTCCTTGCAGAATTTTTGGGAATAAAGATAAAGCTGCAACATTTTTTTGTGGTTTTGTTTATGACCACAGGGTGGAACACAACCAGATATAAACAGCACCAAGTTGTTGAAGTTGTTGTGGTTCCTAATTGCACATTCAGTATATTGGAGACATTAGCATCACTAGTATTAAGACCAGGTGTACAGATCTGAAGCCGCCTGCTTCTGCCAAAAGAAGTAAATATACAGACTTAGAAGCCAAAGCAATGAGCTTAAATTCACTAAAATGCCATGGAGATCTGAGAACTGCCATAGGTTATTTGTTTCGTACTTCTTACATTTTATACAGTTAAACATTGTTCATTTTTAAATATTGATTAGTGCAGCTCTAAAGATAGTAAATTGAAGAAGCGACAACAACAAGTGGTAAAGTCTTATCTGTCTAATAAGCCTGGATTCCAAGCTGGTTTTCAACAGAAAGTTGATGTCAAACAACTTAAAACCTTGTATTATGCTCATTAACAAGGTTTTACTAATAAAATGTTCCACAATTTCTTAAAATTACTTGTATAAGCATGCTAAAGAAATTGTGGTGAACGTTTTTGCTGTATTGCCACAGCAGGACCAGTTCAATAAACATGAACGCCTGAGTGATCAAAGTGTAACCATTGGTTGATTTCATTTAACTAATCTCGTTTTTGTTCAATTAAGATCACAAAGTCATTATGCAGAGACCATGTTCATAGGTGTTAGGTTCAGAACCGTAACATAGCGCTGATAGGATAAGAATCAAACCCACAGTCAGACAAAAACAAGGCTTGGACCCAAATCTGAGTTTTACTTGCAGCAAGGGAAGTCCGTGCAGGGTCTTAAAGTTGTAAGCTCTTCACCTGGCATCAGCCAACTCCAACACAGACTTCCCTCTTTGCTCCTTTTATTGTATTCATGGGGTTATAAAACAGCATGTGGTCTCTTTGCCTCCTATGTGGGTATGTTTGCTTTTAACATCCATTTGCTTTTAACCTATGTGTGCTAAACTAGATAAGCCAGTTCCTCCTTCCCCCGAGGGGCCATATACTGAAAGTGAGGAACTCGTGGAATGTGCATGCAGTATGAGACATTTCATCTAAAGTTTTATGCATAGACTAACGGAAACTTTACACACATAACAGTAACTTAATTTACACACTGACAATGAGTTACTATTTTTCCTAACAATAGGTGAGGGATAGACTGGCCAGTAAATAGAGAGCTTTGTCTTATGAATCAGCTCCCTCTTCTTGGTTACACAATCCCATGTCACATGACATTTTGGTGCGTGTAAGTTTCACACTTTCAAAAAAGCGAAACTGTCACGCAATTTCACATTTTGCTGTAGTGGACCGGCGTGTATATTTCACACTTTGCCATAATACTGGGTTGCAGACTAGATTTTGATCCAGCCTTATTTACAGACAGGAGGGCGTGTCTTATTGGCTTTGGTAAACTACAACTTTAACTTTTTTTACATATCCTGTGAAGTATCCTAACATCTACCAGATAGTTGGAATAAAAGTTTGCTCTGATATTCTGGGTCTGAAAGGATGAATCCAATTGACTTTTGTCCAATAACCCACCGAACATAAACGAGTGTAAATGAGTCACGGCTGTAGACTCTTACTTTAGTTTGTACCGTTTTTGTGAAAAGTGAAGACACTTTCAAAAATACTGTCATCAATAGCATTTACTCATCAAGTAACTTCATACAATTGTCAGGAAAGAGAAAAACTGTTTGCCTCAGAACTCTTGCACACTGTTGGTAGGTTGGTTGCTCCAAGTTTGGGCATCTTTGTCCTGCTGCAGAATTAATTCAGGATGATCAGAGTCCTACTGATTGGATTGTGTGATGGATAAAAATTTAAGCATCTGAAGTGCCTAAACTTTTGCACTGTTGTGTATGTGTTTTTTTTTTTTTTTTTTAAATGGCAAGTTACATATGTTTAGTTAAAAGTCATAATTACAGTTTAAAAAGTAATCATCAGATGTTGGATTTTAATTGTTGCATTCGTACTGGACATTTGGGCCAGATACACAGTAAATCATGACTTTTGGATTTCTAGTATTCTGGTGACTGGAGTAAGAAAGCAATCGATGCAGTTCCTTCCAGACATTCAGCTGGATGAAAATTGTAAAGCAAAACTAAATGAGTTGCATAAATGCATCCAGAGCGATCCGAGTGGAACAGATTCAGATGTGCTCTCTGACGTCGGAGCTGAGGTGATGAACACGTTTGCCTCAACTGTGAAATTGTTCAATTGGGTGAAAAATTGTTGGTTATCCTGAGTTGTTTACAACAATTAATGAATGCACAAACTTTGAAATCAGTCTTTTTCTCAAACATACACACAGAAAGAGCTTCAGTGTCCAGAACTAATATCCGTGTGGTCAGTCAATTAACTGAATGTGTGTTGGTCTAAAGACGTAGAAAAACAGTCAGTGTTGGACTTAATGTTGTTTCTGAATAGACTTTGTTTGATGGATGGGTTTAATGCTCGTTGCATTTCTTTCAAGTTGATCCGCATCATCAGAACAATCTTTTCACTAGCAGCCTTTTAAAACTGTGTGCAAGTAGCCAAGCTTATCATCTGTAGCTGCCTGCAACTCAAATAAAACAACAAAACGCTTTAAAAATGAAACAGCAGATAACTTAAAAAAAGAAAAAGACACACTCTTTGATCCATGAATTCTTTATAAATTCCTATTTAATTAGAAAAAAGTCCATCTTTCATATTGTGTCATACTGCATCTTGTTGGCAGAAGGATATCTGATAAGGAGTTTAGCATGAGATTAAATAATCTGACAGCTTCCTGTATTAGAAGATTTACAAATTTACACATCAGAATTTTTTAACACGCAAGATAAGACTGTAGACATGAACAGCAACAGCTTCCATAACACAAGAAATACAAATCAACACACACAATACATGCACAATGCTCTGCTCTGAACCTTTATCATTCAGCAGTGAAAGCATTCAGCATTAAAAATATCCCTTTAATTAAGATTTAAAATTCAAGTTCATCCATTCATCCTTTGTCAGCACCACATAACTGCTTGTGTTTGTCCTGTGCCTGGTTATCGGGGCCCGATCCTATCGAAGCACACACTGGTAGAGCTCACATTGAAATTCATATTCCAAGCCAGAGAGGAAACATGGGCTATTTTACAAAACAAAAAACAATGATCACAAATGTGACAACAGGTGCTGCATTTGGAGGGGGAAAAAAACACTCCCAGGTTCATGCATGGGTGTAGTTTCTCATGATTTTACCGTGTTTTAAGATGTTTGTGCCTCCAACTGAAATGGTTAAAAACTCCTGTCTCACCACAGTAAAGGTTTGTTGTCACATGACCTCTTAAACATGGATCTCTTCAGGTTCCAGGCCACACTGAATCGCTGGTCTCTACAGGACTGCTGCTGGGCTGTGATGTCTTGATGTGGACGGTCCTTGTCAGGTTCACACTGAGGGATGATCAGTCTGCAGCTGGGAACTCTTCAGATCAACAGTGTTGGAAGCAACATGTGACAAAGTTACAAAGTAGCACATTGCACTCATTTCACGACTTCTCTCAGTAAGTAGTTATGGAACTCTTTTTTTTCTTCAGATTAAATAAGACCATACTACTGGAATATAAGTGGGCTCATTAATCTTTACTTCTTGTCTTGCGAATAAATAGTCACAGAGAACATGAGGTGGTTTTCTTGGGATCCCCCCTTACAGAAAAACAACATGAATTTAAAAAACACACGTGATCAGATGTGACCACTTACATGTGTGATTTTGCACGTAAAACTAAAAATGTTAAAATGTTGAGCAGAGATGATTGTCCCAGTGAGGGAAGCTGGTGGTGGGTCGAGAGGTGCAGAGGTGTGGAGGTCCAAAGAGGTCTCCAGCTAACTGAGTGAGCAGGCATCCAAAAGTGGCCCAATCCCAAATCACAGACTCGCCGACTTTGAGGCGCGTTTCCAGGACGTCTGCGGGTGCTTCGGGCCGCCTCGATGTCAAATCGTCAAGTCTGGGAGGCCACTGCTGCGGACTATCTGGCCTCCTTTCTGTGAGGACTTTCCTGAGGGAATTTTTTAGTAGTTCAGAGCGCAATTGGTAAAAGTTTGGGCATGCTTACCAATCACTAGTGTCACTTTGCCTTTTCCAAGTCTCTGTCTTTTCTCCCCACAAGTATGTATTGATATAATTTATTGATGTTGCTGAATCTTTGAGTTTGTCAGAACTCACATTGCTGCATTTGTTGAAAATGTGTTGGTGAAAATGTGCACATTACATGTAATAACATGTTTTCCACATGTGCTCCACATGCTACCACATAATACAACCATGCTATCATATGTTGCAGCACGTATCCTACATGTGATCACGTGTAACATGTAGAAAACATGGGACGCTCATGTAATTTTTCCGTAAGCGTTGAATCCAGAAATCAGAATTTAACCTGGTAACTAGCTTACAGGAGTCTGCATGTTCTCCGTGTGCCTGCGTGGGTTCTCCCACCATCCAAAAACATGCGTCTCAGGTTAATTGGTGGTTCTACAAATGTTCCTTAGGTGTGAATGAGAGTGTGAATGGTCTTTGTTTCCGTCTGTCTCTATGTCCTGTGATGGACTGGTGACCTGTCCAGGTGAACCCTGCCTTCACCCAAAGTGAGCTGGGATAGGCTCCGCCCCCCCGTGACCCTGTTCAGGATAAAGCAGGTATAGATAATGGATGGATGGATGGAACTAGCGTACATGCTTTGAAGGGACTCATGACACCTCCTCCTTCAGTTATCTTTTAAGTTTTCTTTAAGTTCTGACTTAGTCTTTTTATAATCATTTTTGTTAAACTTTTGCACACCTTGTTAATCAACTTCTTAAAGTACTTCAGTCCTTTTTGCTGAGTAAGTAGTTACCTTAGCTAATTTTGGACAATTCAGTGCCACTATTAGAATTTTTGTTAACGCCACAAGCCAGGCCAGCTGTGAGCGTTCATCAAAGTATAAGTAGTGACTATTAGAAATCGCCGACCCCACTTGCCGACGTCCACCCTGACCGGGACGTCTACAGCCTCACTACCTGACGTATGCCACGGGACCTCAGGGCCAGCATCGTATCCAGACGGATGGATTGGAGCTGAGGACGGGGATTAACACCCGTGATTCAACTCCCATCTACCGGACCTGAGAGCACCACCATCTGGGCCTGCCTTTGGCCCGGGGTTGAGATCGTCACAAAGTAGGCTGGTTCATATCTTCGGGTTGGCGTCTCACTTAGCCATTATATACTTAAATCCACTCATTCAATCCTTTTCCGTTAGCCTAGTCTCAAATTCCCTCTTTCACTTCACCATCAGTAATCAGAAGGAATTTGTACATTCTCATTCATATAAACACATCAATCATTTATTCATTTACTGTGCGAAGTTATGCAATAAACTCCTTTTAATTAGACCCAACTGTGTTATGGTGGTAACTTTGAGTATATCAAAGGATTAGAATTCCAATACAAGAATTCATGTTTAGATTATGACTGACTGATTTTACATTGATTTGACGTTGAATTTACATTGATAATTTGTCCAATATTGGACTGGTGCCACTTCTAATAATGACAGCAAGATTTAATCCCTCACTAATTAAATTGACATCACGCTACATCACATTTCAAAAAGGCATTTTACTGAGGAGTGTATTGAGTAATCCACCTTCATAATGTGACTCAATAGATGAGATGAACGTCTCTGCCACATGCTGAGTCCATAGACAGACGATTTATTCTCAAAGAGAGTTGTTCAGTCCACCGAGTCAAGTTCTGTATTGACACAAGGTCAGGTTCAAACTTGGACCGATGTTGTGATCTACATGAAAGATTGATTTGACTTGAATGCAGCTTTTCAAGAGAATTACCTCAATTGAAGAAATTCAACGCATGAATGAAAGAGGGCAGAAATTATTTAACAGTCCTCCTGGTTAAGCTTTGGTCTGCCTCACTTTTAACTCCAGCCGCATCGCTAATGAGAATTCACTGTCCGTGTTCAGGCCGACACATCTCCATCATCTGCATTTCCAATCACCTCGTCCCTCCATGATCCACTGCAAGGTCCGACATCTTCTTTCAATTTTCCTGCATATTTCTCTATAATAGATGAGCACAGGCCGGGTTTCAGCCCTGTGCAGCATGAAGACTGGTCCTCTTGAACGAAGCAGCAGATAGAGGAGTGGGAACAGACTAAATATTCCCAGAGCAAAGCTTTACAGCTCCCATATTGTTCTCTTCTAAATGCTCAGACACTTAAGTTCATTCCTCCTGCACTATTGAGTGTGCTACATGTTTTCTCTGAATACTGCATGATATGCCTCCAAGTGCTGTAAATATGAAGGAAAAAAAGAGTGAATACAGAAATCTGTGTCAACTTCTAATGAAACCTTCATATTAAAATATCAAAAATGTATTTTTCTGGATTCTGTCAATAAAGTAACATAAATTCATGTCGTAAACAAAACAACTGTAAACAAATCTAAATTATAAATACCTCGTTTCTACTTGTTCTAGTTCTATTAAATGACCCATTTGGTGAAGTCGGGTCTCTTTTGGTCCTTTTTGGTCGCTCCGAGCACCCGTACCGTAACACCACGGATAGTCACGCACTTACAATCCTAGAGGAGGCTAGCTGGACCGGTTTGGTTTGAACACATGACACGGAGCTAAAATGTTAAAAACACATGAGAACATGGATATCTTTGTTCATCAGATATCTTTGTTCATCAGATATCTTTGTTCATCAGACATCTTTGTTCATCAGATATCTTTGTTCATCAGATATCTTTGTTCATCAGACATCTTTGTTCATCAGATATCTTTGTTCATCAGATATCTTTGTTCATCAGATATCTTTGTTCCAACCAGACTGAACTAGCTGATCAGTTTAGTGTTTCTATGTTCTGTATTTATTCAGTTGGAGACTAGAAATCCTCTCTGTTGCTAGGTGGTTGCTAAGGGTCGGACTACTTCCTGGAGTAGTAAACATTGCATACATTACATTACAGTCTACTGATGCGACTGATTGTTTTCCAATTGTTAGTCATACCCCATGTGTTGCCATGGAAACGGAGATCACACTAACAAAAAGTTGTATAATTTGAGAGTGAATTGCTCCACAATATGAACACATGTAGATTACATGTTTTATTTAGTTGGTAACTTGTTGTATAACCGCGAGCGCCTCGGTCCTGTCGTGCCAATAATTATGTTAAAATGCACCCTATTAATGTAATATTGCTAATTAAATTCCATTTTAAATGGTGCTAAATCACAACACAGGTTATCTCAAGGCACGTAACACAGTGAAGTTTTTACAACATTACAGAGAGGAACTTAAATTCAACAATTCCCACATGAGCGATAGCTGGAAGGAAAAACTCCCTTTTAACAGGAGGAAGCAGGTTTAGATGTGAGCGGCCATCTGCCTCAGGCAGTCGAGTTTAAGGAAGGTCAGAGAGAAAAAAAGAACAGCACAGGAGAGAAGAGACAATAAAGTGTTGAAATGTGACTTCACAGGGACGCATCACGGCTCCTGTTTAAAATACCCACTACACCATCACTAACAGTGTGTGTACAACCTGACTGATGGTTTTATCATCCCACATAAACCAGTGCAGTCACAGCATGATGCCCTGTATTATGCAGTTTAAATTCACTTTTTATGTGTGCTGAGCAATGTGTGAACATAACAAGTGGCTCTCTGCCATACGAGGATGTCACCAGTGTGCAGCTCTGACACAGACGGTGGCCTTTAAAATCAAATCTGAATTCAAATGTGAGCTCCAAATTGGAGGCCGCTTTGTGAATGTGAAATTGGGGGAGAGAAGGCATGCTGGGTCAGTTCCCTGGATCCCGCTTCCACCAGTGAAGTGCTGCCAACGAGGCCACTCTCCAAAGCTGAAGCAGGGAAAGAAACTTTGATGGAAACATCTGGGACTTAACCCGACTTCTGAGGCTTCTCTGGTGGACGACTCAAAGGCCCTCGCTCCATATACACAACATGGATCTTTAACATGTTTGCCTCCAATTAATGATTTGCATCAGACCTGCTGACCTACCCGTTTGACTAGGCAGCCCATAATTTAGGGTAAAATTACTGTATACTATGGCTAAATTTCCAATTAGATTATTAAATTAGACTTCTCTGAAAAGCTCGGTGATGTTCTGATTTATATTTTTGTTTAGACTCATTGAACCATTAGAATCCCTGATCACACTTGTGGTTCATGTCTTTAAATGCAGTAGCTTTGACACAGCTATTTAAGAAGCCTGACCATTTTCTTTCCAAATATTCCTTTATTTATAGATTTTATTGTTATTTTGAAGCACAGCAGTCTGTCTGTTGTTTTTATCAGGGTTCATTGCTCCTAAAACAACAGCTGATGGCATGATGTGTGATATATTACACAGTAGGTGAACAGTTAGTCCTCATTAACATGTTGGATGTGGGAGAAATGGGCAGCTGTGAAGACCTGAGTGACAGCTGATTATTCGGATCATCTCTGTAATGACAACGCTTGCGTAGTGTAGTGACGAGTACCTGCAGACAGGTGAGACCAATCATGAACTGCAACAGAGTGTTTTTGGTGGATGTGCTGTATCAGGTCTGATCCATGGTCACTCCAACTCCAACTCCAACTCCGGATTTATAGGTTCTGCTGCTAACATTTGGTTCCAGATACTCACAGGAGGTATTCAGAGGTTCTGTAGCATCCAAATCAGCATATTAGGCAGCAGAGTTCATAATGCTTTGGCTCATCAGTGTGTAATACCATTTAAATGACTGTTTTGGCCTTTGTTAGTGGACCTTTATCACCATTGTTACAAAAATAGGTGTGGAGTTCAGAACTATGATACATAGTTACATTTCTTCATCTTCAAATGTCCTGTTTGGTCCATTGGTCTGGACCAGCCTAGCTGCACAGAATACATCTCCATGGTCATTTATGGGACACTGCCTTCGGGAAACTGAATCAAGGTTTAATTAAACCAGGATAATCCAGGTTTAATCCCTTATCCAGGTTTTGTGAAACAAGCTTCTGGTATGGGGAATCATGTACAATCAAGGTGCCGCATCTGGTTTAAACCAACAGCTGCACTTTCAAATAAGAAAGTTCCCATCCTTCCTAAATACCACTCATCAAACCTTAATCAATTGTGAGCATTTGCCTTAAAATTACAATCAAAATTTCTGTTAGAGTGACACGCTATTATCACCTTCAAATTGAGAGAGTGCAGCAGATTAATTCCATTCATTCCTTATACAAATAAAGATTAATTATATTCTAAGGTCAATTTGCCTTTTCCAGATCTTTTGTTGTTGTTGTTGTTGTTGTTGTTGTTGATAATGAGCACCACGGTCATACGTGTATCTGTGTGTGACTGTGTCTACATGTATAAGATGATGCTGGTACCCATATTTATTACAACCTTTTTATTTTACTGATGTGTTTCCTACTCGCCATCCGCCTTCTCTAATTCTGCTGTAACCTCAGCTCTCCCTTCTCACTGTGTGATTGTCTGCAGGTGTGTCTCAGTCAGGGGCGGAGTCAGGGGCGGAGCCACCAGCTGCACCTCGTCACCACAATCAAGACCTCTACATATGATCACATCTGCCAGATCGTGGTTGTACCTCACAATTAGTGCTACTATGGTCCAAGCGTAAACTTTCCTTGTCCTGGATTCCCTGATTCCAGCCCCGTCTCGTCCCTGCCCACCTTCAAACCCCTAAGTGATAAATTTGGGGGGGCTTAGTTTACCTGAGCCTTTTAATAGCTGAGGTAAGCAGGGAGGAAGCTTTTGTAAGAGCCTCAGAGAACCGTTACACATCAACCAATGCAGAACAGAAAACCAGCGAAAACACAGTCGACAGCCGTTCTAATTTCTAATAGTGAAAGAGGAACAACAAAAACAGCAGCAGTCCTTGCAAGGGCTGAAGTTCTGGTGGCCAGGGGGAACGAGGCAGATCAGGCTAATAAGACCACTGAGCAGGAAGAGAGGGAGGATCAATAGGTGTTATTTGTGGAGGATGGAGAAGAATGTGGCAAACGGCACAGAGGTGCTGCGTGTCTCTAATCTTTGACACTTGATAATAAGGAGCTCACAGAGATGAGCCAGCAGGTAGGATTAAGCCTTCTCAACTTTATGACTTACAGTAGAGGCACTCAATCCTGCATCACCGGCTGCATTTTAAAAACATCATCCAGGAGAGTGAAGGAAGTAATCTCACACACACATTTCAGTGTGTTCAGAGGCTGTTGTAAACCCTGGTTGTACAGGATTAGTACACCTGGAAACATGCAGCAGTGTGGCTGCTCCTGAACACCATCTTGAGTGTCACTAGACTGTAAATTTTCACTGAAAATCCTCCCATAAATTCAGCAGTGTCAGAGGTTTGATCTTTTTTTTTTAAACATTTTTTATGATATTCACCTGACATGTGGTGAGCATCAGTAGCATTAGGCTCACGGGTGAAACATCCAAGCATCTCTGTGTGTCTACGTAGTCATGTTCCTTAGGAGTAACACGTGCTATCATTTCTGCTTGTCATCATTCTTTGCATTACAATAAATCTGAACACATCCAAGGAGAGCACATGATGGGAGTAACACTTCTTGAAGAATAATTTCAGTTTATTTTAACCTAGAATATTTACCCATTATTGTGGCTCTATGGGTCATGTTAAGTTTGACTCTCTGAATTTCTACAATGGAGGTTGGAGAGTGCAAACAAACACGTATAACAGTGGATATGGGAGCAACAATCTACGTGCACGAATACTTGTAGAGTGACCTAATAACTTTCTTGACTTTGGTTCGCCATCTCAAAATGAGTTGATCCGTGTTGTGCACTAATAAAGCAGGTTCGGTTATTGATAATTATCAGAAATAATTACTAATATTCATAGAAATGATTGACAATAATCAACAAATTTCTTGTAATGAGGCACCAATAACCAAGCTGTACTGCAAAAGGATGTTCACCATATGCAACAGTTCTCACTGTAACCACAGGAATCAGTCACAGGCACCATTTTTGTTTTACATGGCACAATGCAAGCAAACTCTGTATTCCAAATGGCATTATTGGGTACAAGTGCATTTACAATATTACTTATAGAAGCATGCAGTGTGCTATAAGAACCCAGATCATGCACTCAAAACAGTCTAAAAAAATTAGTGTGAAAAGCTGGACACTTTTTCATCCTTAAAGGTTGCCATCTTGGCTACATATATATGTATATATATGAAAGGGAGGGACTATTGACAAAGTTTTTTTTCAAAATTAAGGCGACTGAAGAAGCTGGAGTTGTTGCAGAAGACTTCACCAAAAGGTTTTTATTTTTCAGTACACACCACCATACTGCTGCTGGACAGAAGACATCAGTGTGTTTATTGAATGTGTGAAACAGAAGGCACGAAAACACAACTTAGTGGGTAAATAAACTAAAGCCAGCACAGAGGTTGGTCGATAATGCATTTGAGTGCTAAATTCCAGTACTACACAATAAGAGTCATTAAAGAGCACTATTTGTTAGGGTACTGAGGGAAGTGTGTCTTTTAGAACACAGCCAAAGTCTCCATTGGGAAACAATGCAAAAACAAGCCACATCCAGTGAGTGACCCAATCATCAACCATCAGTGATGTCATCCATCAGTGATGTCATCGTTGGTTTGTGAACGTTATGAATCCTCCAGTTCAGATTCTGTCCGTCACCATTTTACTAGTTTGGAGCGGTTTGGAGCAGGAAGTGACCATATTTGGACGCGCTGGGGGAGGAGCCAGCAGTGGATCTGACTGATCTGATTGGAAACCTGACGATACTACGTCCCGCCCACCGATAGCTGTAACCTGACTGCACCACAGGCCTGTCAATCAAACAGACACGCCCCCAAAAACAGGTCTTTTTGAATCTTCTTTTCTAATGAATGAGGGATTATTTTCAGATTTTTTTTTTTTGTATCATACAGAACAGAAAAAGAACAGAAATGAGAGGTTCTGGTGCCCTCATTAACATGTTGTTGTCGTAAAATATAAAGATCCATCAGATCAGAGAAAAGAGAAGAGTCACACTCATATTTAAAAGTTTAAACATCCTGTGAATAAAACAGAAAAAAAGGCATTTGAACATGATTATGTGTGGATGTTGTACGAGCAAACAAAGCGAGATCCATGAAATTGCTGTTTGAAATGTTATAATGGACCATTGCAGCCAATTATCTGGTGGGGACACATGGATGAATTTACTGTCTGTATTGTTAAGTTGTGATGTTTAAGTTGAACAATGATGCCATCCCACAACAACAACCTTTGTTTGTGCAGTCAACATGCACGTATCTATGCAAAGATCATTTTTGTATCCGTCTGTCATAAAACAAACAATGCAGCCACACAGACCAAATACCCACCATTTTCTCTTCTTGTTTTTACCCCCTCGTTCAAATATTGCACAAGTCTAATTAGCAGGCTCATCACACTCTATTGATCTATGGACTAGTGTCTGATGAGAGCAATGAGAAGCAACAGTGACGCAACAAAGGGCAACATAAATGTAGACCTCCTCTATAATATAACAAGCACTTACCACAGGCTGCAGGCCAAACATCTTATTAAAGAAGCACTATAAGGTAGCTCATATCTGTAAATGTAGCCAGTTTAAATCTTAACTTTATACAAATTGACTAGTGATTACTTTGGGTTTCAAATAAGTCTCCATTTAAAATCACTGATATATGCCACAGGGTGAGATTGGATTTGTTCTTGATAAAGGTGAATGTACCTTTATGAAAATCCCACTGCCACAAATTAGCAGTTGTCTCTTTGTAAAATTATCTCCCAACTGAGGTCGACTGATGGGCCGGAAGACCGGCAAAAGTAGAGACAGAATGGGTAAATTGCATGTCAGTGTATGTTAGCAAAGCTGAGAATTTGAGAATGACTGACAGTTGGGCATCTGTCAATCAACATGTCAGGCAAAGGCTGAGAGGATACATGGAATACCTGCAGCTAAGCAGAAAAGTATGCAAGTCCATTTCTGCTAGTAACAAAGAAGTCAAAAGTCAAAATTTTTGTTTAAGAATTTCTCTGAATGTTGACAGCAGAACATTTTACTTTTATCTCATAATTTTGACTTTTTAACTCAGAATGTTGATTTTAATTCCTAATTTATTTAGACTTTGTAAGTCACAAGTTAGATTTTTTTTTTTTCAAAGTAAAAATTGTGACTATTAACCAAAATCTTGACTTTTTATGCCATATTTTTGACGTAGTTTGACTTTTCACTTAAATTTGAGGTCTTTTCCTCGGCTTCCACAGACAATCATTAGTGTGATGAGATGATGAGAAAAGCTTATGTCACATAATTATGTGCTTTGAAAAAAGGCTTGGTATCACCAGATGTGATTAACATAATTGTAGAACACCAGTAGCAAGGAAATAGATTCTGCATACATTAAGCTCAGTATCTGTACTCGACTCGATAATGTACTGCGGGAGCTGCAAAGGGACCTCTGAGTAATTAATTATCCCTGCTATTTCAGACACCAACAAAAATGAAAATTACCCATCTGCTACAGGGAATCTGTCCTAAAAATATTTCTCAAGGCAGCATGAGTGATATCGCCTACTTTATGATTAATTGCATGACACATTTACAACTGTGTTTCTAAAAAAGTTGGGAAATTGCGTAAAATCTAAATAAAAACAGAATGCAATGATTTGTAAATCATGTAAACCCATATTTTATTGAAAATAGATGAAAGACAACGTTAACAAATGTTGAAATGCTAAAATGTTATTGTTTTATGAAAAATGTATGCTCGTTTTGAGTTTGATGGCAGCAACAGGTCTCAAAAGTTGGGACAGGGTCAACAAACGACTGGAAAAAGTTGTGTAAAGCTAAAAAAAAAAAAAAAAACACCTGGTGGAACTTCTCAGCTAATTAGGTTACCTGGCAATAGATCAATTCAATTCAACTTTATTTATATAGCGCCAAATCACAACACGGGTTATTTCATGGCATTTAACACGTTAAAGTCCTTACAGCAAGACTTTACAATATTATACAGAGAAACCAACAATTCAACAATTCCCACATAAGCTAGGAGGGAAAAACTCCTCTTTAAGGGAGAAAAACCTCCAACAGAGGGAAGAAAAACTCCCTTTAACAGGAAGAAACCTCCAACAGAACCAGGATCAGAGGTGGAGAACATTTGTTAACAGAACCAGGATCAGAGGTGGAGAACATCTGTTAACAGAACCAGGATCAGAGGTGGGCGGAGCCTCTGTTAACAGAACCAGGATCAGAGGTGGGTGGAGCATCTGTTAACAGAACCAGTATCAGAGGTGGGCGGAGCATCTGTTAACAGAACCAGGATCAGAGGTGGGCGGAGCATCTGTTGACAGAACCAGACTCAGAGGTGGAGAACATCTGTTAACAGAACCAGGCTCAGAGGTGGGCGGCCATCTGCCTCGACCGGTTGGGGTGAGAGGAGAGCAGAGAGAGAAAAGGACAGCATAGAGATAGAAGAGAAGAACTGTTGGTGGAGACGACAAGCACAGGACAGAGACATGCAGCTCCATGACGGGACATCTGGAAAAGAAAGAAGAGAAACTACACGAGCGAAGGAACTGAATGGAGACAACAGACAATAAGAAGAAACTATGGGAGAGAAGAAGATGGTGAGGTATGAGTCAGTTAAAGAGTAGGAGGAAAGAAAAGAAGCTCAGCATGTAACGAGGTCCTCCAGCAGCCTCGGCCTATAACAGCATAACTAAGGGTTGGTTCAGGTCTACCTGAGCCAGCCCTAACTATAGGCTTTATCAAGAAGGAACGTTTTGAGTCTAATCTTAAAGCTAGAGAGGGTTTCTGTCCCTCCAACACAAACTGGGAGCTGGTTCCACAGGGGAGGAGCCTGAAAACTGAAGCTCCGCCTCTCATTCTACTTCTGGAAACTCTGGGAACCACAAGTAGACCAGCGTACTGAGAGAGAAGTGCTCTGCTAGGATTATATGGTTCTATAAGATCTCTAAGATATGATGGAGCCTGGTCATGTAGAGCTTTGTAAGTCATCAAGAGAATTTTAAATTCTATTCTTGATTTCACAGGAAGTCAGTGAAGAGAAGATAAAACTGGAGAAATATGATCTCTCTTGATAAATCCCGTCAGTACTCTTGCTGCAGCATTTTGGATCAGCTGCAGGTTTTTAATGAGTAATGTGGACATCCTAACAACAAGGAATTACAATAATCTAGTCTAGAAGTAACAAACGCAGGAATGAGTTTTTCTGCGTCACGCTGAGGAAGGATTTTCCTGATTTTATTAATATTACGTAGATGAAAGACGGCAGTTCTGGAGATTTGCTTTATATGGTGTCTAAAGGACAAATCCTCATCAAAGATGACTCCAAGGTTCCTCTCAGTTTTGCTGGAGGCCAAGACAACGTCATCTAGAGGAACTAAGTGATTACAGAAAGAGTTTCTGAGGTGTTTAGGACCAAGTGTTATGAGGTGTGTAGATAAACGGACCCAAATGCAAACACACAGCAAAGTCTCTTTGGAACCAGGTATTTATTTCTCCCAGGCAGTGAGAGCAAACAGGAAAACACACCAAGAGTCTGAGTCCCAATCCGAGCCGGAAGTTGGCTCTTCCGTGAACGCGGCTGGCTGCCGGCGCTGGGAGTTGCAAACCAAAGGAATCCCGGGGTTCTCCTCGGCACGTGACCGGGTGACGTAGTCGGACGGTGACGCTCCGCTGGGGAATCCCGAGTCTTCTCCACAGAGCGGCAGGCTGACCTGGCTTGGTGGGAATCCCGTGGTCCTCCACCAGCGCAGCTGATTGGCTGGATCGACTGTGTGACGTCCACGACTCGACACAGGATAGCCCAAACCCTCGACAGCTGATCTCCGAGGAACACACTGGAAGGTCTGTTCATGCAGGTGATGCCCGTGGCTCGACGCTGGACGGCAGGAAACAGGTTGGAGTCAGAACCGGAATCTCAGAACAGGGAGACGGACAGACTCGGGACGGGTTGACGGGTAGGCAACGGACGAACTGACGACGAACAGACAGGAGACCGGGGTATTTGTATCCAGCTGGAGATGATTAGTCGAATGCGAACCAACTGGATCTATGAGGTGGGTGTGGCCGATGACGGAACTCGGAGGAGGGTACTACAGGAGAGACAAAAACAAACAGAAGCACATGGCAGACAATAACAAACAGACAGGGGAATGACAGGACACCGAAGGAGAGGTGGTCGGGGGTAAAACAGAGGAAAACACACTGGG
This sequence comes from Embiotoca jacksoni, assembly GCF_022577435.1. Classification (NCBI taxonomy): domain Eukaryota; kingdom Metazoa; phylum Chordata; class Actinopteri; family Embiotocidae; genus Embiotoca; species Embiotoca jacksoni. The sequence continues at coordinate 1,860,290 of NW_027185393.1, read as the reverse complement.
ATCAGACAGGAATCCTAACACCAAGTACAATAACTTCCATTTTGTCTGAATTTAGAAGCAGGACGTTTTTGGTCATCCAGGCCTTTATGTCTTTTAGACAGGCTTCAAGTTTTACTAACTGATTAGTTTCATCTGGTTTTATAGAAAGATATAGCTGAGTGTCATCTGCATAACAATGGAAGTTGATGCAGTGCTTCCTGATGACATCTCCTAATGGAAGCATGTACAAAGTAAAAAGTATTGGGCCTAACACTGAGCCTTGTGGAACTCCATAACTAACTCTTGTTTGTCTGGAAGACTCATTGTTGACATGGACAAACTGGAATCTATCTGATAAGTAGGATTTGAACCAGTCTAATGCAGTTCCTTTAATCCTCGTAACGTCTTCTAATCTCTGTAATAAGATCGTATGATCAATCGTATCAAAAGCAGCACTGAGGTCCAGAAGAACAAGTACAGAGACGAGTCCATTATCTGAGGCTAATAAAAGGTCGTTAGTAACTTTCACCAGAGCTGTTTCTGTGCTATGATGAACTCTAAAGACTGAACATCTTCAAACAGATCATTCCTTTGGAAATGATCACAAAGTTGATTTGAAACAACTTTTTCAAGGATTTTAGAAATAAACATCAGGTTGTAAATTGGTCTGTAGTTTCCTAAAACAGCTGATCAAGAGTCGGCTTTTGAAGTAAAGGTTTAATTACAGCCACTTTAAAAGCCTGTGGTACATAGCCGGTTACAATAGATAGGTTGATCTGATCTAATATGGAAGTATTAATTAAAGGGAAGACTTCCTTAAAAAGTTTAGTTGGGATGAGATCTAACAGACAGCTAGAGGATCCAGATGAAGAAATAATTCTAGTTAACTCAGAGAGCTCAACAGGAGAGAAATGTTCCAAGTTTACATCTGGTCCTACAGTTGCTTTCAGGGCTGCTGTGCTTAACATCACATCAGTGATGGTGTCAGGAAGGGTCGGCCCGATTCTCTCCCTGATAGTAAGAATTTTATTAGTAAATAAGTTAATGAAGTCATTACTGCTGAGAGCTGAAGGAATAGAGGGCTCAACAGAACTGGGACTCTTTGTCAGCCTGCTACAGTGATGAAAAGAAACCTGGGGTTGTTCTTGTTGTCCTCTATTAATGATGAATAATATAAAGTTCTGGCCTTACGAAGAGCTTTCTTCTATAATATTAGACTCTCCTTCCAGGCAGGTGAAATTCTTCTAAATTAGTGGAACTCCATTTCCTTTCCATCTTTCTAGTCGCTGCCTAGCAGAGCGTAGTTCTGAGTTGTACCATGGAGACAACTTCCTCTGGTTCATGACTCTCTTCTTCAGAGGGGCGACATCATCTAGAGTTGTAGCAGAGATACTGCAGTGTTTTCTACCAGATGATCCACTTGTGTGGGACTAAGATCAACGTAGATGTCTTCCACTGCTTTAACACACGGCATCGAAGAGGATAAACATGTAACTGCTTCCTTAAACTTGGCCACGACATCATCTGACAGACATCTACTGTAGTGGGATTTATTCCCACATGCTGTGTAGTCCATTATTGCAACTTCAGATGTTAATAAGAAGTGGTCCGACAAAACAGGGTTTTGAGGAAATACAATAACATTTTCAGTTTCCATCCCATACGACAGAACCAGATGGAGGGTGTGGTTACCATGGTGACGGGGTTTATTTCCATTCTGATAAAAGCCTATAGAATCTAATAATGAGCTGAAAGTAGAACTGAGGCTGTCGTTGTCCACGTCAACATGAATGTTAAAGTCTCTCACTATCATCACTTTATCTGAACTCAGCACTAAATCTGATAAAAAGTCAGAATTCAGTTAGAAACTCTGAATAAGGACCAGGTGGGAGATAAACAACAACAATACAATCCGTTTCTCTGCTTTCCAGTTTGGGTGAGAGACTAAGAGTCAGACTCTCAAATGATTTATAACTAAGTTTAGGCTTTGGATTAATTGATAAACTTGAGTGGAAGATTGCTGCCACTCTTCCTCCTCCTCCTCCTCCTGAATCTCTAGGAATATGATAATTAATATGACTGGGAGGAGTTGTTTTATTAATACTAAGATATTCTTCCTGTTGCAGCCAGGTCTCTGTGAGACAGGGTAAATCAATCTGATGATCAGTTATCAAGTCATTTACTAACAGAGATTTAGACCAGAGAGATCTCATATTTAATAGTCTGCTATTAATTGTCAGATTTATTTGCTCCATTAATTTGGTAGGATCCATTTTTATTACATTTTTATTGATCCATCTTTTGTTGAGTTTTTTAAATATAGGTGGTCTGGGTACAGACACAACCTCTACAGGATGTTGAAGGTTTTGGGTGAGTGACAGCTCTAAAGAAGCTGCAGAGGAGCTGTAAGACTGCAGCTCTGCGTCCTGGCCTCAACCCTGGATGTCAGGTTTTAGGGCTGTTAAGAGACATGGCCATATTTCTAGAAAGAAGAGCTGCACCATCCAATCTTTGATTGTCTTTCAACACAAGGGACAAGGCTGGAAACCAATATTGGATGGTGGTGATCTTCGGGCCTTCAGGCAGCACTGCATTAAAAACACACTATTCTGGAGTGGAAATCACTGCATGGGCTCAGGAACACTTGTGAAAACCATCGTCTATGAACACAGTTCATCGCTGCGTCCACAAATGCAGGTTAAAACTCTCCAAAGAAGAAACTAGATAGAAACATGATCCAGAAACACCGCCGCCTTCTCTGGACCGAGATCATTGAAGATGGACTGAGGTGAAGTGGAAAACTGTCCTGTGTTCAAACACATTGACAGGAGAATTTTAATTGTTTCATAAATATATCTGCTCATTTTGAATGTGATGGCAGCAACACATCTCTAAAAAGTTGGAACAGGATCATGTTCACAACTGTGCTGTGTCACCTCTTCTTTTCACAACACTCTGTAAATGTTTGGGAACTCAGGAGATACGTTTCTGGAGTTTTGAAAGTGAAATGTTGTCCCAGTCTTGCCTGATAGAGGATTGCAGCTGCTCAACGGTTCGGGGTCTCCTTTGTTGTATTTTTCATGTCATGATTCGCCTTTCAGGATCCTTGTCTGTCCCTGATGTTTCCTCCTTTGTCTCTGCCTGTCCTCAGCCTGAACTCCGCCAGCCGTTCCGACCAACCAAAAATGTTCTGTTGACTAGCCTGTTGAAGCCAGCCAGCTAGCTGTTAGCTCCCCGCTGTCCCGTCTCAGCTCTACCTGGGTCTCCACGAATCCGCTCAGATTCTCGGCCACTCACCTGTTGTCAGCTCATGCTGCCGTGGATCTCCAGATCCAATCTGCCTGACCTGTCCTCAGCAGTGATCTCCTGGGCCGGCCTCAGACAGTATAAAACTGTTTAAATGTTCTGAGACAAGCAGAGCAACGTCATCATGTTGGCCAACTAACCAAATGTCAACCTCAGAAATTTCAGGATGGTCTCCAGTTTGCTAACATCTAATGGTCTGATTCCACTTTAGCAACACAGGAAGGTTTGCTACTATTCCAGGAAATGAAACCTCCGAATGATGCCAACTGTGTTTCATTAAAGTTGAAGTGTGTTGGAAATATTTGGTAAACCTTTTTTGTTGCTGTTAAAATGATCTATTGTCTGAGCTTTTGAGTCAGCTAATTCGTGCCATGTTTGCTGGACACCTGCATGGGCAGGGTTTATGTGCATCACAGCTGAAGCACATTCAATGTTGTTATAGACTTCCCAAAGCTGTCGTGTGATGGCAGGATAGGACCAAATAGCAACCACAAGACAGGGATCAGGTACAGAGCAGACTTTATTTTTAGGACGGAAGACTGATTCCGGCCTGCAGAGATTCTTAAATCTACTCCTCCATCGACGCCTTCTCTGGTCTGGACAGGTTACACAGACGTCTGGACGGGAACGGAGTGCTCGGCCGGAGGTCGATCGCGCAGTAGTAGGATCGGTGAGGTGGTAAGGAGAGGGCTCATGCTTTACTGAACGCCTCCCCGATGTCATGGTATGCAGTGGGTACGGAGGAGAGGTCTGGCGCAGGACCCGGTCCATCCCCGGGGGAACCTCCTGGGGGCAGAGCAGATCCCAGGCAATTAGCATGACAGGATGGGCTCCATGCTGCAATCCTCCCTGCTGTCCAGTCAATTTGAGGGTTAAGGGTGGCGAGCCATGGGTGACCCAGCACCAAGGGGATTTTAGGTGAAGGAAACACATAAAACTGAAGATTCTCCCAAAGATTTCTGGACAGGATGAGCTGGAGCGGCTGGGTATGGTGAGTGATCCTGGCCAGGGAGCTGCCGTCAAGGGCATTGACCATTAGTGGGAACTCTAGAGTCTCTAAGGGAATCTGTGCTCTGGTTACTAACTCTGTATCCACAAAACTTTGTTCAGCTCCAGAGTCCACCAAGGCCATCAGCGAAAGAGAGCGGGAGTGCATTGAGAGTTACAGGCTGTAACAGTCTTGGTAGGGGGTTGATAGAGTTTTCAGGTCCGCTCGCCAGTATCCCCACCATTACCGGTGAGCGCCCCCCTTTTGGCTGAATCTGACAGGAGGGGATCGAATGTCCCGAGTGGCCCAAGTACAGGCACTCGCCTGCTCTAATCCATCTGTCTCTCCTCCAGGGAAAGGTGAGTGCGGCCGAGCTGCATTGGCTCCACCTCCGGGGAGAGGGAGGAAGACGGACTTGGGGATTGGGTTAACGTCCGTTCAGTCTGATAGGCTGGACCGGCAGACGGAAGCGGAAGCCCGAGGAGGATGACACAGCGGGCGATGGCTTCTGGGATTTGTAGGTCCTCTCTCATCACCTCTCCCGCATCTTGTTATCCAGTTTGATAGTGAGCTCGATTAACTCATCCAGAGAGTCCGGCTTTATCATGGGTTGCGAGCTCATCCTTTATGGTTTCCGAGAGTCCGTGAAGGTAGACTCCCACGAGGGCCATTTCATCCCACCCAGACTAGGCTGTGAGAATGCGGAAGTCCACCCAGTGTTCCACGACATTCGATTGGCCCTGCCTCAGGCGGAGAAGGTGCTGAGCAGCATCATTGGAGTCAACTGGATGATCAAAAGACCTTTCTTATGTCCCCAACAAAGTTCACGAACAAAACGGTATTTGGTCAATCACTGTTTAATGTAGACTTGGCCCAGTCCAGAGCTTTTCCCCATAATAGTCAGACCACGTAGGAAACCTTGAATCTGTTAGAGGCAAAAGTCTGTGGCTGACGGTGGAATACCTGTCGGCATTGAAACAGGAAACGCCTGCACCTCCCCTGTGTTCCGACATAAGGATCCGGAGCTGGCACGGGGGATTCCCGGACCGGATGAGCGGAGACTGTAGAGGACGCTGGAGCCGGCAGGGGATTGGGCCGTCTGAGCGAGTTCCTGCACCATGCAGCAAATCTGGGCGATTTGGGGACTGATTGATCTCTGTGAGCTCATCAGCTCCTGGAGCATCTGCTGGTGTTCCTCCAGCAGGGTGCTATGGCTGATCAACATTGCTTGGACGGGGTCTGCAGTCGCTGACCCTATGTTAGCTGGATCTATTTCTGGTCAGTCTGTTCTGTCGTGGGAATGCAGGACAGGACCCATTAGCAACCATAGGACAGACATCAGGTACAGAACAGACTTTATTTTTACAGCGCAAGGCAGGCTCGTCCAAACAGGTAGGTGTGTGCGCCCCCACGCTCCACACCGGGTTTGCGTGGGTTCTGACCGAACCGCACGGCATAAGACAGGTCGAGGTGTCTGTTAGCTGAGAGGCCCCGTGGACCGACATAGGACAGCAGGCTTACGTCGACTGAGTGATCTCCACGGACGACACAGGGTGGCTGGATATGGGATCTCCGCGGAACTCCGTGAGCTCAGGTAGGTCACCAAACGACAACCTGGCGGCTGGAACACCAGTGTGTACTAGGCAGGTGACAGAGAGGAGAGAGGTCAGAACCGGTAAGCATCAGGACGGAGAACTTACGAAAGGAGGTAACGAGGTACCAGGGCGAGTTGACGGTATAGACTGATGCTGATGGAGTGCTTGACTGGAGTATATACTGTCAGGAGGTTATTAGTGGAAACAGGAAATGGTGTGCCAACTGGCAGGTGGTGTTAATTAGCTTGATGTGTCTGGGAGCGGTAGTCATGAAGACCACGCCTCGCAGACACAGAACAAAACAAAGAACACGCGGACAACAACAACAAACAGGGGAATGACAGAATTCACAGGGAAAAGACATCAGGGAAACAAAGGGAAACCACACAGGGCAGACAGAGATGTGGACAAAAGCCTTCATTGTGTTTTGTCATGTTAGCCTTAAACACTAACACATAATTAAATGCAACAATAGTATGTGCTGAATAATTCAACTTACAAATGTGTGTTTCACATTATTAGCAATTTGATTATGTCAATCAACTCAAAAGTAATGTTTTGACATTTTAGATCCCCAGAAGGTCCTTGTATAAACCCTTGCACTTAGCAGGATTAAATTATTTTGATTCCAGCTGTATGAGAATCATCTCAGTATCTCCACCATGACCACCACTATAAATAAGTCTGTAGCAGGGAGCTACCTCCGTATATTGTTACACACAAGGTCACCTTTTTATTGTTCAAGAATTCAGCTTCATATTTTGTCAGAGAATGTGTTTCGTCTGATCAAAGAAATAGTTTCCTTTTGAGACTCATTGGAAAGAGACACGGTTATAAAACTGTTGGAAAACACGGATATAGAAGATTAAAATGATAACAAGAGAAAAGCACACTGTAGTCAGCAGCTCGAAAAAAGCCTGTCCCAGCTGCACATCATCTTCAGAGTGTAATTATTGCTGGTAGTGTTGCCTTCAGGTCTGAGGTTGACATACAGAGGAGACTGTTTAGACTGTTACCAACAGCACGCAGCTATTTAGCATCATGTTTGTTCAATTATTCATTGGATACGGATCAGTGACCTTGTCTGTCAATAACCAACAACACTTATTGGCACGGTATGCAAATCCGATCATAATACAAAAACTAAGAAAATCTCAATAATAATACATATTTGACACATTTCTATCAGCTGCCTTAAGAAGTACGAACATCACTGATGCAGAGACATTTACACTTGTGGAGTTAAACGTACATAAAAATAACATGATACATCTGTGGAAAACATGAACTTGATATTGTTTTTACAAAAATATAGAAAACAACCCAATACTGAAGGCCAACAATGAATTCAACCAGCAGATGTGGCCGTAAAGCACAGGTCCTCGCAACCCAATTTCCCCCAGAGAGCACTGCATATGACAAACGGCAACAAGGCCATAATAGTCCCCATCTCTGCCATCCCAGAGTTCATCCTGAGCTGAAATGAGGCCAGCTCTACTTTTAATAACAAAGTCTGCATCTTCACTTATCCTCCTTCTCCCAGTGGACCGAGGGGGAAATTGGATTTCACTCTTGTTTTTAAGAGGCTGATATTATCTCTTTTGGGGCGTAAATCATGTTTTAATAATTACAATTATTTAGAAAATGACCAATTATGCTTCTTTTCAGCTGTAAAGGAGTGCGTGTCCCTTGGTTCCTGGCAGTGTTGGAGGGTGCACACCTCCCCAGAGAGTTTTGTGTTTTAATCACTTACGGAAGTCTTCATTCCCGCTCCTCTCTCTTGTTTCACTGCCCCGTCCCTCTCTGTTAAGCCACTGAAATTATAAAGCTGTTCATTTTTTTTTTATGGAGATGAGAAGATTCTTGTCCCCATTTTATGGTTCATAAAGATAAAGAAAAATATGACAGAAGATACCCTGTTCAGTGACTTGCACTTATCATGGTATGTATTTACCCACATGAAACACTGAAAAACAGTGAGGGTTAATCAGTGTTACCATGACAAACTCACATGGGTCATTAGTGACTCATGGCAATTATATTTCACAAATTAAGCCATATATTGAATTCCTATTTCTTGTAACCATTTCAGGATCTACTTGAGCAAGCTATATTTTTTGCAGTGCAGATTGTATTTTATTTTTGGCGTGAATCAAATTGTTTGTTTTTATATATTGGTTTTAGCATGGGTTGTTTTTATTTCATTTTATTTTTTTTTAATTTTTTTCACTTTATTAATCCCCGAGGGGAAATTTCTTCACTACAGCAGGGGGTCTCTCAGGGGGGAGCTGCTGCAACAGGCTGCCACTAGCACGGCGCCAGGTAACCTGACCTGAGGTGCATGTTTTTGGATGATGGGAGAAAGCCGGAGAACCCGGAGAGAACCCACGCAAGCACAGGGAGAACATGCAAACTCCGCACAGAAAGGCCCAGGACCGGATTCGAACCCAGAACCTTTTTGCTGTGAAACGACATTGCTAACCACTGCACCACCGTGCCGCCCCTGAATTTATTATTATTTGCACGTTTTTATAATCCACGATTTTATCAGGCATATTATTGGGCACTCTGTTCTGATATAAATGAAGCTGCTTGTAATCAGTGATCCTCTGCACCCGCAAAAGTTATTTTTGTCTAAAGGACCAATCGTGAGTGCTGGTAGGACAGCAGGCTTTGATCTCCGTGGACCAACACAGGACAGCAGACAGCAGGATGTCCATGGATCTCTGTGAGGCAACAGGTAGGTCACCACGATGACACAACCTGGCGGTTGGCACACTAGCAGGTACTGAACAGGCGACAGAGAGGAGAGGTCAGAACCGGGAGGCAAAATGGGTCGAGAACATACGGGACTGAGGTAACGTGGGCGAGTTGACGGTACGGACTGACGAATGTGGAGTGCATGACCGGGTAGATATACAGCCAGGAGGTGATTAGTGGAATCAGGAACCGCTGTGCCAGCCGGCCAGGTGGTGGTAGTTAACTTGATGTCTCTGGGGGCGGTAGTGGGGAACTACGAAATGTACTCCTCCATGCCTTCTCTGTTCTGGACAGGTTGTACAGTTGGCTGGACGGGAACGGAGAGCCTGACCGCAGGTCAACAGCGCAGTCGTAAGGTCTGTGAGGTGGCAAAGAGAGGGCTCGTTCCTTACTGAACACTTCCCTGATATGGTGATACTCAGGGGCACAGAGGATATGTCTGGCGGAGGGCCCACCGGGGGACCCTCCCGCAGGCAGAGCTGATCCTAGGCAGTGAGTGAGGCAGGATGGTTAGGTTAGGTTAGGTTAGGTTAGGTTAGGTTAGGTTAGGTAGTTACTTTATTAATCCCCGAGGGGAATTTTTTTTCTCTACAGCAGCATACAGAAGCAATAAGATAATAATAGAACAATAGAAAAGCAATAAAATAGCAGTAAAATTATAAAATATAAATATAAAATATAAAATGCACAGTATATACAGTGTATACAGTACAGTATATATATCTATATATATTATATACAAACAACCAAAAAACACAGTCAACAGTATTATTTTGCCAGAGGTGAGTTATTGTACAGTCTAATTGCGGTCGGCAGGAATGATCTCCTGTATCTGTCCTTGTGACAGATGCAGGTCTCCAGGCCGTAGGGCGGTGGCAACGGACCCACACTGACGTTCTGGCCGGCAGACCCTCCACAAATTGCTCAATTACCACTTTCTCCATTACAGCCTGCACCCCTCCTGAGCTCCCCAGTTGCAGCCATCTCATTGCTGCGTCCTTTAGCCGCTGTGCATATGCAAAGGGACAGTCCTTGGGCCCAAGCCTGGCTTCGTGGAACCTCCGCCTATGATCTTCCGGAGAAAGGCCCAGCCGGTCCACGATGGCTTTCCTCTCGTCGGTGTAGTCGTGTCTGGCTGTCGGGGGCAGCCCCAGGGCCACCGTTTGTGCCTCCCCAGTCAGGAGAAGCAAGAGCTGCACCGCCCACTCCGCTGCAGGCCAACCACGCACCCCCGCCATTGCCTCATACATGTCTAGAAATGACTGCACATCATCCGCTGAAGTCCTTTGGTCAGAACCACCCCCAACAACGTAGAGAAGGCCGGCAACGGCGGAGCTACATCTGACCGTGCTGTTCCTCTTTGCCTGGGCCTGAAGCACCTCCAGGAGCTGCCTGTTGGCCTCCGCTTAGTCCCGCTGCATGGCCGCAATCCCCCCAGGATCTGTCCCAGCGCGATGACCGGCTGTGCCGGCATATCTGTTTGCTGTCCACAACAAACAGGGGTATGACAGAACACACAGGGAAAAGAGGTCAGGGGAAAGAAAGGGAAACAACACAGGGCAGACAGAGGTCCTGACATAATGAGCATATCTTTTTCATAAAACAAAATAATTCTCTGTTTCAACATTTGATGTTGTCTTTGGTTTATTTTCAAATACATGTGGGTTTGCATGATTTACAAACCCTTGCATTCTGTTTATATTTACATTTTACACATTTTCCAAACTTTTTTGGAAGTAGTGCACAATATAAATATGCAGCCTACCTGGTGAAGGACAGATAATGCAGTCACTGGGCTGTTGTGGAATGTGTACCCTCACAAATGCATCTCGCTAGAAATATAAAATCATTCGTGTCACTATAAAGTTTGGTAGTTAGCTAAAAATGTTGCTTACATGCAATTGTTCGTAGAACAGACATAAAAAGGGTATAAAACTACAGTCGCACAAGCCCTTGGGCATGTTCAAACTCCCGTAGGTACATATGCATTAACATGATAAGGAAATTATGAACAAAATTGAACAAACTAAGAATCTCGGAAACTGTACAGTGTTATTATCGTGACCTGCCGCTTTCAAGTTCAGATTGAACGGGGTAGAGCGCGGTGCGTCATTCCCTTAAGGCAGCCACTGACGTGTTACACTATATGAAAATACACATATACACAGACACCTCTTAACACCATGGCAAGTGGAAGCATTATAACCCGAATAAATATGTCCACAATTTAACCGCTCTGTGACTATTGGCATATTATCAAACTGTGCATTTAATGAAATCACTAAAAGATGTGGATGTTCCCATACAGTAGGTTAAACAAAAGCAAAGGTCACTCTTGGATGGACCGCAAACTGACAGGATTGGAGTTCAAGTAAATACTCAAAATAAATCCTAGATGTGATACAAGGAAACTCTATTAAAGGAGGTAAATATTTTTAACCTGTTACAACTATTACAAGCCTTCAGGGAAACAAATGTTATCTCCTGTAATCAGGTTTCTATTTAGAAGTGACAGCAAAATAGACAATGCCAGCAGGATCCTGCTTCTCCCTGCTGTGGTAACATTGCTGTATGTCGTCACTCTCCCTATCATACGTGATGGGTGAGTTTACTATTGTAATCCATTAATTGTATTTGTATGATACACATCCTCGTCCCCCAGTTATTAATGCACGTGCTTTTATAACCTTTGAAGGTCAAAAAAAAAAAAAAAAAGAGACAAGCTTTACACTGTTTCCTTTCATTTTGTGTTTTTTGTCCTTTGTGTCATCCTGACTCAGGCAGTGTTGGAGGTTTTTCTGTATAAAACATAAGACCACACACGTGACATTTTCTCTACAATTCAAGGCCAAACAAACCACCGGTGGAGTGCTGCTTGTCTCGATGATCTCTGAACAAACACTGCAGCTCTATCATTTATTTTTCCATGGCTGCAGACCATTTCTTATCTGTTTAAACTTTCCCAATACCACTGACCTTTAACTTTCCAGTGAATGATGGACTTTAAGCAATGATTCAATATATATATATATGTATATATATATATATATTCAAATGTTATTATTTACTTGTTAGATTAATGTTTACCTGCTCCCACTACCCAAGTCCTTGTTGAGAAAATTGAGAAATTGTGAATGTGGTGATCCAGACAAACATAAAGAATCCAATTCAAATACACATGTTTATGAATGGTGCGCATCCCCATTTACCGATATCTGAATGGGTCATAAGAAAGACATAATTCATAGCATGACATTTATTATGGAATCCCATTTCCGCCAGTGGGATCCTGTTCGTAATTATATTGAAAAACGTCCTTATAATATTGACTTATCATCTAAAAAAAATGACATACTATCGCCAAACGAGAAACATTCTCAAAATATTGACTTACTATCTTAAAATTTTGACTTATTATCTCAAAATATTGAGTAATTTCTCAAAATAATGAGAAATGTTTTCAATATTTTGATCTCAAAATAATTTTGAACTTACTCAAAATATTGATTTATGACTTACATGTCAAAATGAGAAACGTTCTGGAAATGAGAATTTTTTTACGAAATATTTACTTAGTATCTCAAAAAAATTGGAGTTTCTCAAATTAATGACACAAAAGAACATTTGCGTTCTCAACAGGTTTTGTGTTGTTTAGTCCAATGATTCAAAGCAGTGAGACAAAGCTTACCATCATTTAATACTTCTTCAGACGTGGATCACAAATTGTGAACTTCTACTGTATTTGGAGCAATCAGCAACATTTAATAACTGATTAGGAAGAATGACATTTGTTATGTGGAAGTTAAACCAAAGATGGACTCGTGTGGCAAACCAGTTCTAAGTTCTGAGCAGATTTATTTGAGTTTATTTCTGTTTGTCTAGTCTGCAGAAGGCCCAAAGGAATATTAAATCCTCTTGCGGCTACAGGAATCAAATCCAAGTAGGGTTTAAGTCTCCATGTGTCTGTAGAGTAGTACACCTGCAGTCTACCTTGCTTAACATATAACACAAGATCTGTCTGTGTCACTGAAGCCTGATGTAAGCTGACCTTACACCACACCTGGCATTCCTCTCGTGTATTCTGACCCTTCACAACCTCCTCCTCTCTCAATCCCAAACACTGCTGCCCTGCTGTGTCTAGCTGCTGGTGGATTCAGGGTTCCTCTGCTAGGACGTACAAGCGACCCACACTGTGTGCAGTGACAGTGTCTGACATCATGTAGCCTCGCCTCCATCTCCCACGTCGACCCCTCGCCAAGACTCTATTTCCTGCCCCTCTCTCGCAATCCACAATCAATAACTGACAAAATGTCAAACACATTTGTATCCGTATCCTCCCCTCGGCAGGAACTCTATCTGCCGGTTGGACTGGTGTCAAGGCTGCCAGAGCTGTAATCTGTTACACCGCGCTCTGATAGAAATACTACTGACACATTTGTGTTGGGGTTCACAGGGAATCAATCATTTCTTCTCTGAAATTGTCTTTAAAGCGATCTTTTTTTAATCTAATTTATCTCACATTGTTTACCCAGTGCCAATCGTGCAGGTAACAGAGCCTGCAATATTTATGTCATCATCAATACAGAAAGCAAAACAGAGCGCATCAAAAAGCACTGATCTTCAGACATTATGTATTTAAAAAGCGCTGTATTCAGCAAAATAAAGCACTTCCTTTTAAAGTCTACATGCTATGGCTGTCATCGAAGTACTTAGTTATTGTAAATTTAAAGATTTATCAGTTTATAAGACTTTACAATATAAATACTGAAAAAGCTAATTAATGTCTCATGTTGCAGGAAGCAACATGAGCCATCTTATGAAATACACATTAGAGCAAAGATTTTCTTTCTCTTCACATTTATCTTCAATAAAGTTTCTGTTCAAACTATCTGAGGGGATGCAATTTATAATTGAAATGTCTGCAGGTAGTCAGATAGTGCAGCTAACATAAAGCAGGAGGAGGGTGAATAGAAGAGTTTAGGAGATGATCACAATACATTGCTCAGAGAATAAGTACAACTTTTTAAACTGTCTCAGCAACACATTTACTGTAATTGGTAGAATCAAGCTCTATCAACTGTACAGAGGAGAGAAGGAAACATGGGGGAAACTGTTAATGACAGCAAAACGCAGCAGAGACTCCGAGCTGTTATTAAACAGGAGCTCATTAATTAGATGACTAAATACAGCATTTATGACGAGACCACAACGGCGGAGCCAGCCCTGTAAATGTTCATGTTTGTCACTGTGTTGGAAAAATTACTCAGAGGCTTGGTTCAAAATCAAATACATCGGACATTTATTCTTGCAAGAAGGAGCAACTACATGGACCCTCAAAGAGAGGTGTCCAGCATTGCTCCCCCCAGCAGTTCTCTACTCACTCCTCCTTAGGGCAGCTTTATACAGTGTGACAAACAATTGACAGTCACCCCCATTCCCTTTGTATCTGCTTTCGTATGGTAATACTGAGTTGGTTGTAGGTCAGGAGATAAGGACACAGGGGAGTCGTCAATTAGATGCGGAAAGTAAAACAAAAAGAATCACTTGCAAATAAGACAGAAAACAGAAGAGACTTTCCGGAGCCACAATGCAAACAAGAGGAAGAGACAAATCTTTTTTTTCCATCACACTGAGTGAATAAATGCGTGATTAAGGCTACACCAGCCAAATGCAGTGACTTCCTGTTGTGGTTTCAAATTAAAAGCTTTAATTCCAATTTCAAATCCCCTAACATGTCATACCCTGTTCAGCCATTTCCTAGTCTTGTGTTTCAAGGGAACACTGGGTTTCAACTTAAATTAGAGCACCTTATTTCAATCTTTTCAAACTATTTTGCCCACACACACACACAGTGTGCACATTCATTGCAGTAGCTGCGTGGCCGGCTACAGCCGTGCAGCTACTGTGTCTTCTAGTCTGCATGAAAGGCGTTTGTGCAACATCCATAAACTGGAGGAAAATAGTAAATCCTCAACATGTGGGAAGCGCTCGTACATGTGTATGTTTTGTTACATACTACAACAGAAATACAGCCACTCTGCTTGGGTTCAAACATTAAAATTCAACTTTGAGTCTAGTATTTCCAGAGATATACAAAACTACTGTTAGAAATATTAAATACACAATATATTTATCTTAGTGGTTACTATATTAAGGTACAGTAAAACATTAGGAAAAACCATTTTTTTCTACACATGCACAAACTGGAATTTATTGTGAAGATTATTTTGCTGGTTTTGCAAAAGTCAATTGACAACGACAAATTTTGGGGGACTTTGTGAACATCTAATTTAATTGTATTTCAAATCCAAAGTTGCACATGAGACTCTCAGCATTCCTAAAACTAAAGCTCGCCCTAATGACACACCCTTTCAGAGTTACACTTTACAGTTGGACCTTTCTTTCTCAACCTAACACCAACAGTCCATCTTTTTTTCTGTTTTTACCTGATAATGTCACCTCCTCCAGTCTGAACGGCCTCCTTTCGTCTCAGCTGTCTCTAATGTACATCGCTCTGTCAAACAAGAGGCACAAAATCAATCGGTTGCTTTCTATTTGTGTGCAGCAGAAACACCCTGTTTCCAATCAATATGTTCAGGCTGGATGACAAAGGTAACAGGTGTGAGTGTGTGTGTATGTGTGTGTATGTGTGTGTGTTCAGGCAATTACAGATTGAAGTGAACTTCATTTTAAAATAAGAAAAAAAAAAAGGTGCTCTAAGAGCTGTTGGACTTGTTCCCCTTCCACGTGCTGTGACACTGTAAGCAGTTACAGAAGAAAATACATTGTAAAAAAAATAACGTAATTCCCTGTTTTTTCCCCAAAATATAAAACTTTTATACGGAAAATCAACCCTGCTGGGTTTTGAAAAGTCTTATCAAGTACAGTACAGTATACGATTCCAACATACTGTGTAAAGATGTTCCTGTACCCTCCAACATCTTATGTGATCAACAGGGACGAGCGAGAACTCATCTGTTCTCTATCATCTGTACCTGTTAAACCAACGAGATTATCTGTATCCGTGTCCGTACTCGGACGGGCCGGCGCTCAGACCGGGAGGTGTTCATTTAAACCTGAGATTGTAATTCGTTAGCCTGGTTTTACTATTATATTAAATAAACTGATGGGGGGGAGCGGGGGGGGGGGGGATTTATTCAGACAGAGGCAGCCTGTGTAAACGAGGGGGCGGGGCTCTGTGTGTAGCTGCCTCCATGTGTGCACACAGCTAGTGTCTGTTATTGACACGTTTACTCCCATGATACTTGCACATACTGGTTTCAGCTGAATACTCATCTCATCCTTAGCGATCAACCTAATTATGTTTCCAGTGAAGCATGTTGAGTGAGTAAATGTTTCATTACCAGTGTTATGGAGTAACTATTCACAAAATAAATGTAACTGTAATCTGTTACAGACACTGAGAAATAAATGTAATTAACAATTGCTATTTAAAACGTTAACTGAGGGATTACATCTGTATATATTCTCTTAAGTAAAACGCCTTTATGGAAAATATAACATTCATTCTGCTGTTCCTGTTTAAATTCGCACTGCCTCTCGTCTGCAAATCAAATCAATGTGCCATGCTGTGGAAACGTCGTCTGATAAAACACAAAGATATTTCAAAAGAGTAATTCAGAGCGAGGGTTAAAACAGTGATCATCAGCAACCCTGTTGATCAATCCATAAACACTCAGGATGGAGTCGACCTGAACGTAGACTCGGTTTGAGGTTCTGGGAACATTTCTCCTTCAATGCAGTCAGTTGGCATCTCAATACAACGTGGCATCAAATCCAAAATGAACATATATTTTTCATCAAACAATACAATTTCTCGGTTTCAACATTTGATATGTTGTCTTTCAGTTAATGTAATGTCTTTCATCTATTTTCAATTAAATATGGGTTTATGTGATCTGTAAATGATTACATTCTGTTTTTATTTACATTTTACAAAGCGTCCAAACCTTTTGGAAACAGGGATGTACTTGTGATGTTTTTATGTGGTTGTTCTTCAAATCAAAACATTTCAATCGTAATTCAAGTTCCATTGAAGAACTCTGACCCAAAGTTTGACAGTAAATAGTGTGACAAAGTTTACACTGCCTGGTTTAAATACATTTTTTGGACTTTTCAGATTTATTATCCAATTTAAAACATTTGTTAGAAAAGTAATTAAATAGTTATCAACTGTTGTAAGTTACATTACTTGGGCGAAGTAATTAAAATAGCATTATGTAATACGTTTTTAACAGACTAACTAATAATCTGTAACCTGTTACATGAAAAGTAACCTTCCCAACACTGACTGTAGCTTCTTGCCTCATATGCACATGTTAAGTGTGTTTCTGACAACAGCTCAGATGATCGTTGATATAAAGATGTTATCAACTCTCTAACTTACAGTTTGAGTAAATAAAACGAGCCAAGTGAGGAGTTCAACTTCATCTTGCAACCAACTAACCGTGGGAGTGGTCAGTTAACGTGTAGACAGCAACACGCGTGTGAGGAGGAGAAACACGGACCAGTGTTGTCCTGTTCCTGAGCTGCAGCTACAGCTTCGCTAACTTTCCGTTCCTCTCTCCTCCTTCACAGAGGCTGTACGAGCCGTCTCTCCACACCAAAAGGAAGTCTTGCGTAGCCTCCTCAGAGCATGAGCGTCAGCAGGTGGTCCTTGAACTGCAGCTACATCCATCTTTGGACTTCAGAGACGTTGAAGGAAGCCAACAATGTCTGAAGCGCCATATCTCCGTCTGCTTTATTATTTTGTTTCTTTATCAGAGCCGACTGCCAGAAGGCTTTTATCTGGATTCTCAACCAACTGTGCATCATGCACAATGTTCACTATTTGGAGTATATTTTATCTGAGCACTTTAATTCAATAAAGTCCAGAATAAAGCTTGGGGCGCTTTTATCAGTGTCCTGATAAAGGCGTGTTCACAGCTGCTGGGTGCCATGGAAACAGTGATGAGGAGAGACTCTTCTGAACTTCAGTTTGGTCGACATTTCCTATTTTTTTCCTAAAAATGTATCTTCGGTAATTGAAGGCTGTGACCAGTTCAGGGACGGAGGATCAATTCGACCTCAACAATCAAAGTATATCTACAGTCACACACGTTTTATCAGCTTCGTCGTGGCTCCGATCGCGTTCTTTTACAGCCTGGATTTGGATCTGAAGCAACCTTCATTTATTCTGCTTGTGGAGGTGAATCTAAACTAAGGTCGGACTCTCATACAGTGGAACGCTACAAAGGTTTCAGAGACAAATCTGTGGAATAAAGGGATGAGAAAAACACTACATGTTGAAAATGTGTTACCCAAAAATATGTTCACAGGTGAAATACAGGATACTTTTCAAAATCCTTCAAATAAAACAAAAAAGAGAGAAAAGTTGCTCTTTTGGTTTAAATGCTCTCAGTTAGTGACACGAACGCCAAAACCTGTGATGAGGGGGACACGTTGCTTCATTTTAAAGATTCAAAAAGGAACTAATATCTGGATTAGAAACTTGGACACAACAGCATATTGAGCATTTTGAGTTTTATTTCATCTCCAAACATTCTCAAGTCTTTTAATAATGAAAACTTAATATACACACAAGTCCCTCCTCATCCATGTGACATCTTTGTTGGCCCTCTACAGCTGATGATACATTTTTGATAAATATTGTGAAGACATAAAGAATGTTCAATAAACTTTGAACATTTAAACTCAGTTAATTTCCTGCCAAGATCAAAACAAACAAAGAAACGTTTAACAAACACCCAACGACTAACTAACAAACTCCTTAAACGTATTGATCTACCCTCGTATAAGAGATGATTTGAACTTGTTAAATTGCATTATGTTATGTATAAAAATGCTCCATATTTCATTAACTGGGTTACATATGGTGCGTTCAGGCAGCTTCCAAGTTGAGAGAGTTTACATGACAATACCAAAGAGGCAACATGGCAGCCTGCCGGAAATCTGCTCTGTATCTGCTGTCTGAATATTAAAAACCCAGTCATCCCCATACAGACCATCACAGGGACGAAAGAGTTCAGAACGCCATTATTATTGGTACTCTACATTTTTACATGTTGTTTTTAACAGATAACATTTGAAACTGCACCAAACTAACAGAAACAAAGTAACAAAGGAGATTCAAGTTTCTCTTGAATTTAATGAAGTAGAAGCATAAAGAGAAATAAAAGCATGAAGTCCAAACACCTAAATGTTGTACTTCGGTCCAGTTTGAGTAAATGTACTTCTTTTTCCTCTGGAACAGCAGTTTTTCACTGACATAGATCATTGACGCTATTATGATAGTAGTGTTACTTAAGCTAAAGACCAACACATACTTCTGTCTTTTTCAGGCCCAGATTGATGTCTGAGTTGAAACCTTCTTCAGGGCCTTTTGTTTCTAATTCAATTTTCCATCAATTTTGGATGATCAACAGACTTTTCCAGCAGCGTCCCCTCCCATCCTCCTGAGCTCATCTGACAGAATACCACTGTTTTAATCTTGTCAACAGTAAATAGATTGTTCATAGGCGATCGGGCATAATGTGAGAAGCACTGAGTGTGTGCCCCCCCCCTCTACCCCCGCTGTCCACTCCTGCTCTTAATACTATTGAATGGCCCACTAAATCCTGCCAACTGCATTAACACCATTAATAACATCAGAGTTATTTTTAAGAGTCTAATTTCAAATTCCATTAATAAGTAAATAAGTAATGACTTCTACAAGCTCCATCCGTTGTCCCATTTCTCCACTGCTTCAAAGACACTTTTTTTTTTTAGGACTCATCTTCTGTGTATTTTAATAGTTTTGATGGAAAAGCTGCATTTTACATGCAGAACTAGTTCACTCCTCAGCCTGCATCATGATTTTATATCTGTTTATTTACATTTTTTGTAAGGAAAACCACTTATTGCAAGTAGAGCAACGCCAGTTGAAATTCATCCGGCCAGCACCATAATGTTAGCGTGGTGCGAACCAGGATCAGTTTCACTCCATGAATATCTGGTCCGTCCTCCATCCACAGGGAATCATTTGCAGTCGTTCCTTCCTACTGGGCGTAGACCTCGGGTTCATTAACCAATCAGCATGCACCAAACTAGCCGACACTCTGCCGCCGCTGCAGCTACCTACTCGGTCCAATAAAGTACAGCCTATTTATTAAATTGTTTTAATGAACTCCAGCAGCTGGACAAAGTGCTGAGTGTTTATTCTGCTTTGAGCACTGAACATTCAAAAAAAAAAAATCCAGTCAGCGAGTATTAAGGCTGCACTCATCACTGTCACCAGCCGTCCAATCACAGTGAAGGAGGGGCGGGACAAACGCGATTAACCACCGACACTGGTCGCTGATTGGTCCGCCCTTCAGAGTGGCTGTACAAACGCTAATATGAGTCAAGTTACCGGACTGTATTTATAGAGAAGAAAACTGGAGCTGAGAGCGAAGGTCGGAGCCGACAGGCGAGCGAGATGTCACACCAGACAACTGACGTAAAAACAAACTGTGAAATACAGAGAGAGTTTTGGTAGAACATTTGGACAAGTGGAGGTGAGCCTTGGCTTTAAAACCCCAGAAAAATAAGCAAAGCTGTTTCCTGTTGCAATGGGACATTTTAAAACATGAATACACAGATAGCAGGAAATGATGAGTTTGTCACCTAGTCAGCCAATTATCAGTGCAAACAGCAAGAATCTAACATCAACAACAGATTTCTTTCTTTGTTTTTACTCTTTATTTTTGCTCACAACAAAAGTCCATGTGCTATTTCATAGATTTAATGTAGTCTGTCATCAAAGCAGAACAATAAAAGTAGAAAGAAACCCTTAAATGAATAAATGAATAGGTGTGTTCAAAGGTTGAAATGCTGTATTTCAGCGATGCTACACCAGCAGATGTTCCTGACACACACAAGTCATAACTGATCTGCCTCATCAACCGTGTGGTCAGAGCAGAAGTGCTGTTTGATGAAGGACTCTCCGCTGGTAGTGAATCAATGCGTCGATACTCTGCCTGATGTGCACTTTGTTGACCGCTGCTGCTGATCCCGGTCCAAACGTCTCGTACTCCTGTCTCGTGGTAACGAGCCCCTCATCCCATCCAAATTCCTGCCAGAGTTGTTGGAGCTGCCAGAAAAGCAGCCAACGTGTTGACATGCTCTTTTCCAGCTTGACAAATTGACAAAGATTTGTAAACAACTCATATCTCACCACCAATTTGACTCCAGCTTGAATAAAACATCGGACCACACACAAACTCTCAACTAACCCCCATCTTTCTGCACCTCTCTGTACCCAATGCAATTTTTCAGTTGATAGTCCAATTTGGTCGTCAGTGGAGTGTGGCAGCAGCCTGCACGAACATCAACACAGATTGTTGGATGTATAAGAGGGTTAGTTACAGTTCAGAGCTGTTCATGTCCATCTGAATCTTGTTAACACGGAGATGAAGAAGCTCGAGGCCACGAGGGATGAATGTTAGGAAATCAAGTGTGATGTTGGTTTTCTGGTTGAACCATTTTTAGTGCCATTTGTCATTTAAAAGACATATTTTGATTTACCACAAGGACCTTATAATGTAATAGTTGGAGAACAGACTGCTACCAATATGTGACAGTCTGGAGATGTGGCTGAGGTACACATGGCTCCTTCCTTTTATCCTCTTTATGGTCTTGTTTGTCTGTGCATTGACATTATTGTATAAACTTGGTTAGTCATACAGACACATTTCTGCAGCTTAAAAAGCTCCTTTTATCCCAGGCTGCAGTTGTTCTATTCATTTTTCATGATATCCATCTATATAAATGTTCTTATTATAGTCCGTGAGTTTTTTGGTGACATTTGAGGTCAGGATGGCAATGTGGTCCGTTGGGGGTCAGTAGTGACCACTTGTGGAGTCATCGTCGTCTGGAGAGTCTCACCTTTGAAATGTGCGTTTTGAAGCGGTTGGAACAAAAGGGGATTGTTTGGGGCCATGTTGTGTTATCGGCTGGGTCCAGAGATAGGCAGGATGTTCCTCCCAACTGTGACCTGTTTTATTCACCAAAAAAGTGTGTATATCGTCACGGTGACAGGAAGACAACCAAAAGGTTTAACGGCTTGGAGGGTAAAAAGTTCACATCCTGCATGACGTGAAACCGGCTTGATGGGGTCCTTCTCAGGGTCACTGACATAAACTGGTGAGGAGATGTGGGTGTCTGGTATTTGGGAGAATTAACCAAAGGACTGTACCATTAACAACACATCCAATAGCTTCGGCATTGATGAACTACCAGATAACCATCACCAGACCCTGCAGTTCTTCAGCCCTTTTTTACAAGTATTTGTGGGGGTTTTCGAGCTTCCTCCTGTCATCAACTTCCTTTTCATCAGCAGCATGAGAAAACTCTGATAAAGCCAGTGTACACAACCTCCCCGCACACAGACAAACTAGTTACCACCTATCCTGTCAACATAGCAGCACCTTAAACAATATTTGGTGAAGTATGTTGCAGAAGTTCAGTTTTGTTCTAAACTAGAATAGTTTTACATTTAAGCAATTATAGACTTGAGGCTGTGTTTTAACAGTGATGCTAACAGTCCTCGGTGCGCATCACTGTCATCCATGATGTTAAAACACACGCTCGAGTGTAATACTGCGATTATACAATAATGATAGACAATAATAAAACTATACAACAATAAAATGTGTCCATCAGTTATCTCGGTGTTGTTAGCTAAAGTCACTCCTTCTTATTAGTTTTCTGGAGGTCCATCTGAAAATAATCCCTCATTCATTAGAAAAGAAGATTCAAGAAGACCTGTTTTTGGGGGCGTGTCTGTTTGATTGACAGGCCTGCGGTGCAGTCAGGTTACAGCTATCGGTGGGCGGGACGTAGTATCGTCAGGTTTCCAATCAGATCGGTCAGATCCACCGCTGGCTCCTCCCCCAGCTCGTCCAAATATGGTCACTTCCTGCTCCAAACCGCTCCGAATGAGCAAAGATGGTGACGGACAGAATCTGACAACAGAGAGAATTTCTATTCTGTTTCATTGCTTTCTAGAGATGGTTTCTCAAACTGAATAAATACAGAACATACAAACACTAAACTGCTCAGCTAGCTCAGTCTAGTTGGAACAAAAATATCTGATGAACAAAGATATCTGATGAACAAAGCTGCCTGATGAACAAAGATATCTGATGAACAAAGATATCTGATGAACAAAGATATCTGTTGAACAAAGATATCCGATGAACAAAGATATCTGATGAACAAAGATATCCGATGAAGAAAGATATCTGATGAACAAAGATATCTGATGAACAAAGATATCCATGTTCTCATGTGTTTTTAACATTTTAGCTCCGTGTCATGTGTTCAAACCAAACCGGTCCAGCTAGCCTCCTCTAGGATTGTAAGTGCGTGACTATCCGTGGTGTTACGGTACGGGTGCTCAGAGCGACCAAAAAGGACCAAAAGAGACCCGACTTCACCAAATGGGTCATTTAATAGAACTAGAACAAGTAGAAACTATATTATATTACATATTATATGAAATTCAACTCTAATTCTATTTTCCCATTGAGGAGGTGGAGGGATATTTCTAGTGATGAGCAGGATGTGATGTCATGATGATTTGATCATAATGTACAGTTGACCAATCAGATCTCTGGGTTGAACTACTTGTTGTTTTATAGTATTTGAACAACAACTCTTGTAATGTCTGTTCAGAGAATTCATAGCCTTAATTCTGGAGTTCATTTGGTTCCACATGAGTCTAAATTCACTTATTGTTCTGGTTTTACAGCTTCACTGTTTAGGTTCAGTCTCACAACTCTCGTTTATTTCAGTTTCATTGTGAACCTCCTGTTTTGTGTTCACTGTTACACACCTGCCTCCTGTATTACACCACCTATCCACCACTTGTCCTTAAACTTTCATTCTGCCCGCCACCAGTCCCGTCTCTCCACATGCACTTCTCTGACAGATTGTTTGGTGTGTTTACCGCAGCTCCATCGGTGTGTTTCGCTACATGTTGGACAAGTTTTTGGGATGACAATCTCTGCCTTCATCCCAGCTCTGCCAGACTAATGCTCACAGCTTCAGTTGTCTTCATTTTCATTATAGTCTGGAAACTTAACGTGAGATGAGCATCATTGAGAACACTGAAGTTGTTCATTGGGAAAATGTAGAGGCTGTCCAGAGTTTGAGAGAAGCAATCCGAGCACCTGGAACTTTTCTCTGTAGAATAGAGTAAAATAAAAAGAGAGCACAGCACAGAAATTCAGAGAAAATATTTTTCCAATCCACTGAAAATTCTATAAAGTTGTGGGTAATTTAGTTTTGCGGTTCCCCTGCAGTAATCAGAGCAGATACAGAACAGCAGCCCCGGAAGTGTTTGATGGACTCTGATTTGCAGCGCCAATCCAAAGGAACACAAAACTGTCACAATATCAAACAGCTCTGGAACTTCTTTGGAACTGATATAAAAGTGATGTTCTGCTTTGATTTTTAGAAATGATTCAAGTAGCAACTATGGACGGCTACATCTTTCATCGTCTCTGTTCCTCTGAGTTTCAACATTGTCTACAGTATGTTTGCTTTGAGAATACAGTCTATAAATCTGTTTTTCCTGCCAACGCATCTAGTACCAATGTTTTTTTCTTTTAACATTTGGTGTTTTAGTGTACTTTATCCTTTACTCACATGGAAGCAGAAGAAAGAGAAGGAAAAAAAGTTCTACTTAGTGTAATGTAGCTTTATTTTCTGGGAGTATCTGCTTAAACTGCTGCAGCATTTTTATACTGTACATATTGGAAATTTGTATAGTGGCTTTGTATAGACCCACTGGGACCGATTGTATTCTCTTGGGGTTGTGCAGTGCTTTTAAAATTACTGCCTTGTTCATTGATTTTAACTCTGGAGCATTTGCACCCCCTCCCAGTAATAGGTACTGATATTACATTCTTTTTCAGCAAACCTACAACTCCTTCTGCAATTTAAATAATGTCTGGAGCCTCCTCCTTGTATTTTAAAGATAATCTCTTTTTGTCACACATTTAATCAGCTCAGTGTGAAACTCAATGGGAAGGATGAAAATGAAGAAAGCTGGGAATACATTTCTGATGGAAACTCTGTCTGCTACATCACTAAAAGACCCCTCCAGTGAAAATCTAATTTTTAACCCTGTTAATGGGTTGTTTTTACTTTATGACATATCATGAGTGAAAAAAGCAGTCAGCACTATGGCTGAGCATTTCTACTTCACAAAACCACAGATTCTAGATCCTGGTATCACTGCAAAACGTGAAATAGTCACGCTAGTCCACTACAGCAAAACGTGAAATAGTCAAGCCGGTCCACAACAGCAAAAGATGAAATAGCTTTGGCCTGTCTAGGTGACAGTTTCTTGTTTTCCTGTAGTGGACAGAAATAAAACCTACTGCATGCATGCAGCCATGTGATTTACAGGAAAATTAAACTCTGAGGAAAAACAACATGGTTGGGGTTACAACAACAACAACAACAACAAAAACTTAGGAAACAAAAAATAACCCAAGAACACAGTTGTTACCTCTGATTACAAAACGAGAAACTCTCACGCCTTGAAAGGCCAAAGCGTGGCTATCTCACGTTTTGTTGCAGTAGATGGGCGTGTCTATTTTACGCTGTGCTGTGATACTGGGTTGGCGCTACAAACGTAGGGTCAAAATGAACAGCCTTGCACATTATGGAGACACATGCAAGAACATTTGAAAAATATTCTTCTCCTTCATTAGTCCATAAATATTTTTACTCATGCTGAAGCAAAACCATGAATCAGAAATCCAGCAACAGAGTCAGTACATACTGATGTTACCAAATTTGATGCAACATAAATTACGAACAACGATGCACATTTTAGTCATCGTAGTAGCAGGCAGTGTCTTCACTGAATAATTCACTCAGCAACCCTGTAAAAAGAGCAGCAGATTGACTGTTCATAGCAGATATGGCCTGGTGCTGGTACATGGACCTCCAGCACGGTGAGGGTTAAAATCTTGTCTTGAGTGATAAGTGAATTCATCACGGACCACAAGGAATATTTCAACCCCACCCGTCCCTCCTGTAAACGCACTGCCTGGACCTCAGTGTCTTATCTCACTTAAATAACAGACAGTTCCATATTAAATGCAATTCAATACACATAAGAATGTTCATATTGAAGGTCTGACAGGGAAAAACTCTTCCTCCAAACAACTGCAGTCCTTCTAGTTAGTCTGCTCAAAATTTAAATCCACCGAGCTGATATTCAACAGGTGTAACTGCATCCCTGCGAGGCTGTTTGTATGCTTCCAGGACTACAAACAGGGCGCCATTGATTCATAATTGGACACCTGTGTTGTGTGGGTTATGCGACGCTTTTCGCCACAGAGCCTTCTGCTGACTCGGCACCATCTGAAGTACTCAGTGACATGACCAATTTGCAAAGTCAGTAGACCGAAGAATTATTTTGGCCTTAATCTTTCATAAGGCCGTGCCGCGCTCGTGTGAGAGGACTAGACAAAAAAAAAACAACAACATAATAATACAGCAGGAATGTGAGGGAAGGAGCAGGGTGTTTGATAGGAAGGTAATTATACAGGGGGCAAATGACACCAGTAATCGGCTTGTTAACACAGAGGGATTTAAAATGGTCCGCATTTGAGTTTGCTAACAGCCCTTTGACATTTTAAAACCAGGACTTGCTGGTGTGACTGAACACAAAATGTGGTATCAGCAGTTCTGCCGCAGCAGCCTGCTCCGCTACTGCACAGCTCCTGCACACATGCATAGGTTGCTGTATGGCCAAAGCCTCAAACAGTGTTTCTACAGAAAGAACAGCAACAGTGTGATTGCAGCCTACAAACAACAAATAAACCATTGAGAGTTATCAGGAAGTCTGTTTCTCTGTGTTCACACTGGACCTCAGAACTGAGAGGAACTTCAATAATGCAGTTCCTGGTTTTTACTGTGTGCTGGCTGGCCGGTGAACTGACCCTGCATCTGCTCTGCATCCACACTAACATTCAGAGATAAACAACAACCCGGGCCTGAGACGGTTATACAGCAGTAAGCTGAATACAAGCAAAGTTATGAGTGTGAACATCTTAATATAAGAACCACTCCACACTACAAGAGTATGGAAATTAATTTTCACATCATAATGCATCATTCATACAGGCACCTTCATGAAAGTTGAAGGTTTGCTTTCTTTTTTTCCATTTGTGTTCTGACTGCTTCTGTAAAGTTATTAAATTGCTGTCATTGGTGGACATGGTTTTACGTAGTGCTAAGCTCTCCTTATAGTGTGTTTATAGGCAGTATATACGAGTCCTACTAGAACAGCATCACAGATCCTCCCCTGCTGACAGGCCAGTACTGCAAATCATTCCTCTGCATTTCAAAAAGCATGTCCTCCAATCTAGCCATCCATTACAGGCACACTGTATGCAAAGATAGAAGTAATTTCCTCCACTCAAACACATCGACTGCTGCACACACACACACACACATATATATATATGTGTGTGTGTATATATATGTATAAATGTAACTATATCATTGCAAATGAAATTGTTTGTTTCCTGTGTTCTCTAACAGTCCTTCCATCACAGCCCGTAGTGTGTGTGTGTCGGGTTTCCTTCATCTGTGCTGTCCGATTTTAACTGAACATGGACAACCCTCTCATGAGCTCATTTTGCACTTGGTACATATTTATATATACAGTGCATCCGGAAAGTATTCACAGCGCTTCACTTTTTCCACATTTTGTTATGTTGCAGCCTTATTCCAAAATGGATCAAATTATTTTTTTTCCTCAAAATTCTACACACAATACCCCATAATGACAAAGTGAAAATAGTTTGTTTAAAAGTTTTGCAAATCTATTAAAAATAAAGAACGGAAATATAACACGTACATAAGTATTCACAGCCTTTGCTCAATACTTTGTTGAAGCACCTTTGGCAGAAATTACAGCCTCAAGTCTTTTTGAGTATGATGCTACAAGCTTGGCTCCTATTCTTGGGCAGTTTCTCCCGTTCTTCTTTGCAGGATCTCTCAAGCTCCATCAGGTTGGATGGGGAGCGTCGGTGCTCAGACATCTTCAGATCTCTCCAGAGATGTTCAATCGGGTTCAAGTCTGAGCTCTGCCTGGGCCTCTCAAAGACATTCACAGAGTTGTCCCGAAGACACTCCTTTGTTATCTTGGCTGTGTGCTTCGGGTCGTTGTCCTGTTGGAAGACGAACCTTCGCCCCAGTCTGAGGTCCAGAGCGCTCTGGAGAAGGTTTTCATCAAGGATGTCTCTGTACATTGCTGCATTCATCTTTCCCTCCATCCTGACTAGTCTCCCAGTTCCTGCTGCTGAAAAACATCCCCACAGCATGATGCTGCCACCACCATGCTTCACCGTAGAGATGGTGTTGGCCAGGTGATGAGCGCTGCCTGGTTTCCTCCAAACATGACGCTTGGCATTCAGGCCAAAGAGTTCAATCTTTGTTTCATCAGACCAGAGAATTTAGTTTCTCATGGTCTGACAGTCCTTCAGGTTCCTTTTGGTAAACTCCAGGTGGGCTGTCATGAGCCTTTTACTGAGGAGTGTCTTCCGTCCGGCCACTCTACCATACAGGCCTGCTTGGTGGAGTGCTGCAGAGATGGTTGTCCTTCTGGAAGGTTCTCCTCTCTTCACAGAGCAATACTGGAGCTCTGTCAGAGTGACCATCGGGTTCTTGGTCACCTCCCTGACTAAGGCCCTTCTCCCCCGATCGCTCAGTTTGGCCGGGTGGCCGACTCTAGGAAGAGTCCTGGTGGTTCAAACTTCTTCCATTTACAGATGATGGAGGCCACTGTGCTCATTGGGACCTTCAATGCTGCAGAAATGTTTCTGTACTCTTCCCCAGATCTGTACCTCCATACAATCCTGTCTCGGAGGTCTACAGACAATTCTTTGGACTTCATGTCTTGGTTTGTGCTCTGACATGTCAACTGTGGGACCTTATATAGACGGTGTGTGTCTTTCCAAATCATGTCCAATCAACTGAATTTACCAGGTGGACTCCAATCAAGTTGTGGAAACATCTCATGATGATCAGTGGAAACAGGAAGCACCTGAGCTCAATTTTGAGTGTAATGGCAAAGGCTGTGAATACTTATGTACATGTGATTTTTTTCGTTTTTGATTTTTGATAGATTTGCAAAAATTTCAAAAAAAAATATTTCACGTCATTATGGGGTATTGTGTGTAGAATTTTTAGGAAAAAAATGAATTTGATCCATTTTGGAATAAGGCTGTAATATAACAAAATGTGGAAAAAGTGAAGCGCTGTGAATACTTTCCGGATGCACTGTATATATATATATACACACACATATACTTGGTGGGGCAGTCCTCCACTGAAACATGTTAAAATGTCAAATTAATCCACAATGCAACTAAGATGACTAAGAGATTTACAATAATACAGCACAGTAATTACTGTATAACTCAATCACAAACTTAGTGAGCTGCAAATTCTTCTTTTAAAGAAAAATTATTGCGTGGCACAAATGCAGTTTAAAGTTTTCCTTATAATATTTTAACAAGAATAACATTATGAATACAAAGAAAATTAGCCACATTTGCCATAAATCTCAGCAACAGAACTATAATAAATTGTATTTACAATTTCTCAGTATAGAAAAGTGTCTTTAGTAACCTGGTAAGAATTTAGGTTGAAAACAAAAAATAATAGATTCATTTTTGTAAACATTGTTGTTAAAGGCAGAATTTTACCATGAAGGTTTGGAAAAAGTGGAAACAGTGAATAAAGCAACAAGAAACCAGAATCCACAGGACAATGTCTGTAATCGTCCTCCATCATTAACCACATGACTGAACAGAACAGTTGGTCATGGTTGGAAAAATATTGTTGGCAGGATAAGAGGAAACACAGGTCACATGCTGTTTGTTGATGCAACCATCCATCTTTGATTTTGATCCACCTTTGTTCCTGATAGACATAAATCATATTACAGTAGAAATAATATTCCTCTACAACTAAAATGCAACAGCAAATACTCTTTGAAGAAAACACAACTGCCATCGGATTATGATTTTGTTCAATATAATGAACACATGTTAATTTGCGTAATTTAAAAGTCACATATACTTTGGTAATGAACGTATCTGTACCTGTTAGATGAAAATGCACCCATAATTCAGTCATAAATAAGTCTGTTCAAACTATTTAACTGACATTTTCCAGGTAATAAAAGTTCATATTTAATTGTTACACAGGAACAAGGACTGCTTCTCAGGTAAATGTATATGTTGAGCTTTTATAAACAAAGAAGAGTGCTGTCACTGGTCTGGTAAGTTTTAATCCTAATCAGTTCCACCTGGTGCAGCACACCAGCCACCCAAAACCTCCTTAGTTTTATATCAGACAGCTTCATATTAGAAAATAAGAGAAAATAAATGTAAATGTGGATTTTATTTTCCATGTGTCTCTGTGTCAGATGTCAGCGTGAGCAGATATTTATAAAGGCAGGATGGGATCAATACAGGGAACCCCACGGAGAGCTAAAAAGAGCCGGAGTCCACTGACACTCAGGTATACAGGAAGTACAGGCAGCAGCTGCAACACAGGAGTCAGTGGGTTTTACTTCCGTCCACCTCGGCGGACCACACGTTGCACCTGTGCTTGTGGTGCAGATAGGTGAGGCGAGCAGGTTTGGTATGTTGGTGAACACAGGCTCACAGTGCACCACAGCACAGTGGGGAAGCAGAAGGAACAGATAATAAGAAGGTGTGTCACAGCTGACTTCCCCTTTAAGACCACTGTGACGCAGCAGACTGTTGGTTTCTTAGGAAGGAAGAAGGAGGAAATTGACCTCCGTGGGCTGATCACAGGTTAGACAAGAGGTAACTAATATTATCAATAACTCTTCCCCTGGTGTTATGAGAATGAGAAATGGTTAAATAATATAAAACACTGCGTCTTCTCGACGCCAAACACTGGCATTGAAGGAAATATCAAAGTGAACTCAGTGAAATCAGGTGCTGGAACAATGTTGAGCAGTGAGCAGAAATAAATCACACACTTGAAGCTCCAAACTGATGAACAAACATCACACATGCAGTGTTGATAAACTGCAGAGATGTTTCGAGTGTGCCTGATTTGATTTTGCAATCATTAATAAAATGGCCGAAGCTGCTGTGTGTAAATGAAGCATCATCCCCCTCAGTGGTAGATTAGTAAACCAGACGACAATTTTTAATCATTACCCATGTATGTGTAATTTAATTGCAATTCATTTGAAATAAACCCAAGTTGCCTTTTAAAGACCAGAGAAACTACAAAATCGAGAACATGTGAAATCATCTAACTTGACTATCGGAAAAATAAACAAAAGGTCTAACAGAATAAAACCTTCTTTAATCATTAACACATTTACTCTTAATAATAATAATAATAATAATAATAATAAATTTTATTTGTATAGCACCTTTCATACACGAAATGCAGCTCGAAGTGCTTCACAGCAAGTTAATTAAAGGTAGCTATCCCGCTGCACCGTTCCACCCATCTCACACCGCTGGGTTCGCCTCGGTCTGTGAAGATTGCAAATCGTTGCAGGTGTGAAAAAAAACAGCAAAATACCAATGTGCTGGGAAATGTGCCACGTCTGCACTGTGCTGGGAAGAAAAATAGGACACAGTGAGTTTTTACAGCTTAAACACACAAATTGGAAAATGGGATTTTCTGACCTGTAAAATGAAGATGACATTTTTCAGTTTCCTTGGTCATCAATTGCACTGAAGCAGGTCAGTCTCATTGATCAGGTTAACTCGGTACACAGGTCAGATTTTCTTGAGTTGTATCCTTCCGTTGAAGCAGTGTTCAGATGACACTCAGATGGATTTGATCAACTCATCAGAGGCTTGTTCAAGAAAATCAACCTGCAGCCTTTGATCACCTGTTAAACATGGCTGTGACTCAGGTTTACAGGACTATATTTTAAGGGTCTAAAGTACATGGCGCAGGTGCATTTAGTGTGTGCTTAAATCCACTTTTGCTAGTTAGGCAGCAGATAATATGAGTGCAAAATAAGGGGCATTGTTCACAGGGGTGGTACTGACCTGTGGATTACACCAGACAGAGTTCATGACATCATCTGCACATCTTCAGTCCCCCTCGTTTCAGAAGTGAAGTGTTTCGTCTTCCCAATTTTGTCGTCTTCCTGTTGGGTAAAAATTGTGAAATGTTTTTTTTGTGTGTCTGTTTTAATTGTGTTTATTGTTATTTCCTACTTTGTTGTAATGTACCTTACACAGACTTACTACAGTTGGCTACGTTTTAGTTGTTGACAATGGTGTAGTGATGTGATATACGATCGTGAGTCTGCACTGGATTCTCGATGCTGTTTCCATGTCTGACTTCCTGCCCGGCTGATCTTCTCTCTGCAGCCTTCAATCTACATCTACATCTTACGTATTTTTAGTAAAGCAGAGTGCCAAGCCGCTTCTGAAACATGCTGCAGCTCGTCTGGTGGAATCACAAGCGTAGCCGCAATCATCTTAGTGTTGAAGCCGCGATGTGACGCAGCTGGTCCCGCTGGAATCCAGTCTTTAATGTCTTAATTAATCACAAGTGTGGTTTGGGAATAATCTAAAATGAAGTAGTTTCATCTCTCGTTCCCTTTGTAAAGCGGGTGCACTTCCCCCTTGGTGAATTGCTATTGGAACAGCATATTTTTTCAAGTAGTAGGAAAGATCTCTTCCCTGCAGAGAAAACAGATGTGCTCTGTATAGATTTATGTACTCAGAATTCATTCATTTCAACTTACAAAGCTTATTCAATATACTCCATGCTTAACAGAGTTCTGAGACAGGTCCCAGACAGGGAGACCCTCTGTTACCTTTTGTTTTTGTTTTAGCCATTGAACCATGAGCCACAAGCATACGACAGAATATCACCCGTCTCCATCAAAGTGCAGAAGAAGCACATATCATTATATACAGATGATGTTTCGCTTTATGTGTCTAACCCACCAGAGACATTACCTTCAAATATGGAGCTGTTTAAAAACTTTGGCTATTTTTCAGGGTTTCAAATGAACTTTAAGATTACCAAGGACAGGTTCACCTTCCTGGGTGGGACTCTTACTAGAAAACGTTACTTGAGGAGAACTGGAAACAAGAAATAACCCAGTAAAAATAGAACATAGATTTTTGGAAAACTCACACTGATTGGTAGAGTGAACACAATTAAGATGGTGGTTTCCCCCCGATTTGTACCTCTTTTCCAGTTGCTCCTGTCCTCATAACTCCCTTTATCTGTCAGGATAACGCTGCACACGTAAGCAGGAAATACCTAAGCAAATGGAAAAATGAGGGTGGCTCTGTAAAGTGGTCTTTAAAAGACTTTATGGAGGAGATACAGCATACTGACAGATCTGAAACATTACCAGTTCCAATATATCTATATTTAAAGATATACCTCAGCATCAAGCACTTGATATGACAATTAATATTCAACCAGGATGTAGAACAGCTGTATCAGTTCGATATCAGACAGTAATTAGGTAGGTAGGTAGGTAGTTACTTTATTAATCCCCTAGGGGAATTTTTTTTCACTACAGCAGCATACAGAAGCAATAAGATAATAATAGAAGTAATAGAATAAAATAAAATAATAGAATAGAATAGAATAGAATAGAATAGAATAATAGAAAAGCAATAAAATAGCAGTAAAAAATATAAAATATAAAATGCACAGTATATACAGTATATACAGTACAGTACAGTATCTATATATATTATATACAAACAAACCAAGAAACACAGTCAACGGTGTTATTGTTGTGTGATGGATTTTGCCAGAGGTGAGTTATTGTACAGTCTTATTGCGGTCGGCAGGAATGATCTCCTGTATCTGGAATGATCTCCTGTATCAGGAATGATCTCCTGTATCTGGAATGATCTCCTGTATCAGGAATGATCTCCTGTATCTGGAATGATCTCCTGTATCAGGAATGATCTCCTGTATCTGGAATGATCTCCTGTATCTGGAATGATCTCCTGTATCTGTCCTTGTGACAGCAGAGCTGGAGGAATCTTTTGGAGAACGTCCTCCTCTGTCCCTGCAGCAGGTGGTGGAGAGGGTGGACAGGATTATCCAATATGGATAATAGTTTCCTCAGCGTCCTCCTCTCCACCACCTTTTCCAGGCTGTCCAGTTTGTAGCCGATGATGGAGCCGGCCTTCTTAACCAGTTTGTTAAGTCTGTTGGTGTCTCCGGCTCCAATGCTGCTCCCCCAGCAGACCACAGCAAAGTACAGTTCACTGGCCACAACAGATGGTAGAACATCTCCAACATCTCGCTGCACACATTGAAGGATCGAAGTTTCCTCAAGAAAAAAAAAAATAACCAGAAAACAGTTAGCATAGACAGGTATAGAAGTCAATGGAAAGTTGAATACACTGAAGAATTGTGGGAAACATGCCTAAAGAATATCTATCTGTACTAGACATCGCCTCATACAATTTAAAGAAATACACAGGTTGCACTAATCAAAAACAAAAGTAAGATGTATCCCACTGTATCAACACAATGTAACAGACAAGAATCAAACTTCTGTATTTTATTTTTACTCAAAAGCATTTGACAAGAAATGGGAGCCCGACAAATGGACCTTGTATCTGGGGACTATAATGGCTAAAACTTGTTTTTGGATTATACAAATCTGACAGTGTCATCATTTGTGTCAGGAGTCCGGTTTTTTCCTCTGTTTTGCCCCTGATCTCCTCTCCTCCTGTGTCCTCCTCTCCTCTCCTTCTGTGTCCCCTCAGTCCCCTGTCTGCTTGTCTGTGGCCACGCCCCTCACCGGTCCCAGCAGCTGCAGCCACTCACCCCTGATCACCACCTGCAGGTGTGCTTCATCTCCCTGATCACCTCCCCGGACTATATGTACCCTGCCCCTGCACTCCTCTGGTTGTCGGTTCATTTTTGTTAGCCACCCGTCTGTCCTCCGTCTGTTCTCCGTCCTGTTCCCGTTCCTCCGGCTACTGTTCCACCTGCAGAGCTCCCTGTCAGAGTCACCAGTCGGTGGAGTTGCCCTCCCGACTTGGAGGATTGTTGACGCCGTTCCTTCCGCTGGTTTGCCGGCTGTCCTGCCAGCCGTGTCTCCCCGGATCAGTCGGTGGAGTTGCCCTCCCGACTGGAAGCAAGTGGACACGATAGGTGCCACCTTTTGGTTTGTTTGTTTTTGTTTATTACAATAAAGACTGTATTTTGGAACTGATACCTAAGTCTGTGAGCTTGCATTTGGGTCCTTGTAAACACCACCTCATGACAATTTGAAGTTTGGCTGAAAGAGCTGGATAAGATCGTCCATTTGGAGAAGTTAAGGTTTAGGATTGAGGGAGGAAGGAAAGTATTTGATAAGACATGGGGTCCAGTAATGAGACATCTAAGAGGTTTGAGGTAACGTGAATAAAAGTATGACTGTCAGAATGACCCTCTAACAGCCAAGCACTATAGTTGCTATCTGTTTTGTAAATTCTTTCTCTCTTTAATTTATTTGGCTCTCTCAGGTTGCTCTCTCGGTTTCCAGCATTAGCGTTGCTTGTTTGCTGCTTGGGCCATTCCTGTGAATCAAATCTGTCAATAATTCAAATTCAGATGTTCTTCAACACCACAACTGTTGCTGTTAGTGGGTGTTGTTTTTGGATAAGAAAAAATTAAGACAAAAATTAAGATTTTTTTTTTTTTTTTTTTGCCCCAATGTAGACTGCACACTACAACGAGCCATAAAAAGATTATTTAAGAAATAATTGATTCACTCTCACTCATTAGTATATTAAAGCCAATTGCATTCCAAAAAGAAGACTTATCTAACTGATCTTGTAATTATTTGTAAGAAGTTTAAAATGGACAAATGGAGCAGGAAAATGTGTGCTCATTAGGTTTTTAATATTTCTTCAGTATCAAAGACATTGACATTCAACAGTGCACAGCAAAAGGAAACTGTTAATAGCTACTTTGGCAAACTTAATTTTTCAACATGTAAACAAATAAAGGTTAAAAAAAACAAAAAAACAAGGCTCAATCTGTAGTGCAGTTCACTGTATCCATGCACTTGGGGAAACGTTTAAGATTTCTTTAGAGTGAAAGTAATTCCATGAAAATGGGGCTCATGTTGCAGCCCGTTGTGCAACTTACTGTATCCATGGCAACATTAAAATTCATGTCTTGTAAAAGTTTGTATCTGTTTTCACAAATGAAGACTTTGTACATTTAATGTAGCATTTCCCACAATGCTCTTCTCTCAAGTAACAATAATTGATAGCCACCTAAACCTTTTCTCATAATTACAAATGAATATGGCCCATTGTTTTCTTTTGAGAACTCACCTCACTTCCATATAAAGAATGACAGGTTAGCCAATTATGTAGTAGTTTCTAATTAGTCATTTGCTTTTTCAGTGGAGGCTACTCAAGATTTTGTGTACGTTTTTGGTTGAACCTAATGTACGTTTGAGCTTGTGTAAAAGCACCAACCCTGAAAAAAGCCATGACAAGAAAAAAACAGCTGAGTCCATTAATATCCGGCTCTCGCGGTGGAATTTGTTTTCTCTTGTCTGGCAGTTGTGGCTGTCACGGTGATGAGTGGGGCCGAAGCACCGAGCGCCTGTATCACTCTGAAGGAAAACACACAGATAGAACGAGAGAAGACCAATGAAGGGTGTGCGGAGGGGGGAGGAGTGAGTGTGTGTGTGTGTGGGGGGGCAAAACAGACAAATAAAATTGACAGAAGTGGAGAGGAGAAAGAGTGACAGTAATGACTGAAGGCAGAGATGGAGAGACGCTGTGTGAGTAGCAGGTTGGCACTCAGTCTGAGTCTGATTGTATAAACACACAGTCTTCATCAGACTGACGTAGAAACTGCTTCACAGCACAACAAGCATTCCCTTCCAACACTCCAGCTCTATCGGGCAGCCTGGCAGCTCGTAGCACTTGTCAGATTGGCTCCATTTAGCTGTGAACGCTTTCAGCTAAAAGACTTGAAGCGCCATCAGCAGACAGCCTTCTCCGTTCCTCAAGTGCTTGTTTAGACTGTTTGTTTCTGCGATGTTACATGTAGACGTTCACATGTTAGATAGAGGTTTTGTTGTCACTGCAGAAGCTACTGCAGGCAAATTGAGGGAGACAGTTTTCCAGTTTGCTCATAGATCAGAATGTTTGCAGTCAGAGCTGAGCTGCCGTCTCTCTGTGTGCTTGTGCTGAAGATTAAAACTGAAATATCTCAGACGATGTTTTGTGATTCCAAAAAAATCAAACACTTTCTCAAGGTTAACACTTTTCAAACACCACTTTGTTTGCGTTTGTCAAGAACACGTTTTTTTTTGTGTGTGTGAAAGTGTCATTACCACCATGAACAAGATGTTGGGTTTTTTTTGTTTTTTTTATTTATACCCATTTGCCTTATCCAGAAGGTTATTCAAAAACTGCTCAAAATACATTGATGGAATTGTTATGGAACAAGAGCAGACTGGACTTTTGGTCATTTGGGGGCAGCAGACCGTCTGTTAATAGAAACTATATGCTCCCCAAATGTTCTATTAGGAATACCAGTACACCTGCTTATTATTACAGTTATCCAATCAGACAATCAGGTGGCAGCAATGCAATGCATTAACTCCTGCAGACACAGGTGAGGAGCTACAGTTCATGATCATCAAACATGTAAAAAAGGTGAACTCAGTGACTTTGCCTAAGGCCTGATGGTTGGTCAAAAACAGGGTTGGTTTGAATGTTTCTGAAATTGCTGCTCTTGGATTTTGGATTTGGTCAGACTGGTTGGTGACTGCAGTAACTATTTAAGATGGATGTATGTTTTTGTGAAAACTACAACCCCCCTTTCAAAAAAAGTAATGTGTCTGTGTAAATTGTATATAATAACAGAATGCGATGATTTGCAAATCATATAAAACCATATCTGAGAAAATTAAAGAGGAGAGGGACCATCCAGCTTGTTATCAGCTCAGTTCTAAAGCCAGCATCTGTGATGGTACAGGGATGCATTAGTGCACATGGCATGGGTAGCTTGAACATCTGGAAGGAAGCATTAATGCTGAATGAGATATTCAGGTTTTGGAGCAACATATGCTGCCATCCAGACAACGTCTCTTTCAGGGAAGGTCTTGTTTATCTAAATAACAATACATATAGTGATAACTCAGCATGCATTTCTACTGCATAGTCTAAATGAGGGCATTTATTGAATAATATTTCCGCCAATAATAAATTACATAAACATATATTTTGGCAAATGGTTTGTAAAGGACATGAACACAAAGTATAAGCTAACAGAGTGATGATGGGAGCAAATAATGGTTAGTTTATAAATGAGCGATTAGTAATTTAGGAATTGGATAAATCAGCTCAGACATCAACCCTATAAATCACAGCACTTAGATAGATTATGTTTACTTGAGGGTGTTATAGTCGTCCAGACATGCCTCTTTCCTGCAGACCTCCGTGTAGATGTTTAGACCGTGGCGTCGTGCTGAGAGTGTTCACTCCCACAGCTGACGTCCTGTCCAGGCTTCTTCTGCTGGTATTGTTGGGTCTTGTCCAAAGATTAACTACCAGAGAGCGCCTCTGCAGCAGCTGTCAGCTTTGGCAAAAGATCTTCTGAGTGTTGTCTGAGTTGAGAGATAACTAAACTTGTCCTCACTGGATAACCCCCTCCAAAAAAAACATAATGTAAATGGAGCAGAGATGGAAAAAAAAATACAAATATGGGTGGTAAATAAAATTAGGCTGCAATTAAAAGCACAAGTTCTTCATTTGGCTGGAAGATTATTTGGTTTTAACGGTATATCAAGACGGTGAAACTCAAGAAGTCTTCATGAAAAAGTGAAAGAGGTGAACTTTAAACAGACCAACTAAAAAGGGAAAAGTTAACCAGAAGAAGAGGGCATCCTGGTTGGGGGTTTATGATTTTATGAATGAAAGGCTGGAGATGGGGTCAAAAGTGTCCCACTCCTGGAGCCTGATGTGTAAAGAAGGAAAAGGCCAAAACCATACCTTTTCCTCCAAATTCAAAGACTGCCCTGTTCAGCTGCTTCTGCCGTCTCCCTCACGGCCTCTTGCAACGCTAACTATCTGATCAAAGCCACCAGATCATACGTGCTATACATGACCACTAATACTACACCTTTTCCATCAAATGGAACTCCGTTTAGAAACAAATGCTTGACTTCAACATCATGAGACCTAACCATCCTCCCTTTCCGCTGATGGGGCCGCCTTTCGGTGTGTTTGGGCAAACCTTAATGCAAACAGGGTTTACAGATTATTATCACAGTGAAAACGGAAGCTTTGAGCAATATGTGGGTGGAGCCCTGGCTGGTTAAAATGGTAGGTAGTTGGTGTTTAGCATACAATAAAAAAGCACTGAGCTTAAGGGATTTTCCTTCTTCAGGTATTTGGGTGTCGTATGTCTGTCTCCACAGCCTCCAGACTGTAGGACGATTAAGCAGCATACTGTGTTCTGACATCAGTGACCTGCTTAATCACAAATGCTTTTGGAAGGGTTGCTTTCAGAAGTATGGGTGGCATTCAATGTATTTGCTTGTGTGACTCTTTTCTCCATCAAAAGTTTTGTTGGATGTGAGAAATGCCTTTGCAAGCACCATCTTTCCTTTATAATACATAACCGCTGCTAATTTGAATTGCAGCTGTTCAATTCAATTCAATTCAACTTTATTTATATAGCGCCAAATCACAACACGGGTTATTTCATGCCACTTAACACATTAAAGTCCTTACAGCAGAACTTTACAATATTATACAGAGAAACCAATAATTCAACAATTCCCACATAAGCTAGGAGGGAAAAAAAACTCCTCTTTAAGGAAGAAAAACCTCCAACAGAGGGAAGAAAAACTCCCTTTAACAGGAAGAAACCTCCGACAGAACCAGGATCAGAGGTGGAGAACATCTGTTAACAGAACCAGGATCAGAGGTGGAGAACATCTGTTAACAGAACCAGGATCAGAGGTGGAGAACATCTGTTAACAGAACCAGGATCAGAGGTGGGCGGAGCATCTGTTAACAGAACCAGGATCAGAGGTGGAGAACATCTGTTAACAGAACCAGGATCAGAGGTGGGCGGAGCATCTGCCTCGACCGCTGTTGTGGATAGACACACAGATTTACAGCTTGTGAGGCTGGTCAATTAATTAATTGCAAATTGCAACAAAGGCAAAAGTTGCCTGTGCTCTTCAAAACACTTCCTGCTTCCAAGACATTCTTCGGGAGGAAATACAGGGGCAGAGAAACAGTCATTTCATTTTGTTCCTCTTCGATCTTGGTTTGTATAATAAGAGAACAGAGTGGAGCAGACATGTAGGGTGCAGACAACAACACTGAAGGAACAGACTCTGCTTGCTTCTTGTGCTTTTCCATTCCGTCCGTGGATGGCATCTGGTCCTACCTTCAGTATCTCCTCTGTCGAGTTTCCAAGCAAGCTGTACCGATACTGAAAAGTGATGTGAAAACACTGCAGACTATTAGCTTCCACAGGGCGATGACACCTCTCTTTAGAGGACATTTGTGTGGCACAGTTTGTGTTCCTTCCTGCCTAAAAACAATGAAGTGGCTACATGCTCAGAGCAAAGCTCACCCCAGAGGTGTTGTACTCTTGTAACTGAAGTCCCAAGGAGAGACACAAAGCCCAAACTTTATGAACAGTGAAAGGCAATTTAGTTGTTGATTTTGAAGATGACATCAAAGCAGTTTCATGCAGTGTCGTTGTAACGACAGTAAACATGATTGTTTTTGAACCTGTTCAAAAACTACTCAGCTGCATCTCAAATGAGATGCCACAGAAATAAAGCTCCACAACACTACTGTTATTCATAGGTAGTAGGCAGCCTCTTCACTGGATGTGCTCTATAACCTTTGAAAAAGCAATGGAAGTTAAATTTGCATTTCAGTTGTTAAGTGGAAGCTATTTAGCCCAGCTTGCCAACATTACCACTATTGCTATTAAATACAGTAGCGTGTGCTAAACTTTGATAAATTGTTGAAATAAAAGTGATACAACAAACTTTCAAAATAATTTAGTATGTCTATAATTCACAACAAATACCTAAGAATACAGAAGATGCCATGAAGGTCGATATACCAAAAAAATTCTCATGAAAAATATTTTTACAGAGCGAATGTGTTGGAAATCTGTCTGTATCTTTATGGAGCGTCGGCCAGGTTGTGCATCTCACCACCATTATGGCTGCTTTCATATTTGGCTGCACTGGACAGCAGGAGACCAGAGGCACTTCAGTAAGAGCCATGTTTTATTTATTGGGCGGAAGCCACTTGGCAGCAAACATGTGTGCCTTCGAAAGCCTGGCTTTGTTAAAAGGACCGGCATGGCAGTTTGCAGTCCGGAAGATGTAAGCTGTAAAATTCCCAATGTGAGAAGAACATACATTAAGGTGCTAAAGGCTATTTCTATTCAGTCTCGTCCACAGAGAGGCTGCTGTGTGTGTGTGTGTGTGTGTGTGTGTGTGCGTGTGTGTGTGTGTGTGTGTGTGTGCGTGCGTGAATGCACACACAGAGTAGAAATTAAGTAAACTGGTTTGTCCTGGAGCTTGGCTACAGAAATTAATGTGAGTGCGCAAAAGTAAAATGTATGAACTGAAAGATATGGCCTGGTTGTTTTTAGTGGATGTTATCGGGCTGCTTTTAACATTTAATATGGTTCTTTCCATCCCCCATCATCTGTCAGCTTGGTGACACTTGTTGATGCCCCAATCGTCTGCTGACATCTACTATTGAGCTTGAAGAGGACATGTTAAGTTGGGAAATAGCAAGTTACAACCCACAACATTCTTATGTGTTTATATCCTTTGAAATACAGCCTTCAAGCACGAGGAGTGCTAGTTTACTGCTCTGTCCCTCGCAGCAAGGCACCTCTTCAATCATTAAAGAGGCGTTTGGTCCGTGTTGCTCATACCAGCAGTTCTCAGCCACCTCTTTCACAGTCAGCCGTGAAGGCGTAAAGGCTGTGTGTGCACTCAGAGACACTAATGAAAACAGGAATGTTAAATATGCATGGAACCACTGGTGAAGCAGAGTGCCACTGCACAGTGGAGGTGGGACCAGAAGGATGGCCTTGTAATCTCATTGGACCACTCGCTGTCTCCCCTACCAGTCACAATGTAATAAGTCGCTGACTTGTTGTTATAATGGATGGATTAGTGAGCCGGCGTACTGTGGACAGGCCATGGGGCTCCTGGATGAGGTCCATGAAGCACTGTAACCACAGACTGTTTCTAAAAGAGTTCGTAGCTTCAGGTCTGTAAAATGGTTCTGATCCAGAAGTGTCTTCAGCTTCAATACCAGCGAGTGCCACTAGAGGTCGGCTCCAAAAAGCCTCCGGCTCCATAGACTCCCATTCAACTTCTCTCATCAAATCCAAAGTGAATAAAATGTGTCCATCAGTTATTTTAGCTAATGGGAAAGAGGCATAGCACACATTCTACTGAACACTAAAATTGAATATAAGGTGCATTCAAGTGCATTAAACAGGAGACGAACTGAGGAAATAAATAAACACTTATTTACTTACTAACCCAAGAACATACCAATCTGTGGAAAACATACTGGCTACTCTGCTGACAAATGACCACAGTCATGAATAACAGTCATTCATATCACAACTGTATAAAAACAATAAGCAGGCAACTTCACTGGTGATCGACACCCCTTGTCTGCCTCATTCAACAACTTGTCGATGGAGACAGTTACACCCCCAAACATACTTTAATTTAAAGCCTAATATGTCCTAAATTGTGGAATTATGACCACCAGCACAACAAATATGACAAAATGTACTGACTTAATATTTCATGATAACTCTGGATGCTTTTTGCATGAGTCTCTTGGAGCCAGAGATTTGTTTAAATCAGCACCATGGGACCCTCAGTGGTATTATAAATAAAGGTAGGTTACTTCTGCATTAGCTATACTTCCAAGCCACGGTTGTTTCAGCCTAGAAATAACATGTATTAATGGCAAGTTAAACTTAACACCTACTGAGAAATATAAAACAGCAAGGAGACAACATGAGAAACAGCAAGTAAGAGGCAGAAATTGGCCAAAATGAGACACAAGTACAAAAAGTTGCTAAAAAAAGAAACAACATGTATTTGTATCACTGAATACACACTAATGTACAGTTTATTATAGTCTAAACACGTGTTAATTAATTTCACAAATGATTCCGACGTTTAAATTGTGCCCATTCACATTCAAATGTTTCTAAACCTGCTCCTGTTGCCCAAACAACACACTCTTGAAAAGCAATGAGGTCTAACAGCACACTTACACACACACACCACTGGATGGGAACACACATCCTCTTCAGTTGATGGCATCCAACTCCCACTCAATGTGGTTCCTTCACTTCAAACAGCCTCCCATCTCTGTGATCTGGGTCCCGCTCCAGAGATCACTGATACTCCTGACAGTGTCCCGTGTCCCTCTGTAAATCCCATCCTCACTCTTCATCCCTTCATATCTTTCTCCATACAGAATGTGTTACAGGCAGTATGCTAAGCTTTGTTTTCACATGTTTTCACGATGTGGTCTGCTGGGAGACTCTATGGTCCAGATTCAGAGGACATTTAGTAGAAAACAACCAGCTTCAGTTTTCTTCGCTGTGATAACGTCTGCTAAGTCTGATCATGTTAGCGTTCGTACAGCCTCTCTGAGGGGCGGACCAACCAGTGACCAGTGTCGGTGGTTAACCACGTTTTTCCCGCCCCTCCTTAACTGTGATTGGACGGGTAGTGACAGTGAACGTTGAACGAATAAACTGTCAGCACTTCGTCACGCTGCTGGCGTTAACGAACAACTTTGAAAATACACTGCAAACAATTCTCTGTGGAGCATCGCCAGACCCATATAGTTACGCAGTGAATTTGGGTCAGGTTGGCGTCAGGCTACGGTATCGCCACTGATTTCCCAAATCGATTAAATTCTGATTCACAAGCTCCTGGTTCGATTTGATGTCCGATTCATTTCACTATTGATTCAGATTTTGCTTCAATATTAAACAGAATCTCAGAAAACTGATTCTGTAAATTGTACAAGAAACCTTCTATCATAGTATATTATAAAAAAAAAAAAAGTATGAATGCACTCCAGATGGTCGTGTGAGGATAGCTGAGATCAAAGTAAAAACTGCTTCCAGTTTCTTGCCTGGTGCCTCTTTCAGAGGTTAAGGACGACGATTAGTGGGGACGGCTGTGTTTTGTTTTGGGTTGCGTTTGCGGCTGTCAGAAGTCCCCACCAAGGAGTCACCTGATCATTGCACAAGCAGTGGAGAACCAAGCACACCTATCTGGAAGTCACACACTCTCAGCTGCATGCAATCCTACTCAGGAGGCTACATATCCAGCCTTCCTCCCTCTGTTCCCGCCTTTTGACTCCAGCCATGTGGTGTGTGCATCATGCGAGTTCAGTTCACGTCTTGAACATGTTTGTAGTTTGTTCTGTTGTCCTTGCTTAACGTTTGTCCATATGATATTACATTGATCTCTTTGCAGAGTTTAAACCACACATTCCTTTATGCTTGGAAGCCAAATCAAGACCTTAAAGTCTACTAGAAGTGCTGTACATCGTATCTCTGCTTCCTTCATCCTCCGTGGGTTTCTCATCTCCACTTCAGCCTTCCCAAAATTTCTAATTCTGACAAGTGGACCCCAAATAAGTTACATTGTTGTACGTTTTTTTTACAACTGCCAATCCAATATATGAACTATGTATACAGATCTTTTTTTTTTTTTAAGTATTATAAAGTATACCTTTTAGATTTGATCGCCAGGCAGATGGTGTGAATGAGACTTCACAGCAGATCTAAACATGAATTAAACCTCTGGAAAACCGAAACTTTGCTGTGACTGTCTCACAAAACGTTTATGCAATCAACGGAAGTGGTTGGGATACTCACTGAATAAATACAACATGTATCAGAAGATGATAAAGTAAAAATAAAAGTAAACACCCAGGTTTGGAAAGTTTTTAAATCCAGAATGCATCCAAACATCTAAAATAAAACCTGCTGGTGCCTTGTTTGTTGTCTCTCAGATGTCGTTGGTCACATGAGATCAAGGATCCACGGTTTAAGGCCGTAGACTGTAAAAGGCACATATTACAAGACTGGTC
This sequence comes from Embiotoca jacksoni, assembly GCF_022577435.1. NCBI lineage: Eukaryota > Metazoa > Chordata > Actinopteri > Embiotocidae > Embiotoca > Embiotoca jacksoni. Next base: position 1,815,432 of record NW_027185393.1, on the reverse strand, counting down.
TTTGGATTTTATGAATCAATATGGGATTATTCAAGTGAAGAGCGATTTGAATCAGAATTGATTTTTAAAACCAAGTAAACAATCGTATACTTCATTACTTTTGGTTTTGGATAAAGGTTTTTCTTCAGATGTTAAATTGCTCAAATTTAAAGTTGAATGATGCTTTTCAGAGAGCCGTTGCTCCACCATTAGTTGTACCAAATGCCAAGATGATTCCACGACTAACACCCTGCTGCCAGATCATAAGAAAACTTGGGCATAGATTCATAGGACAGGTACAGTTTGAAATAAGTGTCAGTAAGTGTATTATCTATTCGGACTGTTTGCAGTGTGAGTGGCCCTGAAGCCCAGTGCTGTCTGAATATCTGAAGGATAGCTCCCGTCATCAGAGCCTGAGTGGTTTCATGGTTTCCAGATGGTGTTTCGCTGTGCTAGTGTTAGCACCTTGAGTCTGCTATGAGACACACTAATGTCCTTTGACCAACTTATTATTTACCAGTAGCTTGCACAGGGTATCAGAAGGAGCAGGACAGGCTTTCAGAGTGATGCAACAACTCAGCCATATGTAATAGCTGAGCATGTGATCCGAAGGTACAGGGCACTGGATAGATACTGGATCTCTTTATATTGACTTCCTTAATCCACTGCCCTTTTCAGCCTATATGGTCCTGATGGGAAGTGACCATAAAAATTCCCAAGAGACTAAAGCTACAGCCCTTTCTAGTCAAAGATAAGGAAACATAGGCTGGGGAAACCTCCGATGCATCACATGGAAGAAAGAGCTTCTACGGAATCCTTGAATGGTCACGGACAGAATTTTTGAAGGATGACATCTGCATTCTCTGCCAATATGTTTTATATTTCCTTCCCTTCCTTCTGAGCCATATGTTTGTTTACAGTCAGCTGTTCTGGTCCTCATCAACAGTAGTGTGTTGCTCAGCAATAACACACGTCCAGTTAAAGGAAACACTGCAGATATTGTGGGAAGGAGACATGATGTGACACCTTGTGATGCATTTAGTGCTGATTCATTTTTAAAGGCTTTTAATATATCTGACAGTATTCAGCTTCCGAGGATGAAGTTAGCTTCTGATTTACAGCTTCTGATTTGGCCCACTACTGTTCATGAGGACCAGAGCATCCGAGTGCAAACAGACAAACGGCTCAGAAGGAAAGGAAGAAGAAAAGTATTGCGAGAGAACTCAGAAGTAGCCCTGAAAAAAAATCTCTCCATGATCCTTTGGAGGCTCCGTACATTTGTGAACCATTAATGGCAAGTTTCCATCCAAATTAAGAGCAAATTTTGATCGAATTCTCATAACAACAGGATTTTATGCACATTTCCATCCATCACTGACGTGCCAGTAAAAAGGAAAAACATGATGCACTTGAGAGCTCCAGTTAAGATCTAAGCATGGAAGACAAACTGCATATAAAATTAGATTAGATTTGACTTTATTAATCCCACAGTGGGGAAATGCGGTCGTCACAGCAGCAAAGAAAACCAAAAGTGCACACAATATGATTTTTTTTTTACAAATACATATAAGATATAAGAAATAAGATAGATTTAAAAAAAAAAAAAAAATAAGAGAAATTAATAAATACAGTTTGGGATGAATGGGAAAAAGTGTCCGATCAACAGTGCAACAATATTATTACAGGGTGGTGTTGAAAAGTCTGACAGCCGTCGGAACAAATGACCTGCGGGTGGCGCTCCTTCCTGCTCTGAGGGTGCAGCAGTCTGAAGGAGCTGCTTAAAGCTCCCACAGCCTCATGGAGGGTGAGAGGTGGTGTCCATGATCCATGTCAGCTTGGCTGCATTTTCAAGGAGGAAAAAAACAACCTGTCTTCATCAAGAGCTCTGAAAACCTGTTTTCTCAATTACTTTCTTTCTATAATAAATAATGTTGAACAAGAACACAGTATTTCTTCCTAAAGGACTGCTTTGATGACAGTTTTGATGATGCTTTGACCGAGTTCTTCTCGTGAGCGTGAAGTGGTCAGTAATATTTTAAAAGGGTCATGTGACCTGTCTCTCTGTGCTAATAATGATTTGGAAAAATTTGAAGCAATATCTGATGTTGCATTGTACTAAATCACACCCGCTACGCAACTGACAAAACAATCAGCTGAGATTTAACAGAGGAAATTGTCAAACTCACAATGAACAGTTTAGAAAAAAATATATATACATTGACACAGTAGGGCCCTGGCACTTTCATTACCCACAATGCAACTTCACCAACAGTTTTGTCAGATATTAAGGTGTTTAGGGCCAGTCGAGCAGCAGGTTATGGAGGGCTTATTATCTCCCTTCCTGGAGCTCCACACCAAGACTTGTAGTCTTTGTACCTGTCGGATGACGGCTCAAATGACATCACTGGAGAACATTCATCCAAATGATCACAGCTTCCTCTGGAGACACAAAGGAAGAAAGAGATGCATGTAGCTACTGGTTACGTGAACTTATTGACATTAAATGAAGGTTGATAAACTCTGACACTCATCATGTGGCATCATATGCTTCATAGTTGGTCTGATTTCAGCAGTAATGGACAAACTACCAGTTTTGTGACCTGTACATCAGACTGGTTGGCTGTGACTCCAAAAACAACACAAACTTACATTACAACACTCGGTATTAACTTTCCTGAGATGTTAGAGACATTGGAAGCCTGTCTAGATCAGAACTTAAACTTGTCTATATCGTGTATAAATCTGTTTGATGTAAACGGCATCTGGCTGTTTGATGATTTCTGATCAATGACTTATTTGCCTCTTTTCTAGGATCCTTTTCATTCATCATTTCATTGATGTCATGTTTCCCAAACGTGTTGCAGATTTGTGAATCTTTGTGTTGAGAATGAACTATTTAACCAAAAGAGGGCGTAATGAGATGCCGTAATTAACTTTAACCAGTGATTAGCAAGATGGAAGTAGGACATATCTACATGTTTCCTGTGTTAATATAAGGAAGCTTACAGTCTCTTTATCACTCCACAGGTTTCTGATGTTTTTCACAGCTGCAATTTGTCATCTCCTCATTGGAGGAGTTATAATGTAGTTGCTAAGCCTGGTTCCATAGCAAAAAGATTTTGAAAAAAAAAAATAAATAAATAAATAAATATATATATATATATATATATATATATATATATATATATATATATATATATATATATATATTAAATACACATAAGCAATTAAAAAAAATGCATGTTACATTTCTGCCATTTTTCTAAATTGCCCATTGTCAGACTAACAACTGTATACTTTTAGAAGTTCAATGGATCCTTTAAGTTTAATTCTGTCATCAGCTTAAAATTCTTACATGTTAAACATTCCTTTACTTTTTCAATCATTATACTGTACCCTCAGGACTATTGTTCACCTGATTATTTTAGATTTGTCATTAAAAAAATATCCCTCTTTTACCTCTTCTTAATCAAATACGATTGATTCAGCCATTTTTTTGTTAGCCTTCAAACCAACTGCTTCTCCTTCAACTCCAGCATCACCTGAGGGCTGCAGTAAAGGACTCTGGAGAACAAGCACACCTACAGGGCACATTTCCATGAGACAAAAGTATATCTGTGGCAAAAAGTAAAACAAAAGAAAATGGAGTCAAGAGACCAACTCCATATATTTGAAAACATGCACCAATTTGTCCATAAAAAATGTAATAGAGGGACATGTAGGTCAAACGAATTCTCAGGCTCCCCAACAGACCTTTCAAACAATGTGTAATGAAGAGACAGAGAGTAAAGGGGAAAAATGGAAAAGAAAATGGAAAAGACAAGTGGAAACTCCTCCTGGCTCTTGTCTGTGTGCCTGAACAGTTATTAATAATCACATTATCTTCTGATGTTGTTGGAGATCTGACGTGTCACATCTGCTGAGCGCCGAGTCTCCCACTGAGCTCGATGATGAAGGGTGGACATCATGTTACGGCCTTCTGACTTCTGATATGACAAGTTTCTACGTTTTAATTGAAATACCATTTTAGCCCACCTCTGATTACTCTTCATGCCCTCCTACTCACCTCTATCTCTTTTAAATAGCTGCTGTCTTTCACCAGTTGTCAGATCTTCACATTATTATTGCTCCTGATGCTGTTTTCCGCTCCCCTCTCCTCCCCTCCCCTCCTCCTTTCTCCTCCCCCACCCCTCCCCTCCCTTCTGCTTTGAATTCTGCCTGTCTGACCACCTGTATTTTCACCCTCAGACCTGCCTGCTTTATATTTGAAGTTGGACCCTATAAACACATCATATGTCATGGTGACATCACAATACTGTGCAAAGACACACATGATGTTGTTTGTGCCCTGTCACTCTTTGTAAATAAATTGTCTTAAAAAAATAAATAAAACAAAAATCAATATTTTAGTAAATATTGGAACCTTTTTCTTCAGATAATATAAATAAATAAATAAAATCACTCTATGATTCAATGCACAGTCTTTTTTTTTTTTTTTTTTTTTTTTTTTTACCATTTATTGTTTGTCACACATTGAATTGAAAAAAAATAAATCATTTTTTTATGGTATGCTTTACCAGGTTCCCTGTTGAGCCTCGACATCGAGCGACGAGTAATACCAACTGTTATCAAAAACTGAGTGCTCACTTACCGTCTAATACTTCCCAGACCACAGCGCACACACACGTTACAGGATAATCAACATCATTCGCTTCATCTGTGAGTGGTCATCATGTTTTGGCTAATCAGTGTATATGTGAAGGACATGAACTAACATCTGTATCCATTCTGGGAAAAAAAAGAAGTTGTGTCACACTGCTTATTTTTACTGCTGGTCTGTGAATTACAGTATATTGTATGTTTTTGTTCATCAAAATCTCCACTGCAGATATAAACTACAGGAAAGAATGCAGTTCAGCTAATATACAGCCTAAATATCAAGTAATTGGAGATAAAGTTTTAGCTGAATTTCAGGAGCAGGACCACGCCTCAACCACTCCCCCACTTCCGGCCACACTCCTAGAAATGTCCACCCACTCTAAACCTCGGCCCGTTCATGTTTTCTGCATCCGGAACCAGACACCACGCAGAGAGAAGAGAAAACGACCTTACCTCGGCCCAAGCATGGACATACTGTTCCTCAGCCCGTCCGACGATGACGATTGCCTTGCCTCCCCAGAGGACACCCATACAGCCGCCCTCTCCAAAAACCCCGGGGATACCCACGAGACGCCGCCGGCCGCCACCGGGAGCACCCAGGCAGCACATCGGAGTCGGACCCGCCGATCTCCACCGGGCCGACCGGCTGCATCCACCAGAGTCCCTCTCTCCGCTCGGTCCTTCCGTACGAAGGTTCCGATCCGCAGCCGTCCTCCAGTGGCTCATTCACCGGTAACAGAGGGAGACCTGCCACCCCCAGACGTAGTCAACGGCAACGCAGGTCTCCTCTCTCTCCTCCGACAACTCCGGCCCAGCGCGCCGCCCTCAGGGCCGCCGCCACCGCTCCCGCGGCCCAGCCAGGCCCCCCGTCGAAGACGCTCCGGCCAAGATCTCCGACCGGACCGTAGCACGCCAGCTAAAAGCGCTAAAAGAGAAGGGGATACCTCACCACCGCTCCGACAACAAAGCCAGACTGTTCCAACTCCTCACAACTTTCCGGAAGCCACAAAACACAGACGTACCTCCACGCAAAACTCACCTGCGTAACGTCAACAACAGTGACGTCACCACCCACCTCCAAGCCCCGCCCTCCCACCCACAAAGTTCCGGGTTGCCAGGTCGGCAGCACGTCACCTCCCATCCCCCTCCACCTCCCCAGGCAAACTCACCTTTGCACAGCGGCACCGGGATGCCAAATCTCTTTTCCTCTCTTCGATTTCCACAGCACTCCTTCCCACCTTCTGGCTTGGATCCATCCGTCCGTACTACTGCCGTTCTTCAACACCCCCTTTTTCCGCACTCTACCCTGGCACCGGGTTGCCAGGTCTTCTTTCCTCTTTCCCCCTCTCTCATCCATCCACAGCGCCCATCATCACCACCGGGCGGCCAACTTACAACCCTTCCGCCCCCTTTCCTCAGGCGCCTCCAGTGACCTTCTCCAGCACACCGAGGGGCGTAGCTTACCCTCCTACCATGCAGATTCCTGGCACCGGGATGCCAGTCCCTACTTCTTCTTTCCCTACCCTCCAACCATCACATCCGGCACGTATCGTATCGTAACGTATTGTATCTTATCATCTCGCAAAGCATCGCATCGCAACGCATCACATCACATCGCAACGTATCGTATCGTATCGTAAAGTATCGCATCTTATCACCTTGTAAAGTATCGTAGCGCATCATAATGTATCGCATCTCATCATCTTGTAAAGTATCGTATCATAACGTATCACATCGTAACGCATCATAACGTATCGCATCTTATCGTCTCGTAAAGTATCGTATCGTAACGTATCGCATCTTATCGTCTCGTAAAGTATCGTAACGTATCGCATCTTATCGTCTCGTAAAGTATCGTATCGTAACGTATCGCATCTTATCGTCTCGTAAAGTATCGTAACGTATCGCATCTTATCGTCTCGTAAAGTATCGTAACGTATCGCATCTTATCGTCTCGTAAAGTATCGTAACGTATCGTATCTTATTGTCTCGTAAAGTATCGCAACGTATCGTATCTTATCGTCTCGTAAAGTATCGTAACGTATCGTATCTTATCGTCTCGTAAAGTATCGTAACGTATCGTATCTTATCGTCTCGTAAAGTATCGTAACGTATCGTATCTTATCGTCTCGTAAAGTATCGTATCGTAACGTATCGCATCTTATCGTCTCGTAAAGTATCGTAACGTATCGCATCTTATCGTCTCGTAAAGTATCGTAACGTATCGTATCTTATCGTCTCGTAAAGTATCGTAACGTATCGTATCTTATCGTCTCGTAAAGTATCGTATCGTAACGTATCGCATCTTATCGTCTCGTAAAGTATCGTAACGTATCGTATCTTATCGTCTCGTAAAGTATCGTATCGTAACGTATCGCATCTTATCGTCTCGTAAAGTATCGTAACGTATCGCATCTTATCGTCTCGTAAAGTATCGTAACATATCGTATCTTATCGTCTCGTAAAGTATCGTATCGTAACGTATCGCATCTTATCGTCTCGTAAAGTATCGTAACGTATCGCATCTTATCGTCTCGTAAAGTATCGTAACGTATCGTATCTTATCATCTCGTAAAGTATCGTAACGTATCGCATCTTATCGTCTCGTAAAGTATCGTAACGTATCGCATCTTATCGTCTCGTAAAGTATCGTAACGTATCGTATCTTATCGTCTCGTAAAGTATCGTAACGTATCGCATCTTATTGTCTCGTAAAGTATCGTAACGTATCGCATCTTATCGTCTCGTAAAGTATCGTAACGTATCGCATCTTATCGTCTCGTAAAGTATCGTAACGTATCGTATCTTATCGTCTCGTAAAGTATCGTAACGTATCGCATCTTATTGTCTCGTAAAGTATCGTAACGTATCGCATCTTATCGTCTCGTAAAGTATCGTAACGTATCGCATCTTATCGTCTCGTAAAGTATCGTAACGTATCGTATCTTATCGTCTCGTAAAGTATCGTAACGTATCGCATCTTATCGTCTCGTAAAGTATCGTATCGTATCTTATCGTCTCAAAGTATCGTAACGTATCGTATCTTATCGTCTCGTAAAGTATCGCAACGTATCGTATCTTATCGTCTCGTAAAGTATCGTAACGTATCGCATCTTATCGTCTCGTAAAGTATCGTAACGTATCGTATCTTATCGTCTCGTAAAGTATCGTAACGTATCGTATCTTATCGTCTCGTAAAGTATCGTAACGTATCGCATCTTATCGTCTCGTAAAGTATCGTAACGTATCGTATCTTATCGTCTCGTAAAGTATCGCAACGTATCGTATCTTATCGTCTCGTAAAGTATCGTAACGTATCGTATCTTATCGTCTCGTAAAGTATCGTAACGTATCGTATCTTATCGTCTCGTAAAGTATCGTAACGTATCGCATCTTATCGTCTCGTAAAGTATCGTAACGTATCGTATCTTATCGTCTCGTAAAGTATCGTAACGTATCGCATCTTATCGTCTCATAAAGTATCGTAACGTATCGCATCTTATCGTCTCGTAAAGTATCGTAACGTATCTTATCGTCTCGTAACGTATCGCATCTTATCGTCTCGTAAAGTATCGTAACGTATCGCATCTTATCGTCTCGTAAAGTATCGTAACGTATCGCATCTTATCGTCTCGTAAAGTATCGTAACGTATCGCATCTTATCGTCTCGTAAAGTATCGTAACGTATCGTATCTTATCGTCTCGTAAAGTATCGTAACGTATCGTATCTTATCGTCTCGTAAAGTATCGTAACGTATCGTATCTTATCGTCTCGTAAAGTATCGTAACGTATCGCATCTTATCGTCTCGTAAAGTATCGTAACGTATCGTATCTTATCATCTCGTAAAGTATCGTATCGTAACGTATCGTATCTTATCATCTCGTAACGCATCGCATCGTAACGTATCGTAAAAAGGAGAACATAAGAAGAGAGAGAAAAAGAAACGAAAATGCGCAAAGGGCAGGCGGCCTTGCTCTCTCAGGATGGCTTCTTTCGGGGATCTGCAAGGCCCGGGAGCTGCAGTGGATCCTCGACTAAGCCTGGTTCCTCTTAAACGTCAGAGCAGTTCTAATCACCTCAGGGATCAATCCTGACTCCTTCTCCGGCCACTCCTTTCACATAGGGGCAGCCACCACCGCGTCAAGCGGAGGAGTCCCAGACCACCTCATCAAGGTCATGGGCCACTGGTCTTCCCAAGCCTACCAACTTTACACCCGCCACGGCTTCAACGACCTGCGCAAAGGGCAGGCGGCCTTGCAGTCTGAGGATGGCTTCTTTTGGGGATCTGCGAGGCCCGGGAGCCGCAGTGGATCCTCGACTAAGCCTTCCCCAAACCGCGAAACTCTCCCCCCGACTTAATCTCCCCAATCAATGAAGGTTCGCCCCCAGCCGAGGCGGGGTCCTAGCTAGTGAATTGGATATTTACCAAAAGCATCTGTGATGTACGGCTGCTCAAAGTCATGAAGAATCCACCTCAACAGTTTTTGTTCCTCTTGAATATTCATCTTCATGAGAGACATTAATGTTTGTTAATGGACTGTTTTTCACTTCTCCTAAAACCCTCTAAAACAATGTGCAGCTACTGTAACAACTCCGTCTCACTGTGCCCTGTATTTAGCAACAAAGTGTGTCAGACTTGTTTCGCTGTGATTTGCAGCTAAATACCATCCAATCTTTACACAAAAAAGGTTCCCAGCAAATCAATCACCAACATTTTTCCTTTCCCCAAACATGAATAAAAATCTTTTCTTGAAGTTGCTTCTTTCCTGTTGCTCAACATCAATTACATTCACTGGCAACATCCAAGCAGCTGCTTCAGTAACATCCAATATGAACCATGCTGAGCTGGAGCTTCTCCAGGAGAGGACAACAATCTAAGATAAAGATTAGGGCGCGTTGTGCAGAATAAACATATAAATATAACAGAGTGCAGGTCATTAGACATCCTCAACACAGTTTAGTGCTGCAAACAAGCTGCGAGGGTTGCTGTGAATTGCTGCTTCATTGGCTGCAGTTCCTCCCTAAAGGTAAATAAGCAGGGGAATGGAACTTAATTATTCTGTTTAAACATATTGTAATAGAGACAAAGCAGAGGGCTGCGCTGGGTGGAGATCTCATTTAACACTAAAGGCTGCAGAGGACAGACATTGTTTGTTTACGCTGAGTGGCTTTTTGTGCATTTTTATCTTTTCAGAGCTACAAAAAGCTAAATGTGACAGCAGTGTGATTTGTCAGCTTCAAATTGGATTTTTTTTTTTTCTCTGCAATTCTTTGTTTATGACACTCATAAATAATGCTAAATAATGCTCTTTGGCTCATGTTAGTGACAGGGAGGCAGTCAGTTTCTGCTTGCAACACAGAGCCAGTTGTTCGTGGCTTCATGTGTTTAAGACAATTATATGAACGCGCTGAAGACCGAGTCACACGGCCGAGGCCGGCTCAATCATCAAACATTATTTTGACTTAGGTGACGGGGAGAACATTGTGCTGGGTGAGCATCAAACTCCAATAATAAATATATTAATGCTGCATTTGATGAGGTTATTGACTGTGAATTATTCAATATTCTTCAATGCAGCAGCCGCTGTTTGAAATGAAAATTCAAATGAGGGGAAGAGATTATACTGTTCATGAGGTTTGTGAGAATATTGACTTTTAGCTGTCAATACAACAAGCTCTGCTTTATTGCCTTTGGATAACAGGATATATTTGGTGCCCCCCCCCCCCCCCCCACCCTTCCTTATACTGCTTATTATTTATTAACTGGCTGCCATCCTGTTATTTGGTTGATGACTAAGTGAGTTTTGAATTCTTAATCCAATCTAACTATTGACCTAAATATAATTTTCAACATTCCCCAACTGTGTAAAACCTATAAATTCATCTCTCCAGCTGTGTTTTCATAAAAATTGCACACCTGTGTCTGCACCGCTCTCTGCACCTAAAACACCAGAGAGGAGCATCACGTCTCCGGGGTGGGATTTTTGTTCCACACCGCCTCATCCACCGTATCACTCCCCCGTCAGCAAACAGAGACAACAGCTCAGCAGCTCTTCATGTAGCTTGGACAACAAATACAGCTGAGTTCCCAGCAACGCTGCGAGATGGAAGCCTGTGGCAGACTGTGGTTGTTGGGGGGGGAGAGGGGTATTCATGGAGGGAGGAGGGATAGACCTTATGTTTCACTTTATTTATGCAAAAAAAGATAATGTTTACATGAAAATATTCTGTACAGTTTGTCACATCTACAAGTGCAAACTCCTTTGTCAACTTGACATTTTCAGGTTCATCAAATTGCAAATTAGATTGTCAAGATTATTGCAAAAATAACAAGGTAGTGAACCATGTTTACAGGATCTATGATCTTTCGAACCAAGAGCTTCTAAATGATCCATTATTGTTGTTGTCATGGTGATCAGATGGATACAGACCAGTGCACATCCAGCTGCAGTGACATTTGGGTGTATATTATTGAAGTTGCGTCTTGCACCTCCACCGGCTCAGACCAGGTCTAACAGCAACGCAGCCGGAGAGCTGATTTCATTGCTTCAGTGTTCAGAGCTCTCATGAACAGACCGATCCAAAATCCCAGAAACAGGTTTGGTGGATGTCCTATGTATTTAATCCCACTTATATAAATAATTAAAACAATATTTTTTTTAATGTAACATTCAGATTCAATTAAAATTAAGCTGACTCTTGTCTCTTGAATTGGAAGTAAATCCGGCCGTTGGCATGCGTCGTGCCGCAGCAGCCAATCAGTTCAACTACAAATGAATTGCAATTAAATTACACATAAAGCTTCTCCATCAACTCATCTTTACGCACAGCAGCTTAGACCATTTACGTCAACATCAGTTTATTTATTAACACACATCACTTTATTTATTAACAACATCACTTCATTTATTAACACACATCACTTTATTTATTAGCACACGAAACCACTTTATTCATTAACACATGTCACTTTATGCATTAACAGACAACACTATGCATTAACACCACTTTATTTATTAACACACACAATCATTTTATCTATTAACACAACATCACATTATTCATTAACACACAACATCACTTTATTTATTAACATGCAACATAATTGTATCTATTAACACAACATCACTTTATTCATTAACACACAACATCACTTTATTTATTAACACACAACATCACTTTATTTATGAACACGCAACATCATTTTATCTATGAACACAACATCACTTTATTCATTAACACACAACATCACTTTATTTATTAACAACATAACTTTATTTATTAACAACACTTTATTAATTAACAACATAACTTTGTTAATTAACACACAACAAAACTTTATTTACTGACAACATCACTTTATTTATTAACACACTTCACTTTAATTATTAACACACAACATCACTTTATTTATTAACACACAACATCACTTCATTTATTAACACACAACATCACTTCATTTATTAACACACATCACTTAATTTATTAACACACAACATCATTTTATCTGTTAACACATCACTTTATTCATTAACACACAACATCACTTTATTTATTAACAACATCACTTTATTTATTAACACACAACGTCACTGTATTTATTAACACACAACATCACTATTTATTAACAACATCACTTTATTTATTAACACACAACATCACTTTATTTATTAACACAACATCACTGTATTCATTAACAAACAACATCACTTTATTTATTAACACACAACATCACTTCATTTATTAACACACAACATCATTTTATCTGTTAACACATCACTTTATTCATTAACACACAACATTACTTTATTTATTAACAACATCACTTTATTTATTAACATCCAACATAACTTTATTTATTAACACACAACATCACTGTATTTATTAACACGCAACATCACTATTTATTAACAACATCACTTTATTTATTAACACACAACATCACTTTATTCATTAACACACAACACTTTATTTATTAACACCCAACATCACTTTATTCATTGACACACATCACTTTATTAACACACTTCACTTTATTTATTAACACCCAACATCACTTTATTTATTAACACACATCACTTTATTTATTAACACCCAACATCACTTTATTCATTGACACACATCACTTTATTAACACACACCACTTTATTTATTAACACACACCACTTTATTTATTAACACACGACTTTAATTATTAACACACAACATCACTTTATTCATTAACACACAACACTTTATTTATTAACACGCAACATCACTTTATTCATTAACACACATCACTTTATTTATTAACAACATCACTTCATTTATTAACACACATCACTTTATTTATTAACACACAAAACCACTTTATTCATTAACACATGTCACTGTCTGCATTAACAGACAACATTATGCATTAACACCACTTTATTTATTAACACACAATCATTTTATCTATTAACACAACATCACATCATTCATTAACACACAACATCACTTTATTTATTAACATGCAACATCATTTTACCTATTAACACAGCATCACCTTATTCATTGACACACATCACTTTATTTATTAACATCATAACATCACTTTATTTATTAACACACAACATCACTTTATTCATTGACACACATCACTTTATTAACACACGTCACTTGATTTATTAACACATAACATCATTTTATCTGTTAACACATCACTGTATTCATTAACACACAACATCACTTTATTTATTAACATCATAACATCACTTTATTTATTAACAACATCACTTTATTAATTAACACACAACATCACTTTATTTATTGACAGCATCACTGTATTTATTAAAACACAACATCACTTTATTAATTAACACACAACATCACTTTATTAATTAACACACAACATCACTTTATTTATTGACAGCATCACTGTATTTATTAACACACAACATCACTATTTATTAACAACATCACTTTATTTATTAACACACAACATCACTTTATTTATTAACACAACATCACTGTATTCATTAACAAACAACATCACTTTATTTGTTAACAACATCACTTTATTTATTAACAAACAACATCACTTTATTTGTTAACAACATCACTTTATTTATTAACAAACAACATCACTTTATTTGTTAACAACATCACTTTATTTATTAACATACAACATCACTTTATTTATTAACACAACATCACTGTATTCATGAACAAACAACATCACTTTATTTGTTAACAACATCACTTTATTTATTAACAAACAACATCACTTTATTTGTTAACAACATCACTTTATTTATTAACATACAACATCACTTTATTTATTAACACAACATCTCTGTATTCATTAACACACATCACTTTATTTATTAACACCCAACATTACTTTATTCATTGACACACAACATCACTTTATTTATTAACACAACATCACTGTATTCATGAACAAACAACATCACTTTATTTGTTAACAACATCACTTTATTTATTAACATACATCACTTTATTTATTAACACAACATCACTGTATTCATTGACACACATCACTTTATTAACACACATCACTTTATTTATTAACACCCAACATCACTTTATTCATTAACACACATCACTTTATTTATTAACACACAAAACCACTTTATTCATTAACACATGTCACTGTCTGCATTAACAGACAACATTATGCATTAACACCACTTTATTTATTAACACACAATCATTTTATCTATTAACACAACATCACATCATTCATTAACACACAACATCACTTTATTTATTAACATGCAACATCATTTTACCTATTAACACAGCATCACCTTATTCATTGACACACATCACTTTATTTATTAACATCATAACATCACTTTATTTATTAACACACAACATCACTTTATTCATTGACACACATCACTTTATTAACACACGTCACTTGATTTATTAACACATAACATCATTTTATCTGTTAACACATCACTGTATTCATTAACACACAACATCACTTTATTTATTAACATCATAACATCACTTTATTTATTAACAACATCACTTTATTAATTAACACACAACATCACTTTATTTATTGACAGCATCACTGTATTTATTAAAACACAACATCACTTTATTAATTAACACACAACATCACTTTATTAATTAACACACAACATCACTTTATTTATTGACAGCATCACTGTATTTATTAACACACAACATCACTATTTATTAACAACATCACTTTATTTATTAACACACAACATCACTTTATTTATTAACACAACATCACTGTATTCATTAACAAACAACATCACTTTATTTGTTAACAACATCACTTTATTTATTAACAAACAACATCACTTTATTTGTTAACAACATCACTTTATTTATTAACAAACAACATCACTTTATTTGTTAACAACATCACTTTATTTATTAACATACAACATCACTTTATTTATTAACACAACATCACTGTATTCATGAACAAACAACATCACTTTATTTGTTAACAACATCACTTTATTTATTAACAAACAACATCACTTTATTTGTTAACAACATCACTTTATTTATTAACATACAACATCACTTTATTTATTAACACAACATCTCTGTATTCATTAACACACATCACTTTATTTATTAACACCCAACATTACTTTATTCATTGACACACAACATCACTTTATTTATTAACACAACATCACTGTATTCATGAACAAACAACATCACTTTATTTGTTAACAACATCACTTTATTTATTAACATACATCACTTTATTTATTAACACAACATCACTGTATTCATTGACACACATCACTTTATTAACACACATCACTTTATTTATTAACACCCAACATCACTTTATTCATTGACACACATCACTTTATTTATTAACACACAACATCACTGTATTTATTAACACACAACATAATTTTATTAATTAACACACAACATCACTTTATGTATTAACAACATCACTTTATTTATTAACAACATCACTTTATTTATTAACACACTTCACTTTAAGTATTAACACACAACATCACTTTATTTAATAACACACAACATCACTTCATTTATTAACACACAACATCATTTTATCTGTTAACACATCACTTTATTCATTAACACACAACATCACTTTATTTATTAACACACAACATCACTGTATTTATTAACACACAACATCACTATTTATTAACAACATCACTTTATTTATTAACACACAACATCACTGTATTCATTAACAAACAACATCACTTTATTCATTGACACACATCACTTTATTAACACACATCACTTTATTTATTAACACCCAACATCACTTTATTCATTGACACACATCACTTTATTAACACACATCACTTTATTTATTAACACCCAACATCACTTTATTCATTGACACACATCACTTTATTAACACACATCACTTTATTTATTAACACCCAACATCATTTTATCTGTTAACACATCACTTTATTTATTAACATACAACATCACTTTATTCATTAACAACATCACTTTATTTATTAACACACAACATCACTTTATTTATTAACACCCAACATTACTTTATTCATTGACACGCAACATCACTTTATTTATTTATTAACATCATAACATCACTTTATTCATTAACATCACAACATCACTTTATTTATTAACACAACATCACTGTATTCATTAACAAACATCACTTTATTTATTAACAACAATTTATTTATTAACACACAACATCACTTTAATCATTAGCACACAACACTTTATTTATTAACACCCAACATCACTTTATTCATTGACACACATCACTTTATTAACACACATCACTTTATTTATTAACACACATCACTTTATTTATTAACACACCACTTTAATTATTAACACACAACATCACTTTATTCATTAACACACAACACTGTATTTATTAACACGCAACATCACTTTATTCATTAACACACGTCACTTTATTTATTAACAACATCACTTTATTTATTAACACACAAAACCACTTTATTTATTAACACATGTCACTGTATGCATTAACATACAACACTATGCATTAACACCACTTCATTTATTAACACACAATCATTTTATCTATTAACACAACATCACATTATTAATTAACACACAGCATCACTTTATTTATTAACATGCAACATAATTTTACCTATTAACACAGCATCACTTTATTCATTAACACACAACATCACTTTATTCATTGACACATCACTTTATTTATTAACACACATCACTTTATTTATTAACACCCAACATCACTTTATTTATTAACACACATCACTTTATTTATTAACACCCAACATCACTTTATTCATTGACACACATCACTTTATTAACACACGTCACTTTATTCATTAACACACAACATCACTTTATTTATTAACATCATAACATCACTTTATTTATTAACATCATAACATCACTTTATTTATTAACAACATCACTTTATTTATTAACACACAGCATCACTTTATTTATTAACATCATAACATCACTTTATTTATTAACACACAACATCACTTTATTTATTAACACACAACATCACTTTATTTATTAACATCATAACATCACTTTATTTATTAACACACAACATCACTTTATTTATTAACACACAACATCACTTTATTTATTAACATCATAACATCACTTTATTTATTAACACACAACATCACTTTATTTATTAACACCACAACATCACTTTATTCATTGACACACATCACTTTATTAACACACATCACTATATTTATTAACACCCAACATCACTTTATTCATTGACACACATCACTTTATTAACACACATCACTTTATTTATTAACACACATCACTTTATTTATTAACACACATCACTTTATTTATTAACACACATCACTTTATTTATTAACACACCACTTTAATTATTAACACACAACATCACTTTATTCATTAACACACAACACTTTATTTATTAACACGCAACATCACTTTATTCATTAACACACATCACTTTATTTATTAACAACATCACTTTATTTATTAACAACATCACTTTATTTATTAACACACCACTTTATTTTTTACAACATCACTTAATAAGCGTCCATTAAGTATCTCCTCTGACACTTTTGTCTTTTTTCTTAAGACTGTGTTTTTGAACCTGCTGTGTTTCCTATGTTGTCATACATGTGTCAATGACAATAAAGCAAAATTTGTATTAATGTCAGAGTCAGATATCTCTGCAACACAACACAAAGACATCTTTGACTTAACTTCAAAACTGTTATTTCATCATATTCTGTTGATCATTTTAGTTCAGTTTTGTATGTTTTAAATGAAAATTCGTACATATTGTCCCTATTAAACCGTATCAGTATATTGTGGCAATATTCAGTGAACTCTACGTGTTGCTGCTGGAATACTGGAACACTCTCATTTTCTTCCCTTGATACCCAAGTCACGCAATGATAGTGTGTGATCATCCCCCACTGCACTCCGTATCCCTCTTTCTCTATTCTCATTCCTGAATTGTCTCTTTTTGCTCTCTAATCTCAATCAATAAGTGTAACTTTGCCCACAGAGAGACCCTAAGGCTCCTTGCTGTCCATTACAGAGCATCAAGCTCTCATGGTCACACACATCAGCAGGGTTTCTGTCTCTTCTTTAAAAATACATGTCCCTATCATCTCTCACTGGCTGCTGAGAGTATCCCTATGACCTCTGGCAGGTGCTTTGTTCGCTTCATTTTTAAGCAGCACCACATTCACTTTTCACAGAAATATTGTCCAAAGTGTTCATACTCAGCATTCACAGACACACTGTGATGTTTGCTGCAGCTGCTGAACACAAATCCTCATGGCGAGTGTCACACATCCAATGTGATGCACGGCAACCACCTTATAAAGTACCGTTGCCGAGCTCCACAACCTCGTGTAGATTATTATTCAGCGCTTTCTGCTCGACCCAGTTTGACACTGGAATTTGAACATCTTGTTAACCAGTACAAAATGGTGAAATATACAGAAGTAATTCAATATAAAATCTTGTGCAAAGACGATATCACTGCCTTAAGACTTTCCAAAATTGAGGGCGCTCATCGTGACCTGTGCTGGCATGTTGTGGTTTGTAGGCATTCTTTGATTCACCTATCATGGGGTTGCTCGAAAGTTCAAAATAAAGACATGCAGTGCAAATCTAAAACTGAGCTTCCAATACAGAAACAACCTGCAAACACATTGACGACAATGAAAAGGTTACGATAGATCAGACTTCAGTCACCCTCTGGGGTCTTCAGGGCATTTTCTTGACTTTTACACATCTTCTTAAATTTGTCTTTGAAAAGCATTTGTATATAATATAATACATGTGTTTTATTCAGCATTTGTTTTTTTAGGACTGTCTCAGCTATAACTATAATGAAACACACATTTCACGTGTCAAGAGATCGTTTGGCTGTAATTTTGAAAAAATAAAGTTCAATTTTAGATTTTTTTTTTTTTAAAACCATGCCTTCACCTCAGCAGTCTTAGTTCACAAAAGTAATGGAATATATAAAAGAATTGTGAATAAATAAATAATAAATGTCTTTCAATAAAATATTTGAATATTGTGTTTTGAGTAGAATTGTTGTCCATCACTGTATTTTCACCTCAATAATGACTTCATATTACATATCATGTGCTGTGTGCAAATGAAAAAGAGCATTACAACAAACCACATATTTACTAAAACACCAAAAAACTCACGATTTACAATATTTACATCATGTTTTCAACTTTGCTGCTGGAGAGATACTCCATGTGGTTCACTGAACCCTGGCAGATGGGAATCTTGTAAATATAACTGCAAGCAGCAATGATTGGGATCCAAGCAGGTCGCAGGCAGTAGAAGACAAGAAGCACATGAAAGTAAACCTCATGCACACATTACAACATTGCTGGCCAGTTGTCCCAAAGCTGAATTTAATCCACAAACCTTCGGATCCCCCAGATGACGACTTGCACATTGTGCCACTGGGGAGACCTGCACTACACAACCATCGGCTGAATTTAACAGATCACATTACATGAGGGATTGTGTGGTGATAAAATTATGAAATAAATCTGATTTCATTCTGATGATGTCAGGATTATATTTTGGTGAAGTTTAAACAATTGTGTGGGGAAAATGAAACTGCTGCACATTTGAAGAAAGACTTGTGGGTTTATAGATGTTAATTGATTTTTGCATGTTTTGAACAACAGATTTGAAATATATATCTCAGCCATAGTATCGTTGAGATATATAAAAAAAAAAACCTTCACCTGCGTTCGTGGACCAGAGTGATGTTTTATGTTTTTCAGAAAGACGTTGATTTTCCTGAGCCTTTGCACTGCAGCGCCACCCTGACCGAGGAGAAGCAGCTCCCTCTTCAGAGCCATGCTCAGCCCTCTGGTTTGATCTTTGTGGAGATTGAAAAGCTATTAAATCAGTTCGTCAGTCACTGGCTGGCCGATGAGTGAACTTGTCTCAGATCAGCTCCCTCTTTACTGACACTTAATGTGTAAGGGCCTTGATCTTCCCTAAAGACTCCCTTTGAGTGGCTCCATGAGTCGATCATCATAATTGGATTCATCTATAGTTCTCCTGCAGGGGACAGAATCCCAGCTAATGAAGACTTCATTCAGGTTGTTTAATCTCACAAATGGTAACACCTGCATGACAGCCATCATGCCAGCAGCACTAGACACCAGCAATCAGATCACAGATTTACACCTATGTTCTCTTAGATCTCAGTCTCCATTGTTCACTGACAGTTTTTTCATGGCTCATTGACATCAATGACTCTGTTAGGGAAGTAAACTGTGTGGTTAGCACTGTCATTGAACTGCAGGAAATATTCAATTCAATTCAAAATGAAGATGTTTCAATCGACCCGGTGTTCATTACTCACTGCTCAATCCTCAGACGACTCTTAGTCTTTGTTTAGACTGCTGCCCCACATCGCTTTTTTGTCGCATCCTTTGTATCCGGATTGATTCTGAAGTCTGGAAAGTTCCAGGTTCTACATAAAACATGTGATTCCAATCAGATTTTTACAGATGTGTCTCAGTCCAGATGCTGCACTGGCTCAGATCTTTGGCGGAGGATAACAACAACAACAACAGCAGTCCGTGAACAGACGTAGTACCATTGAGTACCATTACACCATTGCAGAAGAAAAGTTCAGAACAAGATCAATCCCAGTCAACGCTGCTTCCTTGGGCCACCAACATTCAGCCCATTCAAAGACCGACCATAACGTCGCTGTCCCTCAGTCTCCCACTCCTGTCTTCCCCCCACTACGCTGATCACTGGGGACTGCAGTCTGAAACGTTCTCGTTATTAAGGCGGTCAATGCTGCTTTCCTGGCGCTACAACTCCTCACATCTTGGAGAAACTCTCTGGACTCCTGAATGCAAAGCAGATCCTGTAACTCTGGAAAGTAAACCAGTTTATGATCACTTTTGCTTTGCGACAGCATCCTGGACTGTTGACACGAGACTGGTTGGGTCCACGGATTCATGCTGTGGACACCAAATTGTGAGTTTAACATCTGCTGCCACAGCAAAAAGGAAGATTGATCAGACCAGGCTACGGCTTTATGGTCTTCAACTGTTCAGTTATGTTGGGTTTCTGTTCTTGGCAGGAGTCATACCTGCCATGGTCTTCTGTGGTTGGAGCCCATCAGCCTCATGGTTGGATGTGTTGTCTTGTTATAATAAGGACTGTTAATGAAACCGGCATGTGCCGAATGAAAGAGGGTGATCAG
Source organism: Embiotoca jacksoni (assembly GCF_022577435.1). NCBI lineage: Eukaryota > Metazoa > Chordata > Actinopteri > Embiotocidae > Embiotoca > Embiotoca jacksoni. Next base: position 1,794,033 of record NW_027185393.1, on the reverse strand, counting down.
GTGAAGAAAATTAATGAAACCCATCTGTTATGAGGTTGGTGTTTCACCAGGACCCAGATGCAGGCTCACAGACTCGGGTATCGGTTCCAAAATACAGTCTTTATTTCCATAAATAAAAACAAACAAACAAACCAAAAGGTGGCACCTACAGTGTCCACTTGCTTCCAAGTCGGGAGGGCAACTCCACCGACTGATCCAGGGAGACACGGCTGGCAGGACAGCCGGCAGACCAGCGGACAGGACCGCTGGGAAAAACAGAGTCTATAATCCTCCGAGTCGGGAGGGCAACTCCACCGACTGGTGACTCTGACAGGGAGCTCTGCAGGTGGAACAGGAGCCGGAGGAACAGGAACAGGACGGATGGACGGACAGACAGGTGACTAACTAATGAACCGACAACCAGAGGAGTGCAGGGGCAGGTTACATATAGTCCGGGGAGGTGATCAGGGAGATGAAGCAACCCTGTAGGTGGTGATCAGGGGTGAGTGGCTGCAGCTGCTGGGACCGGTGAGGGGCGTGGCCACAGGAGGAGAGGAGAGGAGGACACCGAACAAGCAGACAGGGGACTGAGGGGACACAGGAGGAGAGGAGAGGAGGACACAGGAGGAGAGGACAGGAGGACACAGAACAAGCAGACAGGGGACTGAGGGGACACAGGAGGAGAGGAGAGGAGGACACAGAACAAGCAGACAGGGGACCGAGGGGACACAGGAGGAAAGGAGAGGAGGACACAGGAGGAGAGGACAGGAGGACACAGAACAAGCAGACAGGGGACTGAGGGGACACAGGAGGAAAGGAGAGGAGGACACAGGAGGAGAGGATAGGAGGACACAGAACAAGCAGACAGGGGACTGAGGGGACACAGGAGGAGAGGAGAGGAGGACACAGAACAAGCAGACAGGGGACTGAGGGGACACAGGAGGAGAGGAGAGGAGGACAACACAGAACAAGCAGACAGGGGACTGAGGGGACACAGGAGGAGAGCGGATTGGGGGCAAAACGGAGGCAAACAGGACTCCTGACACCACCATGGTTTACGCCCTCCGTGGGTACTTGGCTGGTTTACAAAACTCTTCATTAAACTCTCATTTAAAATCGCTGATCATCTGCCCTGCTGAAAAGCAACCATCAAAGTCAACTCAATAAACTTTTATACATATAAAAGATAATCAATGTTTCGGGAGCATATTGGACTCATTATTACTGAAGAGTCCAATTAGTTTGGTTGAGTGCACTTAAAATAGTCATTTATTAAGCGAATCACAAGAAGGAGGCTGTTTAAAATATCTGTAATTGCCTGATTTATCATTTCCATTTGTGCTGCCTTTGCTACAGTAAATCCATTTGCGGGCTGCTCCTTTGTCGTTCTGTAGATATTATTCAGATGCAAATTGTCTCAAGTCATAATAGGCTTTTAAAATGCTTTTAATAATTCAGTTTTATATTCAGAGTGTGAGAATGGAAACTTTATCCCAAAAAAAGACTGTCATTTTTAGGTAATTAGTCTGTTTCTGGTACAACGTGTCGCATCAGAACTAAATATGATATTCAGCACAATAAAAGTGTTTCACTGTCAATGTTGAATTTTTTTGTTTCAGGTTTTGTTTTCCATCCCAGATTTTAATGTAATTGTTGTAATGTTTTCCAGGTTCTGTACTGGGTTGTACGTAGTTTGTAGTAGTGGAAATAAAAGTTGTGTCAATCTAGCATGCAACCTACCATAAATTCTCAGAGATGTTGGGGCCTTTATTAGATTTGGCTGTTATTTCTAATTTCTCCGGTTCCCTAGTTAATGGAAACTCCAACCTTCCCTTTTGTTACCCTGTTTCCTTGATAAATCCAATATAACATACGTTTCCACAACTGCACTTCTATCAGTGAAGTTAGAGGGATGCCATGCGTTTCACTTTGCATTTTTCAAATTATTTTTAAGCTGCCTTGAATGAAACTCAATCAATAATTTTCACATTAAAATTCTTGGGCCTTTTTTGATAGGAACATTTTTATAACAAAATGATAAAGTATAAAGCACATAGGGTCTGATTAGCTGAAGGTCTGCATGTGTAAAATCACATCAGAGAATACGTAGAGAATGAGGTTTTACACCCGTTTAAACATTTTTGCGTTGACAGAGGGAAAAATTATTCAGACATCGTTTGTCCAGAGATGATATTTCTGAGTTATTGAATGAACTGAAATATGATTGACAGCCAACAACAACGAGGAGCCACGAAATACCAGCAATTAAAAAACTTTTCCGACTCAGCATTTTGCTGCCTCTGGGTGGTTCCAGCGTATCTCTGCTTGGATCTCCCTCCAGTCCTGTTGTTCAGGTGAGCTGTTACATCCTGAATGAGTCCTGCAGAATTCACAGGTAGCTTCATCAGGTTCACGAGACCTCCAGGAACTCCATGAAACATCAGCTGCTCATCACAGAAAGATCTGGACCTGCTGATCAGTGTCTGTTAGAGGATCTCATCCACCGTCCTCCTCTTTTATTTGACCATATTTTATTATTATTATTTAAAGATGCTGTAAAGCAAATTCCAAGATTTGCTTGTCTGTTCCAGAGTCATGTGTTCCTTAGTCATGTGTTCCTGAGTCATGTGTTCCTTAGTCATGTGTTCCTTAGTCATGTGTTCCTGAGTCATGTGTTCCTGAGTCATGTGTTCCTTAGTCATGTATTCCTGAGTCATGTGTTCCTGAGTCATGTGTTCCTTAGTCATGTGTTCCTGAGTCATGCATTCCTGAGTCATGTGTTCCTGAGTCATGTGTTCCTGAGTCATGTGTTCCTTAGTCATGTATTCCTGAGTCATGTGTTCCTGAGTCATGTGTTCCTTAGTCATGTGTTCCTGAGTCATGCATTCCTGAGTCATGCGTTCCTGAGTCATGTGTTCCTGAGTCATGTGTTCCTTAGTCATGTATTCCTGAGTCATGTGTTCCTGAGTCATGTGTTCCTTAGTCATGTGTTCCTGAGTCATGCATTCCTGAGTCATGTGTTCCTGAGTCATGTGTTCCTGAGTCATGTGTTCCTTAGTCATGTATTCCTGAGTCATGTGTTCCTGAGTCATGTGTTCCTGAGTCATGCATTCCTGAGTCATGTGTTCCTGAGTCATGTGTTCCTGAGTCATGTGTTCCTTAGTCATGTATTCCTGAGTCATGTGTTCCTGAGTCATGTGTTCCTTAGTCATGTGTTCCTGAGTCATGCGTTCCTGAGTCATGTGTTCCTGAGTCATGTGTTCCTGAGTCATGTGTTCCTTAGTCATGTATTCCTGAGTCATGTGTTCCTGAGTCATGTGTTCCTGAGTCATGTATTCCTGAGTCATGTGTTCCTGAGTCATGTGTTCCTTCGTCATGTGTTCCTGAGTCATGTGTTCCTTAGTCATGTGTTCCTGAGTCATGTGTTCCTTAGTCATGTGTTCCTTAGTCATGTGTTCCTGAGTCATGTGTTCCCACCCCTGTTGCCGGGTGGCTTCTCCATGTTTCCCCTCCAGTCCCAGTTTCTGTCCCCGCTTCATGGACATATTTGGCAGCTAGGGGATCTCATAAGCACGAACATTCCTCGAAAAGATCATCCCTCAGCTGTTGTTTCCATGGATGGACAAAATAAAACGGTGGAATGATTTCCTAAATCTGCTGGATGCCTCCAAGATTGTATTTAAAATAAGAAAGATGTAATATTCCTGTTCTGATAAAGAGAGCGGGACAACGTCCCCGCCAACATTCCCGCTGGTCCCCAAAGACTATCAGCATCAGCGTCTGTCGACACAAAGATAACACCCCGACGCTGTCTTGATTTAGTAGAGGCTGCTGATGCATCGATTTATATCTTGTGCTTGTCTATGAATCATACATTAATGGATGAGACGACCATTATCTCCACGCTTGTCTGCTCTTAACCACTTTAACAGGAAAAATAAGAATGCAGCTATCCTCCGTCTCTCTGACTGTCACACACATGCTTCTCACCTTTTCACCTCCCAAACGCTTTTTCTTTCAAATGTTCCCATTCTTGGTGTTTTACATCACTCCTTCTCATGTGTGTCTCCCTCTCTCTCGTTCCCTGATCCCACTTCCCCTCCTTTCTAAACCCAACAACCCTCTCTAGGACTTTGTTATTCCTGCTGAAACCCGCCGTGCCGCTTCTCAGGCTGATGCATGAAACTCTGTTGAGATTCAAGACACGAAGTCAAAAATATGAACACAGACTTTTTGTCTGTCACTTCCACGGTTAGTTATAAATGGATGTAGACACTTTCTTGATCAATTTTCTATTATTTACAGCTGTCAATCAAAAGGACAGAGAATACTGGTGGCACTTGCAGTTGGTTCTGTGTTGGCAGATTACTCCGGCTATTCTTTGTGATGCTGTGTTTTGTGTTTTAGTTGTTACAGTCTGTGGTCAGCGTGCTGAGGCACCGAACCCTTATAACTATCGTTAATGTATAGCTAAAGCTATCTTTCTGGTGGTGAACTCACAATTTACAAGAGTGGCAGTACTGCTGACTCATGGTGAGAGACCTGAGCCCTCAAACTTCTTAATATACGTGGTAATCCATGTCCCATCTGTCACTGCTGTCACTGTTGGTGAGGAGTGACTGAAAGAATGATACGACAGGTCCGAGCAGCAGAAATGATTTTGTTCAGCATGGCTGCTGCCCAGAGTGTTGATGCACAAAGCTGCAGTAATTCATCTGTAGCTGCTGCTGAGACTAACATGCATAATTAAATAACAGATACAACCATGGAAGTATTAAGAATGGGATCCCAGACCACAAGATATACTGAGAGGATGGCACACTGAACGAAGCCTCCCTCGGACACCTGGAGGTTTTGCGAATGTACCTTTCAACACTGAGCCTCCAGCAGACCAAACCAGCTGATCTCCTCTCTGTTCCCCGCACACATAAAGCACATCAAATTAAATAATCAATCAGCTTGTCTGGACTTTCCAGTCATTTTTAAGGCTTTGTAACACTCAGAATAACAGAAGTAAACTTGACGACTGCTCCTTTTCCACTGATTTGAAGGGAAATTGTCTGACGTGTTTAGTCTTTCTCTCTTTTCCATCCAGCATCAACTTTCTTTTGTATTTGCACCTTTGCTGTCTCCCCAGCACCTATGACACACATCCATTCACTGCTCACAGTGCTGATTTCCACACTCCATTCTTGGTTTGTATTAGTTTATTTTTAATAAATGACTTCCCTTGAAGTGGATCTCTTGCGTGGACTCCCTGCTCATCACTTTCTCTGAGCCAGTATGTGACTTTGAAGAAAAAATACTTTTGAGGCCACAGTGCATGCAATGAATGCTCGGGATCAGCCAGGGAAGCTGAGAGGACTGTGCAGAAGGAAGAATGAGTTTCTCTGCTTACACTGCTGTCAAAACCAACGATCATAGTCAAAAACAGGTGGATTACCTATTAAAGCTATTTTCAACAATGCAGCTGCAGTTGGTTTCTACCGGATGAAGTAGTATAGAAATTGCCTGGATTCTTCCGGAGCTCCTCCAAAGGGCAGAACCTTCAACACCAGTCTGTGTTACTGACGGCAGTCTGGCTATGTGTCAGATGTGAGTTATGCAGGTTTTGGGAACATGTAATCAGGAGTCAGAAAATACTTCCCCAAGCTCAATATGTAACTGACCTGACCTGTTATGTTCCGCCTCAAGAAAAAAAACAAACAACATTTGATAAAACTTGTAATGCCTTAGTGTTAAAATACATTTATCATTTCCTGATCATTTCTTCTACAGAAGAATATGGCTTTGCTTCCCACTCAAAAACCTCAAAAGATTGAGTTCATGTAGTGCTCTAGACCCGGGTGTACTGTGGCAACACAACTTTCCTAGCACTCAGCAGCATTCATACATTTGACCAAAAACAGTTTCTAACATTTCACCTTCTCCTTTAAACATCTATCTGCCTTCTTCAGTCTGTAGTCAGATGAAAGACATGTCTGACATGAAGGGACATAAGACATAGAGATAAACATTGCAGGACTGACAATTTTCTAAAATCTGCAAATGCAGCTACAACACAGACGTTCACTGTGACGTTTTCACAGTGATGTCACTGTGAAAATGTATATTCCTTTATGCTTATGGAACTCAGTGTGGGAGTTAATTTAAATAAATAGTATTGGTTTAGTCCTTCACATGCTAAAGGTCCTGACCTGTAACCTGCACAGTGTGTTGTGTGGTTTTAAGCTCTGAATTGGAATTATTTCAATTAATTTGATTGCAGTGCAGTGAATTTAGCACATATTGAATATGTCCACCCCCACATTTCACTGTACAGCTTGAAAAGAGTATATAACACATGAATGTTATGATACAGATTTTTGACATTGAGTGACAGTGATTTTACAGTGAGGTCATTGGACCTTTTATTCTCCAAAATACAGAAGGCAGCTTTTCACAAGATTAAGATTGCATGCAGTTTAATATTAGTTCACAATATAATTGAGTCTGCATATTAAATCTATGGGTGTTTAATGAAGAAGCACACCTCACTTAATCACCCCCCCCCCCCCCCCCCCACACACACACACACACACCCAGCGCCCCACTTAATCAAAGAAATAAACTCGATTCATTTTGTTATTCACCTTTTGACTGAGATGAGCTCAGCTTTGGTCGTAAACCTTTTCTCCATTTCTGCCTGAAAGTCAGTTTCTCTGCTGTAAAGAGACCCATTTTTATCTAACCCCCAGGCTGAGGGATAGACGGGTGGATAGGGAAAGAGATTGGGGGTAGGGGTGCAATTTTCTGCCTTAAGGATGGTTTCCACTGTAATTCACTGTGAAGATAGCAATCGGCAGTGTCTCCAGGCATTTACTCAGACCCTCCTTTTTATCTGTGCGGGACCTCACCAAACAGTCACTGACAGTGTTTATCTAAAATGCAATCTTTCTGAACTGTAAAGCACTGAATTTGTTGCCCCTGACTCAATGAGCAGGGCACTGAGGGTCAAAATCAATAACAACTTACAAGTTGCTTTGCTCCTGAGAGTTGGGTGGCTGAGTCTGTGGGGTCAGCTGTGGAAGTACAGAGCCTCTGGGAACATCTTCAGGCACATGGATGGACGGGCTTATCGTGTAGCTGTTGGGGACTAAATCAAAGATTACACGTCACAACAATTCGAGGAAATTCAGAGCTCTTAAACTGGCCGTTTGAGTTTATCCCATAGCTGTGCCACTTCAATTTAGATTTTTGTACATTTCTTTCTTGTAGCATAAGTCCTCATCAGAAAACTTGGATGGAGAAGAGTTAATTTTGAGGTTAGGTGCGAAAAGACCGTCACTAATGGCCTTGTTTTTGAAAAAGTGCATCTCAGACCACTTGACATCATCTGAAACTTTAATTTGGACAGCAGAATCAGGCTGAAGTGCAGCTCACAGTTTTGGTAACTTTCTGAAACAGACAATCCATCAGTTTTGGCCACTTTAGACAGCAACTGATCAGGTGATGGCCCAGCCCAGCATTGTTTATCTGATTTGTATAAAGCACTAATTATTGTGTGTTAAGAATGTCTGGAAAGACAGATTTGAACTATCAGACACAGCTTCTTCAGTGACCGAGATAACCACCCAAGCAGAGGATGTAGCAGCCTCAATGATCCGCTGTTTTATGGGCGTCGAGGTCACCATATCAGGTGATGCATTGGAAATGTGAATAATGTAACTCCAAATTGTATTTACTATTTCATCAATAATTAAATGTCAAAGCGAACAAAGAACACTGATCTGATACACTGAAATCAGATGCTGAAATGATGATGAGTGAGCAAATGTAAATTACTTTTGTTTAAACTCCTGATGCAATTCATTTATTAACAACACTGAAGGAGAGCAATGTGCTTAAAACATCACTGATGTTTGTGTTAGTAAATAAACTCCATGAGGAGCCTTGAGTGTCCAGAATTTACTTTTCAATCATTAATTAAATGCCCTAAGTCGTGTATAAATTGACCTTTAACCTTTTGTATGTGAATGACAGTGTCACACTGTGTAATTTAATTGCAACTCATTTGTAGTTCACCTGAGTGCTTTTTATATTATATGGCTGAGATTCTGTACTGCTCATGACGAGCCAACTGCCTGATTCACATCCAGTTCAATCCTCCAAGAGACATCTGATTTTTTAAGAACAGACACACCTGTTGTTGCCGTGTTCACCCATCTCGGCACAGCCGGGTTCATGTGGAGCCTTGGAAATGGCAACTCCAAACACCCTTATATCTACGCTTGGAGCAGCTTTGTGAAGAACCCACTGTATGAAACCGTCTGTGGTGCTGACTTTCCTCCATTTTACAGAAGTAGAATGGGAGGCGGAGCTTCAGTGTTCAGGCTCCTCCCCTGTGGAACCAGCTCCCAGTTTGTGTTGGAGGGGCAGAAACCCTCTCTAGCTTTAAGATTGGACTCAAAACGTTCCTTTTTGATAAAGCCTATAGTTCGGGCTGGCTCAGGTAGACCTGAACCAACCCTTAGTTATGCTGTTATAGGCCGAGGCTGCTGGGGGACCTCGTTACATGCTGATCTTCTTTTCTTTCCTCCTACTCTTTAACTGACTCATACCTCACCATCTTCTTCTCTCCCATAGTTTCTTCTTATTATCTGTTGTCTCCATTCAGTTCCTTCGCTCGTGTAGTTTCTGTTCTTTCTTTTCCAGATGTCCCGTCATGGAGCTGCATGTCTCTGTCCTGTGCTTGTCGTCTCCACCAACAGTTCTTCTCTTCTATCTCTATGCTGTCCTTTTCTCTCTCTGCTCTCCTCTCACCCCAACTGGTCAAGGCAGATGCTCCGCCCACCTCTGATCCTGGTTCTATTAACAGATGCCCCGCCCACCTCTGATCCTGGTTCTGTTAACAGAGGCTCCACCCACCTCTGATCCTGGTTCTGTTAACAGATGTTCTCCACCTCTGAGCCTGGTTCTGTTAACAGATGCTCCACCCACCTCTGATCCTGGTTCTGTTAACAGATGTTCTCCACCTCTGATCCTGGTTCTGTTAACAGATGCTCCACCCACCTCTGAGCCTGGTTCTGTTAACAGATGTTCTCCACCTCTGATCCTGGTTCTGTTAACAGATGCTCCACCCACCTCTGATCCTGGTTCTGTTAACAGATGTTCTCCACCTCTGATCTTGGTTCTGTCGGAGGTTTCTTCCTGTTAAAAGGAGTTTTTCTTCCCTCTGTTGGAGGTTTTTCTCCCTTAAAGAGGAGTTTTTCCCTCCTAGCTTATGTGGGAATTGTTGAATTGTTGAATTGTTGAATTGTTGAATTGTTGAATTGTTGAATTGTTGAATTGTTGGTTTCTCTGTATAATATTGTAAAGTCTTGCTGTAACGACTTTAATGTGTTAAGTGCCATGAAATAACCTGTGTTGTGATTTGGCGCTTTATAAATAAAGTTGAATTGAATCGAATTGAATTTTACCTGGGCAAAACCTTCATGTGGTCCTTTATTACATAAAAACACAATTTGGCTTTAAAGCTCCTTTAAAGTCTGCAAACCCTTAGTAAACATATTTCCTAGTCTCTTCATGCATCTTGACCAAAACAAATAACCTGCTCGAGTGTTTTTGTTTCAGAAAGGCTCTGAAAATAGTATGCAACCTTCACAGTGGAAAGTGTTTTTGTTGTTGTTTATTGTTTGTTTGTTTACCAAACTTTCTTCTCATTAAAGTAGGGAAATGGTCTATAAAAACATAACATTTTTTTTGTGTTAACATTCTTAAACAGTTTTTTCATAAAATTGTCAGAACATTGTGCCCTAAATCTTTTTTTTCAGCAGCAATTTTTTTCTGTATTTTTGTGTATGGAGAATGTTATTATTTTAGAGTGGGATAATGTGTTTTTGGGCTTCACAGTGAGCACTGTCACCTCAGCGAGGAGGTTTGGACCTGCCAGTCGGCCGGAATCTTTCTGTGTCTCAGTGGGTTTCCTCCAGGTACACCAGCTTCCTCCCACAATCCAGACACATGCAGTGTAGGTTAATTATTGATTATAAATTGGGGTAGGTGCGAATGTCAGCATAAATGGTTGTCTGTCTTTCTATGCTGGCCCCGTGATGGACTCGCAAACTCCTAACCATGTTAGGCTCCACCCCCCCGTGACCCTGGTCAGGATAAAGCAGGTATAGATACATATGGATACAAATGGTTTTGTATTTTTAGAGCAGGCATCTCTTGAGTACCTGTGTTGACATCAATTTGTTATTGTTCACATAACACATTTAGTGGAGCTCAGCTATGTGAATTAATGTTACAGTGTCTGAGAGCTACATGAGTGGATTTTGGACACTTTAGTCAAAGTATCTCTGAGAATAAAAAGGTTGGAGACGTGTGTTTTACAGAATGTTATCCAACCGTTAGGAAGAAGATTCTAGGAAAAATGCAATGCAATTTGAACATTGCATAATTTCTGACTGGGTTGCTTTTGGATATTCAAAAGGTTAAACCTGCTGCTGCTCTCGCCAGTTGATGGAAAGATGTAAACACATTTGTCTCTAAATTTCATCATTCTTAGTTCTGCCCGTCAAACTATGCCAGGAAGAAGTGATCCATGCAAGAGCCACTAACAGAGTCTGTCGCCTGTGATATGAACAGCCATGATTCGCCATCATTCTCGCCACTACATGAGATGTGTGGAACCGAGACATGAGATGTGTGGAACCGAGGCATTAGATCAGACAGATGGTACATCAAGCTGACGTAGCATTTATATCTCTATGTGGGCGACAGCCGGTATCACTTGTTGTTCCTAAATGCAATTCGTCCATCTGTTTGTCTCAACTTATGGATATCACTTGGCTGGCAAGCTGATAACGTTCCCAAGTTGTCTTTGCTCTTTTATTTTTGCATTTATTGAACAGCTTCAGGTACATTAACTTGTCTTTCCTGACTGTGATTGATGTGACCTTGACTTGCATGTAACTTGGGAGAACCTGGATGGATTGCAATCAGAGTTGTCTGATTGACAGAGACACATACTGTTCAGTACACACATGCAACAAACACATGAAATAAAGACATGAGCCACATGTCTCTCCTGATAAAAACCCAGGTCAACATCATGAATGCCTTCAAGTGTGTGCGAGTATGTGAGCAGCATGTTAGCAGAGTAGTCGCAGCTGTAGGTCACTGACGTTTAGTGTCTTTACATCATGTGCTTAAAATGAAAGATAAAAAAGCTCAACCATTAAAAAGACACTCTAGCTGTTGATCCTGTTTACGAGTGTATAGCATGAGGAAAACTTTAGCATTATGGCTGCCTGTGTGGCGACGGCTGGATTGATTTAAAATGATGCATATCTGCTCTGTTCAACTAGCATGAGACAGAGTTTATGACTGATGACTTTTGAATCATTGGAGACTTTCTTCATTAACAAAAAACAACACTAAAATAAAGCCCTTGGGGGAGTACACTGAAATGCATGGTCAAATGGATTTCCTGTTCTCTCTGACAGGTTGTGATGTCAATATATCTGTCAGGAATACATGTGGGTGTGATGCTTTTTAATCAGGACCCCATCAATTCATAAATTAAGAGTGATTAAGTGATCACTTTACCTTTGTCATAGTTCTTTCGTCACTGGTTAATGGGAGTCCTCGGGGAATAAATGAGCAGATAAGTGGGAGTGAAGGCTGATCAAGTCTGGGTTGACGGGCTGCTCCTCTGGGAGGAGTACTGGCTCACATATCAGATTGGTGTTATCACGTCTCTCGTTTCTTCTTGTGAACACGGGAGATGATTCTGATTTGCATGCAAAAAGTCTTAGTGATAATGTTTTCTAGTCAGCAGCTTGTTCGCTGGTTTAAGATACTAGATGGCTGAGTTTTAGCACAAATCTGCTTTGATTTCCCAAGTACCTTCTGCTTAGACACTTACCTGATACTGTTGGCATAAAGGCATTCCTGGTGTCAACACTGGCACAAAACAAAGCCAACAACACAAATGTTCTTGATTCTGGAAACAGCACTATAATGATTAGTGATGAGAATCTAGGAAGGTTAAGAAGATCACATTCACATTTTACATGCACATGAATATGAATATCCTGGAACTGTGCAGGATTTCAAAGGATTATCTGATGAAGTTGGTTCATGTTTTCAATAACTATATCAGTGGTTTCCAACCTTCCTCATCAGATGTACCACCACAAGCCTGTCAGATCAACTTAACTCCTTCAGCAACAGCACAGTTCATTTCAACTCATCTTAAACTGGATATAATTTAACTAATAAGGATGTTTGTGGATGCATTAGATATTACAACATTTGTATGTATCTATCTATCTATCTATCTATCTATCTATCTATCTATCTATCTATCTATCTATCTATCTATCTATCTATCTGTCTATCTATCTATCTATCTATCTATCTATCTATCTATCTATCTATCTATCTTTTTTCTATCACATATATATTACTAAATGCTAACTATTGACAGTAATCATTTCATGCAGCTGTTTCTGTTTCAGCCATTTCTTTATTGCTTTTAGGTAACTACAACTCTGTTTCCAAAAAAGTTGGGATGCTGTGTAAAGCATAAATAATAACAGAATGCAATGAGTTGTAAATCACCTAAACCCATAATTAATAGAGCAAATAAAACAATGTGGAAACATAGACTTTTTATTGTTTTATGAAAAATATATGCTCATTTTGAATTTGATGGCAGCAACACTCTAAATCTCAAATAAGTTGGGACAGAGTCAACCAAAGACTGGACAAGTTGTGTAAAGCTAAAAGAAACATCTGATCAACAATATGACAACTATTTAGGTTAATTTACAACAAATCAGTAACATGACTGGGTATAAAAGATGATTTCAGAGAGGCAGAGTCTCTCAGCAGTGAAGATGGGGAGAGGTTCATCACTCTAAAAGACTGTGTTGGAAAATAGTTCAACAATCTCAGAATAATGTTCCTCAACGTAAAACTACAAAGAATTAGTGGATTTCATCGTCTACGGTTCATAATATCATTAAAAGATTCAGAGAATCTGGAGAAATCTCTGAACACAAGGGACAAGGCTGGAAACCAATATTGGATGGTGGTGATCTTCGGGCCCTCAGGCAGCACTACATTAAAAACACACTATTCTGGAGTGGAAATCACTGCATGGGCTCAGGAACACTTTATCAGGATCCCTCTCCTTCCTGGGGTTTTCCCTGTGTTGGTGGGCGTGTCTGGTGGTTGTGTGTAGCTCATTAGGCTCCACCTGCTGCCCATCAACTCTGGCTCCTGACACAGCTGATCCTCATCTCACTAATCACCTCAGCAGTATATCCACTTCCAGTCTTCCACTCCATCTTGTCAGATTGAGCCTTAACTGCCGTTCTGCTGCAAGCCTGACTTTCCAGAGAATCTTCGGTCTGGCCTGCCTGCACTCTGACTCACTGCCTGCTACCAGTTCAAGTCCACCTCAATTCTGGATTTCCACACATTCACCCGCCTCTTCCCACTGACTGTCCTCACTCCAGCCGGTAACCATACCTTCTTCTCCTCGTTATTCTGCTGGGCTGCACTCTGCAGCCCCGGATCCATTGAGTCTCTACTGCTCTGCAGCCCTGCCCTGGCCACAAGCTATTCTGCAGACTTTGAACTCCTTCCATTCTCCACCATCCCAGACTTTTTCCACCATACCTCAACAAACCTGTTTATTCCACTTCATCTGTGTGTGCATCTGGTCCTTTTCCTGTAAAATCCCTCACTCACTTGTGAAAACCATCGTCTGTGAACACAGTTCATCACTGCGTCCACAAATGCAGGTTAAAACTCTCCAAAGAAGAAACCAGATAGAACAATGATCTCTGGACCCGAGATCATTTTAGATAGACTGAGGTGAAGTGGAAAACTGTCCTGTGGTCTGATGAATCTAAATTTAAATTATTTCTGGAGATCATGGACTCTGCATGGATGTATTTTTACAATCGAGTCAGGTAACCCTTTTTTCTCAATTTATTTTAGCAGTTCCATGGTTCACCCACGGCTGAGAATCACTGAGGCAATCATCCTTTCGCTTGATGGCAGCTCAACTTTCCAGTATAGGCGATGGATTGATAAACTTATTGAAGCTCTGGAGCCTTACAGCCTTTAAGCTCACTGTTGTGGTTTTGCAGCCCACATTACTCTCTCGTAAACCTAATTTCCAGCAGCAGAGAGCAGCTGTTTATAAAAGCTCTGATACGTTATATCCGGAGGAATTATACGTTGTTGTTTGTCCCTGGGAGGCAGAAATCATGGTGTAATATTGAGACATCACAAAAATAATATTTCTCCATGCATTTAGATGTATTTTTACATAAAGGACACTAAAGAAACATATTAAATGGCACCATAAAACTCTGAATTTCTCCGACCTTTGTGGATAAAAAATTGTCATGGAAGCTCAGGGACATTGAATGGAAGAGTCAAGGTTAATCACAGGTAGTCATTAACATCTGTTCACTGTAAGCTGAATCAGATTGTGAGGGCTAGTTGTGCAGGTCAAAGGGTTTCCACCTAACATAGAAAATCAGCCAATAAAGGAAAACAATGAGGCCAAAGATATATTTTTTCCTTCCTAACAATGTGGTGGAAAGCTGTTTTCACAAAGTGAAAATTAATCTCTTCCTCTCGTTAACATCTGGTAGCCACCTGTTATACACTCTGATAGGTGACTTATTGTCAGGTGACACACGATTTTCTGCACCACAGCTTGTATCTGTGATGAAAATAATATATTTACAATGCATGCTCTTAAAGGTGAGTGGTTAACTGAGCAATAAAAAAAAAGTCTGCTATTCTTAGAATTGTTCTGTTATGATATGGTGTTGTAACCCAGACGCAGACACAGTAGGAAGATGTCTTTTATGACCCAGGAAATCCTTTATTCTCTCCAAACACTGACACACAGTAGGCAGGGAAAAAACAACATACAAGTCAGTATGAAGCCGGAGCCCAATGTTTAGCGAGGACACCAGTCTCCTCTCCTCTCTCCTTCTGAGCGGAAGCTGGCTCCGTTGCGGACCGCGGCTGACAGGCAGACAGACAGGCACGCAGCGTGGGCATGGCTTCGCTGGGGGAATCCCGAGGTCCTTCACAGCCAGCAGCAGGGTGATGTAGCTTGGTGGGCGTGGCTTCGCTGGGGGAATCCTGAGGCCCTCCACAAGCGCAGCAGACAGGCAGGATCACTGTGTGACACTCGAAGCTCGACACAGGATTGCCAAGGCTTCTCAGCTGATCTCAGAGGAACGATCTGGAATCTTCTTCATTCAGGTGATACCCGTGGCTCGACGCTGAATGGCAGGAAACAGGAAACAGACGGGGAGTCAGAACCAGGATATCTCAGGCAAGGAGACGGACAGACTTACGGGACGGGATGTCAGGTAGGTTAACGGACGGACTGACAATGGGCAGGCAGGAGACCGCGGTATTTGTATCAGCGTGAGGTGATCACTGGAATGCAGCACCGCTGTGCTGACGGAGAACGGTGAGTCAGAGGGCGTAGTTTGGAGGATGATACTGTGAGGAACACAAACAAAACACAAACAATCACAAACAGACGGGGAAATGACAACACACATGAGGAGAGGTGATCGGGGACAAAATAGAGGGAAACACAGTAGGATCAGACAGGAATCCTCACATATTTGTGTCCTTATAACATATTTGCACAGCAGCATCCCAGATTATACAACACTGAGAAGGTACTTAACACGTTTGTATATCAGATAAATGTAAAATTTCTGAAAAATAAAATTAATAAAAATGAATAAAACAAAATAGAAAAGATATTATCAGAGTGTGCTGATCAGAGGTCTCTTACAGTTTGTACCAAAGAGATGTTGCCATGATGGACAGTAAAGGTGCAAATTGTCCACTCTCCATTTGGTCTTACACTGAAATCAATGCCACATCAGATTCTGTGAGCGACTTGGTTGGTTGGTTGGTTTGGTTTAGGCATGAGGAGTGAAGGTAAGAATATCAGGTCACAGAATAGATGGAGGAGCATTTTTATATATGCTTGCCCTGCTGTTAGGTAGTAGTTAACTTGTTCTATAACTGATGATTGTAAAGTTGAAATGCTTGGATCCAGTAGTGGATCTACAGAAAACAGCCATTTTGATATGATCACTTAAGCATATAGTTTATATTTTTAGCAAAATCATAGCAGCAAGAAAACTGCCTCATCAAAACCATATATTGAAGCTTGTGTTTCCAGTAGCTGTACTAAAGATCAGTTTTTAATTGTCTAAACAAGGTCAGTATGTCAGGATTCCTGTCTGATCCTAGTGTGTCTCCCTCTATTTTGTCCCCAATCACCTCTCCTCATGTGTTCTGTCATTCCCTCATCTGTTTGTTATTGTTTTTCCCATGTGTTCTGTGTCCTCCTGTCACCTCCCATGGCCACGCCTCTCACCAGTCTGAGCAGCTGCCACCACTCTCCCCAATCACCACCTGCAGATGGCTCATTTCACTGACCACCTCCCTGGACTATATCAACCCGGTTCCTGTAGTCATTAGTTGTCGGTCCATACTGCCAGTCACCCACAATCTGTCACCAGTCACACCGTCCGTCCATTCCTATTCCAGTTCCAGTACCGGTACCTGTTCCTGTTCCCGTTCTGCTACCAGTCAGTGCTACCAGTCAGTATACCCAGTCAGTGCTACCCAGTCTGCTGTGGAGGACCTCGGGATTCCCCCAGCGAAGCCAACCCCCCCCCCCGCTGCGTTCCGCCTGCCTGTCTGTCTGCCTGCCTGCAGTGTCGACAGCTCTCAGACATTGCCCGGACCAGAGCTGGTGCGTGTCTCTGGTCCGGTGAGAATTGGTGGAGTTTCCCTCCCGACTCGGGAGGAGTAGAGAAGACATTAGGTATCTGACCTGGACAAATAAAAACAGTTTTTTGAACGTATACCCGAGTCTGTGTGTCTGCATTGGGGTCCAGTTACACTCCACATCAGAAGTTGGGGAGGAGCAAACGGTGGAATTGATCTGATTGGAAAACCGAGGACACTATGTCCCACCCACCAATAAGGGAAACCTGACTGCACCACAGACCTGTCAATCAAACAGACACGCCCCCAAAAACAGGTCTTCTTGAATCTTCTTTTCTAATGAATGAGGGATTATTTTCAGATGGACCTCCAGAAAACTAATAAGAAGGAGTGACTTTAGCTAACAACACCGAGATAACTGATGGACACATTTTATTCACTTTGGATTTGATGAGAGAAGTTGAATGGGAGTCTATGGAGCCGGAGGCTTTTTGGAGCCGACCTCTAGTGGCACTCGCTGGGATTGCAGCTGAAGACACTTCTGGATCAGAACCATTTTTCAGACCTGGAAGCTACGAACACTTTTATATCCAGTCTGCGTACATTATTTTTGTCTCTTCATGATGGACTGAGAGCAGACTGACACTGCAGTGACTCACTATCTCAACTTGGAGTACAAAGTGGTGTTACAAGACAGGCCGAAACCAGCTGGTTACCATGTCGATATCTCAGATGTTTGTGTTTTGTGTTGTGGAGATATTTACTGTGACAAAACATCAATGCAACCTTTCAATTTGACAAACACAGAATCGGCTCAGTGCCAATAGGACTGACAGGTTATTGCTATATTGCAACAAAACTAGTGATTTAACGGTCTTATTTTCCAGGGGCAGCACTGAGGGCACGGCAGGAAAGAAGACACTCCAAATGGTGAGTAAAGAAGACATCCTGCGCCATCTTTAATTTCACATCCTTTGATTGAATGAATGTATTAAAGAGCTGAATTTGGTACCACATGCTGATAATTTAGTCAGAAAAACATCCTTTGGCCCAGAAGGCATTTTGACCAGAGACAAGGGTTTGGACAGGCTGGTACTCACCGGTAGCGATACTTCTACATTTAATAACATTAAAGGCTATTTAATTTGATCAAAATTGACAAAGAGTAGCTTTGTCTTCAGCTCTCACTCCTCTGTTGACTCACAGAAATTGCGGTGAAAAGTGAACTGTCACAGCCTCCGACTGGCTGATCCCACTGCCTCCCTGATCTCTTTCTTACAAGTCTCAACACAATAAATCTTACAAAGTGAAGTTAATGTGTGGAAACTGTCTCGTCAAAGGTGTTACACAAGGTTGTTCACGTGAAAAGCTGTGTCTGAGAGCCGGAGAGAGAACTACCGTGGCCCTTGTTGTTGTGTGAAGTGAGCCGTTCAGTCTGTTTGGGGAACTCGGACACACACCCTCAGATTTCTGCAGTTATAATGGCAGGTTCAGAAACTGATGATCTGAGAAGCAACTTGAGTTGAGACATACCGTTGCCTTGAAATCCAATCCTTCTTCCTGTCACCAGCACTGGGCTCTGACATTGTGTTCATTTTCACTGACCTTAAATGCAATTACTGTAATGTTTTCCCACTTTAAAAACCAATTTACTCAATGCTTACCAATCACCACATCGTTGAATGCCCTTTCCACGCTGGGCCACAATCCTCGCTCAGGTCCTTCACACTTTTCTGGCTGCTCAAGTGCACGTGAATAACAAGCAGTCATGTGATCTGACACCATCTGAGGGTGGGTAATGGATAATCTATGTCAGTAACTAGTTAAAAAAAAATCTGCCAGACTAAAGCTTCCTCCTTTAATTTTGTTTATTCAACAGAAATGTTATTGTTATTATTTCTAAGGAAATTGTATATAATTTTGAGGCTTTGTGTATGGTAACCATGGTTACAGGTGTATTCTCATTTATCATAGGGTTAATGTAAACGTGTTTGTGTCTCAATGCAATAACAATGGGATAAGTACAATACAGTATATACAGAGCACTTATAATTTTTACTACAACTCAAGGCAGTTTTTTTTTTGTGTGTGAGCATGTTGTCTTTTTAATAATGTGTTCTTTTTATATGTATTTTCATACCATTGTGTGGGAAGCACTAAATTCCGTTGTGCAATGACCAACAAAGGCATTGATTGATTGATTGATTGATTGACTGATATCTCTCTGCTGTACTGATACAACAGATGCTAATTTCCAAACTCTGTTTGAGCAGAACCGTTCTCTCTTTATCTGTCTGTCTGTCTGTCTGTCTGTCTGTCTGTCTGTCTGTCTGTCCGGCTCACTCACCATCAGTAACTACCAGTTGTCTTTACTGAACACAGCTCATTCAGAAGCTGATTCACTAACACCCTGTTTCCTGTCTGGGTTAAGATGGAGAACATGAATAAAGTGATATTTCATTATTCCTGGAACTGACTCATTCGCCGTGACAGCAACTTAAAAGCTATCTGACTGAAAATAACATTAACATTACATGAACATCAGTTAATGAAGTTACATTAGCTCACCACTTTATTAATGTTGCTGCTGCCTGCAGGTCTGTAGTTTCTCGTCTAATTCTTGTAATTTCTTGTCCATCTTCACCTCCTCCATCACCACCGCTGCTGCTGCTCAGGAGGAGGAGGGCCGACTGCAGTGCATCACTCGCTCTGCTGAGAGGCTGTTTGGCTGCAACCTGCAAACCTCCAGGACCTGAACACCGCCAGTAGACCATGACTGAACTTTTTCAATCACTCCCTTCTGGCAAGAGGCTCAGATCTATTTGGACCAAAACCTCAGGCCACGAGACCGGTTTCTTCCTGACTGCAGCCTCATCAACGAGGTCCAGAACCCCCTCTGACTCTACATATCACACCAATATGTAACGCAACCTTCTGTATCGCTGCCTGGACTTTATCTGATCATTGTCAGTAAAGACGACTTTGACCTGACCTGTCTGCCTCTGAGTCGTGTATTTGAGTCCACCACTGTTTAGTAAAACTCTCCAAAAAAAGCTCATTTCCATTTTTTAAAGAACTGGTAGCGCCACACAACACTGACTGACTGACACATAATCTAACTAAATGCTGGTCCGTCATATTAAATGAAAAATTATCTGCACTAATGTTGCACCTTTTCATTTAGCGGTCTCAAAGGACTTTACAATTCACCATTTACACACACATTCACGCACCAGTGGTGGCAGGCACGATGTTCACCTGCTATCTTTACTAACTCAGGTTTTGTGTTTCACATAAGGACACTCTGACGACTGATTAAAACCTACAACTTTAGGATTAGTGGGCAACTCGCTCTACTATCTGAACCACAGCAACTGTATTACATCAGTTCAGCTGCTAACAACATGGATGTTAAAATAAAAAATGGAACCCAGTCAGCTTTCTGTGTCCTAATTATTACTCTGAAGCGCACTAGATTTTCCGTCTGCCGTTGGGAACGTTTGTCCTGTGACTTTGAATCAAGTTACTGTATGTTCAGGGTCAGGGATGCTAAATTTAAGATTTTTAAAGACCGCTTTGACAACATTCAAGATGAAACATGCTGTAAAACACTCAATGGAAGCAATTTTAATGAAGCACCTACAACAGTCACTTAAAAAACATTTAGAAGGTTTGGGACTAATGTCAGTTTAATGCTGAACTTGTTAAAAACCGCATGTAAAGTTAGTCAGCTGATGTTACACCACGAGTTCAACTGGTGCTTTCGTGCTTTGATAAGTCAAACAGTCTGCTGGGAAAAAATATTTGAAACAGATTTGAGAAAAAACAAACAATTCCATTTTTGTGACTGAAGCAATATTAAGATATTTGAAAAAAGATTTAAGGATCATTTATTTTTCAGGACGAATCTTAATTTTGCATATATTCCATTAAGACGTTTGAAGGGTCTGTTCCAGGAAGTGGAACCACTATTGATTGCCAAAATGGGAAGAGTGAACGAGTGACGTTGAACACACACCTGCTCAGGTGACTTGATTTAATTGTTGCATTCTTCGTCTGATGTTTCTCCTCTCTGACTTCTCATTCTTTCTGAGTCTCTGCTCTCACTGAGTGTTTCCTCTTCACCATCTCGCCTCTGGTCTCTTCAGAACTCAGCCAGCACACCATGAGGATGATCAATACCACTGCAGCCATCATATCATGACCTGTAGATAAATAATGTGATGCTCCCTTCACAGCCATGATTCCATTAGAGTGCCTAAATATTTATGAAATCTGTTATAATTAGTTATACATGCAGAATAAATCTACACTAAATTCTGCCAGGTGTAAACAAGCCCCCGAAGAAGTATTGTTCCATTAGAGGAGGGATTAAAATAACATCAAAATATCTCAGGGTATTTTATTGGAAATTTCAAGAACATAACGTTGATATTTGACATTGTGATATCATGACGTCTCATGTTAGTGGAGGAGACGAGACGTTTCCCACAGGCAGTTTATGCTGTTTATTATAAATAGAAAACAAAATGAAAATGACAAAAGCATGTATTTCTTGGCGAATCATTTGCATATTGCAACACTCTTGATGACCCTTTATCACGATGCGTCTTATCTGTGGACTTTAAGAAAGGATAAATACAAGTGATGAAAGCAGATACCTCTGCCTTGTCCTTCTACTGTTTAGAATAAATATTATCAGCACAAACTGAAAAGACTGGAGCTTTATATACAAATTCAATCCAAGTCTTGCCAAATCCACATTTCTCTGGAGTATGAAAAAACATTTCCAGTCTACTCTATTTAAAGCTTTTTATGCATTCGGGAAGATTAATATGAGTTGGATTGAAGTGTCTGAGGAGTGATGATAATATTATAATATATAATATTGAACAGGTACCTCAAAATAAAAAAAGAGAACCTGTTTTGATTAAGCCTCTCCAGCTGGAAGATATATCTCCATGACGCACAGTTTTTAAGTGAGAATAACTACATCATTACCATATTTAAGAATTATACAATGCTAATATAAGAACTACAATTCAATTCATTTTTATTTAAAGTATAAACCATGGAATATCATCCTGATACACTTTACAGACACAAAAAAATGACAATAAAATATAGGAAATATTAAAACAAAATGTGCAAACAAAGAAGAACCTCATTAAACATCATTGTTGGCAATAAAAAGGGCTACAACACGCTGCTTTCCTTTAAACGCTGATTGATTGAGACACAGAGCCCCAGACTAACTTTGATTAATTCAGTTCTTTGATATGCATCTCCTGGATAAAAGCTTCACACTCTGGTCTGTAGGATGGAGAGCACCTGATTAAGCTTTGAAGACCTGCCCGGACCCCTGACATTTCAAATTTAATCACAGCTTCCGCAGCGCCACGGTCATTATTAACAGGACGCATTCAAGGGAACATGAACCAAATTAACCGGCTAGAGCAGAAGAACAGCCACGTCATATTAACTATAATATGGAGAGAGTATGGAAAATACAAATGGAGACAGAAAAAATAAAAATAAAGGAAAAAAATCTGAAAAAATAAGAACCTAAAACATACATGCTGCCGATGTTCACCCCCAGTAGATGTGACCTGAGGAACCCCTCCACCACGTCACCTGTGAGACTGTTAATCAAAGGACGTGAATTAGTCCCTCTGCATTTTGTTTTTTTGTATCACTGCACTTAAAATGCTTTTTTTGCAGCACATTTTTTCCCCCCCAAATTGTGATGCAATTTGAAGACTTTTGTGATTGTTTTGTGGTAAAATGATGGTCCCTCTGCGACGCTCACACATCATAGCTCATTTCTTCCTGATCTGATTTACATATTTTATTTAGCTTCAAAGTGATATCTTTAAACTGCAGCTTCTGAATATCGATAGCTGCATCACTAGTTACAAAATTATTTTAAACTGCCTTCATGTTGGCTGAATATCGTGCTGTGATTGTTAAACATAACTCTTCTCTAGTATCGGGAATGTGTGACTAGTCCACTAATTGCTGATCAAATTTAAGAGAAAATCTAACTTTGTAGAGCAGCAGCGTGGTGCAGTTGTTAGCACGAGGTTCAGGATTCAAACTACCTGTTGGGCTGTGGATTTTCTGCGTGGAGTTTGTATGTTCTCCTTGTGTATGTGTGGGTTTTCTACAGGTGCTCCTGGGTCAAATAATGATGCTAAATTGTCTGCAAGTGTGAATAGAAGATGGTTGCCTGTTGTATTATTGTTCATTTGGTCAGATGATGTAACATCACCTCGGTAATGATGGCTGGTTGGTATAATAGCCTCGTTAGGAGCTGTGATCACATTAAACACTGGTTCTGACATTGAACAACATTAACAGAAAGAAAATGTAAATGAGACCATCGATATGATGGATGCGGCTCCACAAAAACACATTATAGATCATCAGGACTTGTGAGAATCCAAACTTTTCCCTCTTTTATTTCCCTGGTTATGCTTTGTTTGAGACTTTTGTATACGTTGTGTAATAAAAATGAAAGCCTCTAAGGGCTGCTGGCAAGTTTTCTGTACTTATATACACTTTAATGAGCAGTGCAACTGTGCACAAGACTCTATACTGTTAGCACGTCCAAATGTATTATTGTATGTCTTATATCTGCCAGTGGCATCAGTGTGATGAACCAGCAGCAGCAGATGGAACTAGTTAACGCCTGCGCCTCTTTTCTCTGCTCCTGCTCCATTCATTTATCAGCTCTGTTCAGTAAACAGTGATCGTGTCTGGCTGCCTCATGTGAGGCGAGTCAGCTCTCATCTCGCATGATGAAAAGTGACATAAATAGATGTGGTCTGAAAGGTTTCCTTTCCCGTGATTATGAGCCTCTCAGGATGCACTGAGAATTCTGATCCTAATAAATTTGCTTTCCATATGCAAACCATCCCCAAAACAAACTCATCAATTTCACATCAGCTTTCATTTAGCTTAATGGCCAGCCATTAACAAAACCAATCACCTCCCTCCTGGTGCTCCCTCGCCGTGTTTCTTAGAGCACATGGATTCATACTCATACGCATAAACACACCAGCGTGCACTGGCCGACTTTGCATTTGTTGTCTCCAGACAACAGGTGGATTGTTACCAGCACTTACTCGTGGTGAGAAACATGAGGAATTTATTGCACGTCTCAGAGTCCGCTACATTATCAGTGCATTTCAACAATGTTGCACCTCTGAGATGCTGCTGAGAACAGCCATGCAAAGGAGGCCGTCATGCATAAATGCATTTTTTTTATTGCAATCTAAAAGACATAACAGCATTTCTCTTCATGGACCAGGAGCCTGGA
Source organism: Embiotoca jacksoni (assembly GCF_022577435.1). Classification (NCBI taxonomy): domain Eukaryota; kingdom Metazoa; phylum Chordata; class Actinopteri; family Embiotocidae; genus Embiotoca; species Embiotoca jacksoni. The sequence goes on along the minus strand of NW_027185393.1, from coordinate 1,769,945 downwards.
AGCAGCAGAACCGCTATTCACTGTGTAGATTTAAAATACTGGTGGAGGTGGCGAATTGTGTTTTATGACTCACACAAACATATCCTTAATTATTTAATTATTAATGTGTGGCATTGAGAAACGGCACAAACACTAATTGTCCTTAAAAGAAATACAGAGAGTTAAAGTGTCCAAGTGTCATACAGTGTGTCTTAATAATAAGCCTTTGACTCATGAGCCCTCCCTAAATGGTACCTCCCACTGCACCCTGCAGGCCTTCACTGCCTTTGTTGTTAAGGAGCCACTTTCAGCTATCAGCTGCAGAAAAGCAACTGGGGAGAAAAAACTAGACCCTTATTTTTTAAAACCCTGTTCTCAGTTTATTACTGAACAAAGTACATATCTTTTTAATTCTTCTATCTCTAATGGAGTTGTCCCGCAGGTCAGGAAACCTGCACATGGCGTCCCATCGCACATGGCTGGTAACAAAAATGATCGGCCAATTTCCAGTCCTTGGGTCATTAGTTAATCAGCTTAAATCATTATTGTTGAGAAAATACTGTGTTAAATTAGTATTATCATTGCTGCTGCTTTGGTTATGAATAATATTGTACGTGTTATTAACAATGGGAAATAGTGTGTTGCAACATAAGGAGGGATACGAGTTAGATACAAAAGATACAAGCCTGTATTTACCAAAAGACAAAAAAAGTAAAATACACGGCCGTTTCCAAAAAAGTAGGGAAGCTGTGTAAAATATGAATAAAAACAGAATGCAATGATTTATTCAATCTTGGAAACCCATATTTAATTGCAAACAGACCAAAGAATACATATCAAATGTTGAAACTGAGAAATGTAATTGTTTTATGAAATATATATTCTCATTTTGAATTTGATGGCAGCAACACGTCTCTAAGAAGTTGGGACAGGGTCATGTTTAACAGTGTTGCATCACCTCTTAACAACACTCTGTAAACTTCTGGGAACTGAGAAGGCCAGTTGCTGGAGTTTTGAAAATGAAATCCTGTCCCATTATTGCCTGATATAAGATTTCAGCTGCTCAACAGTTCTCCTTTGTCGTATTTTTAGGCAGCATATGTTGCTCCAAAACCTGAATATATCATTCAGCATTAATGCTTCCTTCCAGATGTTCAAGCTACCCATGCCGTGTGCACTAATGCATCCCTGTACCATCACAGATGCTGGCTTTAGAACTGAGCTGATAACAAGCTGGATGGTCCCTCTCCTCTTTAACCTGGAGGATGCAGCGTCCATGATTTCCAAACAGAATCTCAGATTGTGATCCATCAGACCTCAGGACAGTTGTCCACTTCACCTCAGTCCATCTTCAATGATCTCGGTCCAGAGAAGGCGGCGGTGTTTCTGGATCATGTTTCTATCTGGTTTCTTCTTTGGAGAGTTTTAACAGCATTTGTGGACGCAGCGATGAACTGTGTTCACAGACGATGGTTTTCACAAGTGTTCCTGAGCCCATGCAGTGATTTCCACTCCAGAATAGTGTGTTTTTAATGCAGTGCTGCCTGAGGGCCCGAAGATCACCACCATCCAATATTGGTTTCCAGCCTTGTCCCTTGTGTTCAGAGATTTCTCCAGATTCTCTGAATCTTTTAATGATATTATGAACCGTAGACGATGAAATCCACTAATTCTTTGTAGTTTTACGTTGAGGAACATTATTCTTAGATTGTTGAACTATTTTCTAAGAATATGTATTGATATGATTTGCAAATCATTGCCTTGTTTTTATTTGCATTTCGCACAGAATCCCAACTTATTTGGAAATGGGGTTTATTAATATTAATATTGCATCCCTAATGACAATGAAGGACCTAGTTCTGTAATGCTTACCAAAACTGCACACTCAGACACCAAAATCCTGCAACAGGCCTTTCACAAATTGAAAAATGCTCCTTTTAATTTGAAATAAATATTGAATCCATGCAAGGGTAAATAGATGCTATTTTGTAGAGCCAAGATATTAAACACTGAAGCATTCAAGCATTCTTTTCTTTCACTTGACTTTTTTCTGTGTCTGAGCGACTTCACAGATCTCTGGAGTCTAGAACACTGTTTCAGAGGATGAGTTATTTCACCTGAAGACATCACTGCCACTTTATCACCAGAACATTTGGCAGCATCGCATAACCCATCTCAACTCTCTCTTACTGCCAACATCACTGCAACAACACGTTCCTGTAGATACATGCTGCACAACATCAGGAGAATACGTCCTCTTCTCACTCAGAAGGAGGTCCAGGCTCTGGTCCAGGTTCTGGTCCAGGCTCTGGTCCAGGTTCTGGTCATCTCACGTCTGGACTACTGTAACTCCCTCCTGGCAGGTCTACCTGTTAGTACCATCCGACCTCTGCAGCTCATCCAGAATGCAGCAGCTCGACTGGTGTTTAACCTCCTAGATTCACTCCCACTCCTCCTCCTCCTCCTCCTCTACATCCAGGACATGGTCCAACCTTACATCCCAGCCCGCTCCCTCCGCTCCTCCTCCTCCTCCTCTTCTACATCCAGGACATGGTCCAACCTTACATCCCAGCCCGCTCCCTCCACTCCTCCTCCTTCTCCTCCTCTACATCCAGGACATGGTCCAACCTTACATCCCAGCCCGTTCACTCCGCTCTGTTTCTACCAATCAGCTTGTTGCTCCTCACTGAACTAAACACTCTACAAAATCACGACTGTTTTCTGTCTTGGCTCCTAAATGGTAGAATGAGCTCCCCACCAACATCAGGACAGCAGAAACTCTGAACATCTTCCACCACAAACTAAAAACACACCTCCACCTCCTTTACCTTGAACAGTAGAACTTTAGTATCTTAAAATAGAACTTACTGATAGAACTTTGTAGTTTGGCTTTCTGGAAGAAATTGTATTTTCTTGATTCTTGTTGTTCTGATTTTGTACCCTCATGGTTGAAATGAACTTATTGTAAGTATTTGGATAAAAGAGTCAGACAAATGTAATGTAATGTAACATGTATGTGAACCATAACATGTCAGTTTACTTTTTATTACCTTACAAGTGTTTTAGTAACAACATGCATGATTGTGAGTTCTGAGCCGCCAACTTGATCCACTCCCAGCGAGTACATTCTTGTCTTTATACAGCGTTTTACTTCAGCTGTGGCAGAGTTACATGATGTGGCTGTGCTCCCAGGATGCTCAAAGTACCAATCTGTGCAGAGCTGACACTTTCTGATTCTGTGCACACAAGTCTGGGAGATGGATCATACTGAGCCTGTGTACCAGATTCCATTATGTTCTGCTATATTGTAAGCTATTCATATTATTTTGTGTCTCTCGGTACAAAATAATAAATAATCTTACAATAGGGCAGAGTGCAAAATAACGACAGCACAAACTACAAACAGCAAAAACAACACAGAGGTGAATCAACATATATTCTCAGAGAGAAAACTCAAACAGTAAAAACCCTCACCAACAGTACATGAGCTCCAGAGTGCTGTGGTGGCACTGATTTAGAGCCTGTTCTGCTTAAATGGATAACATAGTTTATAGAATATTAAGGTGATGGTGGACAACTCGGTGACATATAAGGGCACTCTCATAAAAATGATATATAATTTTTTGTTTGTGACGTTTTGAAGGTTGGGGTGGTAGTCCATAATTCTGACATCTTTATCAATACTTATTATTATTATATTATTATAGACATCATTTTTGACTGAATTATGTCAAAACTGTCAGCCTCAGCTGGATTTTGTCCATATGTCTAGTTAGCAAATGCTAGCATGCTAACATAACTATGATGAAAATAGTAGACTTCCTGAATATCTGCATTTTAGGTTTAGACAAATTGTAGTTGTTAGATTTCTGTTAGCCTAAAATGTACTCCGTTTAAACTCCTCCAACTAAATTAAATATAAATATTTTAAAGTGTGGTCCATCCCCAGGAATAATCACTTTGAATCTACAATAAACAGTTTTCAAAATATGACTAAAAAAAAACAAACAAGTGGTTTCTTGGCTTAACTTGCCCCCACCGAGGGATACACTTAGCCTCGGCAGAGGATAAGTTGAGCCGCATGGGAGTAAATTGTGCTACTGGTTATGTTGAAGTCAAACTGAAAATGTTCACCTCAAATAATGCTGTATCAAAATAATGCTGTATTTCAAAAGAAATCCAATAGAGGTGGCTGCATTTGGGCATACTGAAGTTGCTGGAGTTGTAAATCAATGTATGCAAGGGTTAAGCCCAAAAACCAATATTGGATGGTGGTGATCTTCGGGCCTTCAGGCAGCACTACATTAAAAACACACTATTCTGGAGTGGAAATCACTGCATGGGCTAAAACTCTCCAAAGAAGAAACCAGATAGAAACATGATCCAGAAACACCGCTGCCTTCTCTGGAACCGAGATCATTGAAGATGAGCCATTGAGATATTACGTTTATGTGAATGGGATGAACGGAGAAGCTAAAAACATAATGCTTCCAGCTACAGTTGTTGCCAGCGTTGGGTCATAAAAAAATGTCTCCTTTTCTTACCCACAATAAAATAACTAACACAGAGATGATTTTAGCTTCTTGTGTTGGGTGCCATTATGATTTGAAAGAAATAATCTACCACCTAAAATGGATCTTTTACTGTTATCTTTGAACTCTGCTGTTTTTGTAGCTAACCCCAGAGTGCTGTGTTGTTCTCAGCTGTGCAGCCCGACATCTAACACAGTGTGATGGTGAGCTTCTCCATGACAGTGAGATGTTATTTTGGTCGGGTTTTTTTTAATGGCCACTTTCAATGGAGCTCCACATCTGGACAAACTGTATATCACACGTAGCACCACCACATCCCGCCACATTATGTTGATTTTAAAGATGCATAGAAAAAAAGTTATTTCAATGTCAAGTGTGAGTGTGCTACAATCAAAATCACAACGGTGCTTTTCAACTTCACCTTTGGAGTGAAAACAGACATTTGTGTTGGGTTATTTTACTTTTCCAACTGCTCCATGTTTGAAAAGTGAAAGAGATCCAGGTATATGATTATCTCTGTCATATCATATTTTTTTAACGTTGAAAAGGTCAGTCAGAGCTGAGACACTGGAGGGAGCAATTTTCCCATCAGTCGCTGTCAGGTGCTCCACAGAGACCTGTCAGTCAGTCAGATCTGCTGCAGCACACACACACACACACACACACACACACACACACACACACACACAGACAGACAGACACTCACTGTTACCACATTGTCTGAGTTTCTCTTGTTCTTTAACACCCTCTGATGTTCAGTTTTTGCTGATTCGAGGAACAGAAAAGAGGAGATGCTTTGTGGTTCAGACAGCAGTGGGATTGTGTTGCTGAACAGTGAATTTAGGAAACTGTAGGAGGTAATCTGCATATCTGGACGATAGCAGTTCATTTCAAACAAAGAGGGCTGCAAACAGGTGTAATTATGTCCTCCTTTTTTGTCCCCAAGCCTAAACACTTGGACGCAGCATGTGGCATGGAGACACAGGAGGCCTTACATTTTCAGTTTCAGGTCCATGTTAACAGGTTGAGCAGCCACAAAGCCTGCGGGGGATGGTGCGTCATCCAGATATGATGCCTTTTTTTTTTAAATGCAAAAATAGAAAGGAAAAATATGTGTGATGACATGTGCACCATATAATCATAGCAGAACCACTGTGGAGGCTCTAATGATGTGATCTAACAGATGAAGGGCAGTGTGTGTGTGACCATGTCTCTCGCTCTGAACGAGGGTAAACAACAATCACATGGCTGTTTTTTGGTTTTAACTCACTCACTTCACTTGTCGGACCTCAAACGTTGATTATCAAAGGAAAACTCAGTGATTCAATGACAGGACTAGCAGTGGCAGTGTGGTGGAAAAACAAACTCACTTCAGAAAGACTAAATCTTTATTATTGCAATAAAGACCTGAGTTAGACTGCAGAGTAACTGAAGAATTATCGATCATACATCATTTTTATAAAATTTAGTAAAGAACACACCTTCTGACGCGTCCCGCTTCATCAGCTCATCATGAACAAGCCTAATTTGGATTGTGGCTTTTTGCTGTAATCACCCAAACATGAATTGATAGGTCAGTGTCTCTGTTTGCTCCAGTTCTGCTTACACAGGGTTCCCATCATCATCAGGGTCTGCCTGCTCTCCTGTTGCTACAACAAATAGTTACGCTGCAGACACTTTGAGATACACATTAAAATGGATTGACATCACAACATGGTGACAGTTGTTTCAGCAGTTTCACAATATCATTTTACAGCAGCGTTGCAGGAGACACGCTGCCGGTGTGGACACACATGCAAGCGACCTGCAGCTGTGCAGCAGCGTACAGGTAACACACACTCCACACAGCCTCACACTTCTGGTTTGGACTATTTAGACGTTTGTAACTTTTTCCGGGCTGGTGAGCATCAACAATTCTTGTTTTGAGGTTCACAAATGTCCTCTCTATGCCATGATACACCATGACAAAAGTGTTGAAGACATTGATAGACTACTGTTCTTTAAATAAAACAGGGCACCCACTCACACCTGATTAGCACCATATCGTTCCATTGATTGCAAACACGAGGTAAAGGAAGGACCATATCAGGAGACAGAATCCCTACTTTATTTGAAAACCTAGCAAACGAGGTAAGAATGTAAAGGGTTCCTGTTCTCACAGAACATAATAGCCGGTGTTGAAAAGTTTTATAAGAATCTCCTGGTTTGTCATTAATCTTGTGAATGGCCGTGTTCATCGACCCGTTAATTGGTGCCAAATCTTGCAGCCTCCATCTCATTATGTTGTGGAGCTGCCCTAAAAGAAGTACTTGTCTAAACACATGATTCTGCAGGATGTGGTATCTTGAACTAAAGTGAACTGGATGGTTCAAGTATTGAGATATATGTTGTACAGGCTTTGCAGTATACTTTTCATTTCAGCCCTTTTACAACCCCAAAGTTACACTTTTGTAATTCACAGTTAAAGTTAAAGAACTTAGATACAAATACGTGTTTTAGTTGTTGTTGTTATTATTATTATTATTATTATTATTATTATTATTATTATTATTATTTATTTGATATGTAATTGTTTCAAGTTTTATGCCTCATGACAACTTCAGCTGCACTGCTAGTAAATGTCTGGTATATTGTTCCCATGGTCTACGAAGTGTGTGAATTCCAGACTCCTCGTCATCCTGCTGCCAGGATCTCTACCTGTCTCTGTTTATCGTTCCCTCTGTTTTCCCCAATCACTTTCTCCTCATGTTTCCTGTCTTCTCCCCTGTTTGTTTTTGTCTGTCATGTATTCTGGTCTGTCTGGAGGGTGTGGATTCGTCCACTGCCCACCTCCAGACTCCTCCCACTACCACACCTCTTTCAGCTGGCACAGCTGGTTCTCATTCCAGTGATCACCACCTGGAAGTATATGAACATCGGTTCTGCACTCCACCTGCTTCAGTCCGTCCGATCATCTCACCTGATACCAGGCTGCAGTTCAGTAAGTCTGTTTGCTGGTTCCTTCACTCTCGGTTCTGACCCTGTCTGTCTCCTGCCTGCTACTCTATGGTACGTACCCGCCATCCAGTGTCGATCCTCGGAGATCACCAGTTGACGTGTCTTGGTACGGCCCGCTGTCCTGCGTCGGTCCACGGAGATCACCTGGTATCCAGCCCCTCTGCTCAGCGTCGGTCCTCGGAGACCACCTGACTGCCTTCCGCCGCTGCAGTTCCGCCCGAACCCACGCTGCCCGGTGTGGAGCGCGGAGATGTGCTCACTGGCCAGCTTGGACCCGCTTACCTCAGCTCAGCTGTTGTTGGCTTATAGCCATTCTGGACTTGCTTCTGTACTCGTGCATAATCCCAACGACTATTCTCCAGTTCTGTGTGGAAAATAAACCTGTCAGTCATCACTTTTTGAAGAGACAGATTGGCACAATTTAATCTGTACTTTTTTTTTTTTTTTTTAACTTTAAATGCTTAATTAAGTCAAACAATTTCTAAGACTTAACAAGTTTTGTTCATACAAGTTTCAGTTTTTACATCTCGCCTTGACATCATCCTTTACATTGTGTTTTGTTCAAATTACCAATTGTAGCATGCTATCCCAGAGCATATCCACTTCTTAGAGTTTAGATTAGAGTGACACATTTCCTGCTAAACACAATGGGCAGCTACCACGGCTCTACGGCCCAATCTCAAACCGCACACTCACACGTGGTCCCGGTCAATTACTTGCGGCTGTCCCAATATAAATTTGTCAGGCACGAGGGGACATATGCAGACTTTCTGGCCCCTCTATGTATCCTTTCTGTGAGTCCGCAAATCTGCAGACTTTCCTGAGGGACTTTCCCATAGTTCATAGCAGAATTGTTAACGTAGCCGCGGTTATCCCGACCCCAGGCCCAGGAGCGTCAACAATGACTGTACAACAGAGGGGCCAAGCTGAGGCAATTCACACCGGGAGAAAAGGTACTTGTATTGCTTCCCTCTTCCAGCTCGAAACTCCTCACCAAGTGGCAAGGGCCCTTTGTGGTCACACGGCGAGTAGGGGACGTCGACTACAAGGTGGTGCGATCTGACAGGGGCGGAGCTACACAGCTCTACCACCTCAACCTCTTAAAAGCATGGAAAGAGGCAGAGTCTGTTTCTCTGGTGTCCACGGTATCTGAGAGAGGAGCTGGGGCCAGAGGTTCCAAAGTCCACCAATCCTGCCTCGCTCCCTTTCGACGCCCATCTCTCCGGGACCCAGAGAACAGATGTTGCCCAGTTGCAGAAGCAGTTTGCTGACGTGTTCTCCCTCCTGCCAGGATGCACGAACCTCATAGTGGACAACATTGAGACGTCTCCGGGTGTGACGGTGCGGTCGCGACCCTACAGGTTACCTGAACACAAGAGAAAAATTGTTCAGAGGGAATTGGCTGCTATGCTGGAGATGGGAGTAATAGAAGAGCCAACAGTGCCTGGTGTAGCCCCATTGTTCTTGTTGTCAAGAAGGATGGATCTATTCGGTTCTGTGTGGACTATCGCAGGGTGAATGATGTGTCACGATTTGATGCGTACCCAATGCCCCGGGTCAACGAACTCCTGGACCAGCTGGGCACTGCATGTTTCTTCACGACACTGGATTTAACCAAGAGCTACTGGCAGATTCCTTTCTCACCAGAGTCCAAGGAGAAAACGGCCTTGTCCACTCCGTTTGGATTATACCAATTCACCACACTTCCCTTTGGGTTGTTCGGTGCCCCGGCCACTTTCCAACGCCTCATGGCCCGGGTGCTGCGTCCGCATGCTGCATATGCTGCCGCCTTCCTGGATGATGTCATCATCCACAGCCCCACCTGGGCGGAGCATGTGTAGTGGATGGGCGCAGTGCTGGAGTCCCTGAGGCAGGCTGGGCTCACCGCCAACCCAGGGAAGTGTGCAGTTGGACGGAGGGAGGTTGGGGGAGTGGTTCAGGAAACAGTGCTTGGAAAAGGCTTAATTAACCCAGCTGCAGTGAATCACTGATTGTCTCTCTCCACATAAAAGCACCTGGTAGGACACCGGACGGAAAGGACTCCTGGGGGACATTGAGCAGCAGGTTGGCTGCGGAAAAGATGTGGGACGTGTGCTCAGAGGCTGGACATGGAAGCACACAGTCACTGGAGTTGTTTTGTGTGTGAATAAACTTGTAGGAAACTGTGCTTTGGCTGGTTGTGGTTCGTTCCTGCTGACAGAACCCCGGTGACGGCAAGGTGCATGTCGCAAACAGGTACCTGGTGAACAAAGATATCCATGGACTCATGTGTTTTTAACATTTTACCAGTGTGTCGTGTGTTCAAACCAAACCGGTCCAGCTAGCCGCCGCTAGGATTATGACTATCCGTGGTGTTACGGTACGGGTGCTCGGAGCGACCAAAAGAGACCCGACTTCACCAAATGGGTCATTTAATAGAACTAGAACAAGTAGAAACTACATTATATTACATATTATATGAAATTCTATTCTAATTCTATTTTCCCATTGAGGAGATGGAGGAATATTTCTAGTGATGAGCAGGATGTGATGTCATGATGATTTCAGCATGTTTCAAATGTTCAGTTGACCAATCAGATCTCTGGGTCAGAACTACTTGTATTAGTGAGTTTAAAAACTCATAATGAAGCTGCCATTGTTCGAGCACTTCTTCAGTCAATATATTAATAATTAACATTTATATGAGTAACTTTCTGTTTTTGAATTTGGCATTCATTCGCGTCAAAATAGTTTTCATGTCATGTTTCTAATATTGTATTCATCTTCTGTACATTCTTCCTCATTTCCTCCATCTCATCACATCCGGATGTTATGTGTGTGTACTCAGACCTGCCATCATCGCACTGGAGTGAAACTGACATGATCGCATTTCTGATCCACACCTAACTTCATCACGTCTCGCCCACCACAGTAACACCGCTAATGGAGTCCTCCAGGAAGGAGGAGGAGGGGGAGGGGATTGGTGCATAAGTAAAAATAACATTTGAAGGCAATCGGCCCACGTGTGCCAACACAACGCTGTGAATGGGGTGACACTGAATTGATTTCTAAAAGGCAGGTCAGAGGGGAATGACAATTGTACACACTGCTTTTGGAACAATAACTAATTGAAAATCCCCATAAGCTGTCCCCCATTGTTTCACAATGCTTTGATGAATACAGAATCTGTGTGGAAAGACATAAAGAAGAGACGTAAAAGATATTCATAACAGGGATGTGCAGTGTATTTAGTACAATCCCAGACAGTTATGACGATGCATGATGGTGGTTATCCAACTGACCTATTCATGTGTACAAACAGGTGAAACATGCTTATTTCACACTGTAAAATCCAAATAAAAATTGTATGTAAAGATAAAATTGTATATAACTTTAATATCAGGTAGTTGTTGTATCGGACTGTTTTTTTCATTATGAACCACTTTATGAACCTTCAAAATTGCAGAATTACGTAATACATGTGATGGTGCACAACAACAGCGGTGTGTGTTGATTTTTTTTTTTTTTAAATGCATTCACATTTATGAATAACCTATACTCAAATTCAGCATATGTATCCATCCAACCATTGCTCTTTTTTAAAATAGCACAGTACTGATTTCTCTACTTTGGCCTATTTTCCACTGGTTCCATGTCCAACGTGGCTGCCGGAGTGAATCACCGTCATTAAAGTCGTTGCTTCATGTCCCACCGGCTGCAACGTGGTCCGTCTCACTAGCACCCCAGAAGCGGCTCGCCGGCCTGCTCCACTAAAGATAGACACCGAGTCGATCTGAACAGAGCCGAAGGTACCTGGAACTTCAAACATATCATCACTGGAACTTGACACTGTAATTTGACTTTTTATCGAGATTATGTTGAATGCCACAGTCAAAACTCTTCATCTTTGATTTTGCATATTTAACCTTCTTTTTATGCTTTTCAGTTTTCTCAAACAAAAATAAGATTGACTGAAATGCTGAGAAACTTAGATGTGTACCATTCTGTGTCCAAACTGGACTAATCTGCCGGTATCACTAGTTGTTAGTGAAATACAGAAGTGATTTTAGGAGCATTCATTCTGTGCAATGGCCTGGCAACAGGCTACATCTGCAGTCTCCTCAGTCCTTGTTTCTGCCTCAAGAACTCTCTCTGATCTTCAATTACTTTTCACCTCTTCATGTTTCAAAGTCCAAAAGTGACTGAGCTGGACAAAGGGACGACTCACCGTCAGGTCTTTCCCATCTATCACCTCTTCAAAGTCCATCGAAAGGCATGTCTTTTTTACAGTTTTACTGCTTTTACTGAGGTACTTGTACAGTAAACTTCTCCATCAAAAACTATTGTTTTTCAATGTGCTCTATAGAAAAGCTGTCATGACCTGACTAGGTTCAGGTTGCCAGAAAAACACTCAACTCTTCTCGATTGAAGGCCACTCAGCAGTCACGAACATATCTGCTCTTGACTGTTGATGTTGCATATACTCACGCCTCTGCAGCCACCTTAAACCTCACTGTGCATACTGTTCATTCCTCACTCACAATAGAATCAGATAGGAAAGGGTGGTTTCACAAACAGAACGTAGCATGTATAATGTTCTTTTGAAAAGGCTTGACAATTAGATACTAATCTTTATGAGACTTCCTGTTTAAAATAAAGTATATCCTATCACCACCATACACAGAAGAAGCTGTCACAAGTTCAACAGGGAAAGCCCCAAACACGACACAGCACATGGGGGGTGGAACAAAAAGAAAGCTTTACTTCTAGCTAATGGGCAACATACAAAAAAACGGGGAGGCAACAAAATCAGAAGGCGCAAAAGAAAAAAAGAACCGAAGACATCAGCTGGATACCCCAGTAATCAGAAAACAGGGCAACCAAGAGCCTGGACAAAGACAAAAGTCCACATTAGGACGGGCTGAAGGAAGATGACGAAGCATGGTGCAAACACCGGAACTGGGGAGGTGCAGATGTGGTCTTGGTGGCATCTGGAGCTAACCATGGAACAGGCTGAGGAGCAGGCTGGGCGGCAGCCAACCATTGAGCAGGTCATAGAACAGGAGCACGGTCGGCCAGGGACTGGAGGCTTGGCACAGATACACACCCGGAGACTGAAGGCGTCTGTCCAGCGACCCACCCGAAGACCCACTGAGGAGCAGACTGGGTGGCGGCCAACCATTGGGCAGGGCACAGAACAGGAACAGGGCCGGCCAGGTGTGGAGAATGGCGCGGAACAAGAAGAGGCTGGATGCCAGTAGCCGAGAGTGTGCCAGCCAGAGACTGGCAGCACGGTGCCACAACCCATCCAAAGACTGGAGGCGTCAGTCCAGCGACCCATCGAAGACCCACTGAGGAACAAACACTGGATAGGTAGTGTTGAGCCAGCCAGGAACAGGACAAGTGGTGTCAACCCACCCAGGAACATAGACTTGTAACCAGAAGCAGACTCAGCACCAGGTTGGCATCGACCAAACCAGAGCTGGAGCTGGCGAGCCGTCAGCTGCAGCTCTGGGCAGCGGACCCTCATGGCGCTGGGCAGCAGAGCAGCACAGTGTCATTGCTGGTGAGACTGGTGAGGTCATCTTGGGTATCCTGGAGAGTAGAATCAGGCAGGGGGTGAGGCAAACCTTCAGGGAGGCAGGGAGCAAGCCGGCCCTGCAGCACTACAGGAGGGATGCCCAAACCTGTAAACTCCTCTGCACATGAAGCCATTTCCAACACAAATTCAGCTAGAAACACTAAAAGGCAGGTTCTAGAAGTACCTGTTCTTTCTATCAAGTTATAAGACCTTAGCATGTGTCCTTGGTCTCTTTAATCACTGTCAAATATTTCGATGGTGAAACCCACCTCTTAAAGGTCCTCCACCAGGAACTGCCTGCTGGGTCCATAGTAACCAGATTGTGCTTTTAGTTCAAGTTCAACAGGGAAGGACACAAAAGGCTGGAGAAACTTGAAGGTAGGAAACTTAACGCAGAAACTGAGGTACAGATGCAACGGATGACACAACTTGGCTTGGCTTGACAATCTGGCAAAGATGTAGTTGTTCTTCAAGGAGTATATATATGGAGAACCCTGGTGAGTGGAAGGAGTGACACTGGGCACCGACCAACAGAGAAGGTCAGAAAGACCAAAACCACAGCACATGAACTAAAATGTACAGCTTTTAGTTATCTCTGTGAACATATGTAAAACATGTGATAGACATTTGCCTTTCATATGAAAAGGCCATGTACCAGACTGTAGAGGAACCTCCTGAATGATGCAGATGTAGTTTGACGTTGGATCAGACAGGAGCACACACACAACGGCAGACATGCCTCGCAGTCCTCGTTTCCTGGATGTACTCGCAGGGGTTTATGTCCTCACCACAACAGGGTTTTATCTTGTCAGGTTGCATCTCCTCTCGCTGCTGAACATAGTCTCTCTGTTATACTGTAAGTGCTGGCAGAGGCTGCAGAGGAAAGCCTGGTCTGTGGTTTGTTTATGACTGAAAATGTGTGTTTGTGTGCACACATGCCGAGTTGAATGAAATTCATTACCTCTCTGCTGCTTCCACCAATCTCAGAGAAAAGTCCTGAAATGAACATCTGCCACATTATAAATCTGTTTGGCCAGAGGGAATCCTGCATGTGTGTGTGTGTGTGTGTGTGTGTGTGTGTTGTTGTTGTTGTTGTAACAAGGTTCCCAAAGCGGCATGTACTTCAGTACTGAGTTCTCAACTTGACAGAGTGTCCTTTTTGGTGGGTCACCCTTAAACTTTCTGAGATGGTCCTGAAAGCATCAAGGTTGTCCTCAGATGATCCCTCTGCTCACACTCCTCCTCTTTATACACACACACACACACACACACACACACACACACACACACACACACACACAGGGTAGCTAAAAGACAGCTGAGTGCAGCTATGGAGGGATTCATTCTTTCTCTGTTCTTGTCTCCAGTGGCCATCTTTTTGTGACTTAGCCCTGGTTAGAGTTTTGAGGACATTAACCAATATTATTAGTAAAAGAACGACAACGCCACCTTAGGAATTTCACCGAAAGAATACGTTTTGCCCCACACAGTATCAAAAACTCAGGAGGCACTCAGGTTTGTTATACTGATGAGCAGGAGACATGGTTCTATTACAAATAATTATTCTTTATTATGATGAATTAAATATTCAAAACAGTGGTTCAATAAGATATCATTTTAAACACCAACTACTAATAAAAGAGCCTTAACCTATACAGTTATTAAAAGAGGTGTTCAGGGCTGTGGCTTACCAGTGAAGAGGTGGACCATCAAAGGTGAGGTTCCCAAAAAGAGGTCACCCCGATCACACGTGTGCACACACTCATGTGAGGGTTCAGAACCAGGGGTGCATCGAACCACACAGCACACGAAGGGAGGTGCCTCACCAACCCCACCACCTGAGGCTCTGCAGCTCCTACAAAGACAGGAAACAGAATTAACAAGGCTCCGCTTCACAGAAAGAAAAATTAAGAAAAGGAGGAAAGAAACCAAGCAGACCATCCAGCACACACCCAGCTGCTAAAGGGCAAACTGTAGGTCTGCAACTTAATATAAACCACAAAATAAACTACACAAAGCAATATTAACTCAATTAAACTAAATATTCTTTGAAAGAAAAGTGTTAATTGCCAAGCTTAATCAGCCAAATAAATTTGTGATCAGAACAAACTGAAAGAAAATAAACATGTGGGTATAAATCAGGAACAAAAGAGAAAACAAACCAAGCAAAATAGTTCACGTTATCTGATCATCCAGGTGGGATGATCAGATCCCCAATTTACTTAAACAAAATGACCACGGTGGGTCTAAACCTCCCATGTCAGGGTACACGCACAGTTAAAATGGCTAAAGCTGAAAAGAGTTGTCTCCATTAAAACAACAGTGTGACGCTGACATGAAACAGCATGAAGCAGCAGTGCTGTCAAGACCGAGCAAAGCCCGATAGACAAAGCAGCAGCGTTCTTAAGCATGAGCAGGATTAGCTGTAGCCACTGTGCCCTGTGATACAGGATGAACATTAAGTTAACAGAATAATAATAATTACCACCAAAGTATATAAAACAGACATAATAAGATCACATACTAATCATGCAACGTTTTTCCACTCCAGACGGGGAGAGGAAGCCATGCAGCGCTGATACCGGCAGCTATGCACACAAGACGCGGTTACGAAATGTGATACCATAATATAATAAAATCAGGAGTAATCGAGACCTAACAACAGCAATCCGCAGCCCAAGAGATTGTCTCCAAAAATCGCAGAAGCCAATATAACACAAGAAAAGCACAACTGAGAGAAACAATCTGGCAGCACTCGGGCATTCCTGCAACAGCGGCGGAAGTCAGGCAGACTGGAAGCAGGACAAGCTTTTGATGTCGGGGGAGCTGAGGGAATCCCCACCGGCATTTATATGATGCCCACCCACAGTGATTGGCTAATGATAGCCTTGTGATTAAGGGATGAAACCAAGGCCCAGAGAGTGATAAAAGCTCCTTTATGCTACATTTTGATGACTTTACATGCAGGAAAAAAGCTAATTAAAAGTGAGAAATAACAATCCCAGCAAATTCTCCTATTCATCCTGGTATCACAGCAAAATGTGAAATAGCCACGCTTTGGCCTCTCTGGACGTGACAGTTTCACGTTTTCTTGTACGAAAATGAAAGTTACTGAATGCATACAGCCATGTGATTTACAGGAAAATTAAACTTTTAGGAAAAGCACGTGGTTGTTGTTAGGGAAAAACAACATGGTTAAAACAACTCTCGAACAACATTATCACCTCCTGGATTCAGATCTCTGCCTCCCACATGACTGTCTCGGATTCATGCCACCACCCATCCTGCCTCCTAATGCTGTAATCAGATGTTCTTTGTACTTGCTCACATTATCCTTCATTACGTTACTTTTACGTGCGTGTAAGTCTCACGCTTACAAAACGTGAAACTGTCACGCGTAGAAAAGCCAAAGCGTGGCCATCTGCTGTTTTGCTGTTGTGGATGGATGTGTCTATTTCACGTGATACTGGGTTGGCATATTTCCATCCTTTAATTATCTGTACTTACTCATCCTGTGAGGGTTACAGAGGGCTGGTTAAACCTGGATGAGGGGGTTTCTGTATAAATTCAGGTTTACCAACATTGAAATGTCATTTAACTGGCTTGGTCCTCTCACCAGGCTGAATCTGCTTATTCCTCCTCTGCCATCACGTCTGTTTTCAGTCAACGCAGCTGGACTCAGACAGGTCTGTTTGGAAATACACACTTTATTGTCTATGTAAGAGAAGGCGGAAGGAGTTGCTGTAGGCAAGTGACCATATTTGGATGAGCTGGGGAGGAGGAGTGGTGGATCTGACTGAAAGCCTGCCCATTTATACTGGAAACCTGACTGCACCCCAGGCATGTCGATCAAATTAGACACGCCCCCAAATATACTTAGCATTTATCGATAGCATAGGAGGCGTTTAGCGAACATCTGTAAATTGTAGCATCTAGCAATAGCTGGCACGAGAGGTGTTTCCCATCTCTACTGTTCTTATAATGTAGCATGCAGCAAGTCTTCTGTCTGTTGAATTGATTCATGTTTTTTTTTTTTTCTTCCCGTTAGGTGATTCTTCAGTTTTTGGTTTGTACAGCCACGGTGACAGTTGTCACCAACATCAACTACCAACTTCTTCCATTATTTTTTGACGAATCCCACTAGCTGCCTCTGGATATGTAAAACATCACAGAAAAAGATTTCACCAACATCTCTCTGTTCATGAACCACATAAAGTCTCTTTGCACTTGAGAGCTGCAAAACAGAAATTCTTTGAAGAATCTAATAATTTACAAAAATCTGGTGAAAGATAAATGAACACCAGTCAACCACAGGATGATTACATTTCTCAGGACCGCTGCAGTCTCCAGCTTTAAAATGACTCCGTGCATCAACTGAATAAAACTATTTTTCAATCTGACTTCTCATACAAGGGTATCCTTGTCTTGTACCTGCCATTAAAGAAGCAGCAGTAATGATAAGACAATTAGCAGGCCAATTTCTATTACTGCTTTAATAAGCCATTAGGAGCTGTGTGGTTGTAATGATCACTGGAGGCGCGCAAACTAAGCAATGTAAATGCCACTACAGAGGGCCATAATTTAAACCCAGGTATTACACACCCTTTGTTATAATTAATGAAAGCTGCAGTGATTATTTAACATGACACTAAACTGCAGTGCTGAAGTGACCCAGAATTGATTTGTTAATAAGATGAATTCCCTGAACATGGTGTTTTTCTTCCTTCCTGGGAGTCCATTGCTTTAACGTTCAGGCGATGGTAATCTGGTAATCATCTCTCTCTGCTGCAACTCCTTCGCCTCCTCTATGGAATCCACAAATTCAACGTTGACTTTAATTGAATATTGATTTGTTTGTCTCACTTTTTTTCCTCCTCTCTTCCCCTCTCTAACTAAACCCTTTCAAAAATGTAATTAAATATTTCGCCCATATTGAACATACATGTGTAAAAAGGCTCAACAGAAGCTAAAGGTGTCGAGGGCTATTTTGAATCTGATATCAGGATGCCTCCGTCCATACATGACATGAATACAATTATACGTTAGCATGATGGGATATAGCAGCAGTCATTTAATGTGATTAACGACTCCAGATTGAGGTATTCTGACAAGTATTACATTTATATCCAAGTGATGTGAAACAGACGCTCCTGGTCCCCATATATATGAGCTTTATTTAACCAGGTAAAATCAATTGAGAACCAATTCTCATTTACAATGATGACCTGTCAGCACAGTCCACACAGTGACACAAACAGCACAGATACAAAACAGTATGACAAACACATGAGGAAAAGGCTAAAGACAACATGGGTAAATGAATAAACACT
The DNA here is from genome assembly GCF_022577435.1 of Embiotoca jacksoni. Taxonomy (NCBI): domain Eukaryota; kingdom Metazoa; phylum Chordata; class Actinopteri; family Embiotocidae; genus Embiotoca; species Embiotoca jacksoni. The sequence continues at coordinate 1,751,547 of NW_027185393.1, read as the reverse complement.
ATGTACCAAAATAAACAATAAAATTAATAAAAATAAATAAATAAAATGAAAAAGGCAGATTACTGGATTTTCTTTATAAAAATGAGAGAAAGAGAGAGAGAGAGAGAGAGAGAGAGAGAGAAAAGCAAGGGCTGGTCAGCAGGTCCAGCAGTCAACTATGATTTGTTGCAGCTTTAGTTTGAACATGTTGAGAGAGGTGAGAGCTGTTAGTTTGAGTGTGTTTTGAAGTGAGTTCCAGTCATTTGCAGAGGCAAAATGAAAGGCGTTATGACCAAACACAGTACGGACTTTTGGAACGATGAGCCTGATGAAGTCACTTGATCTTAAATGGCGATTGCATGTCCCATAACATGAATTATAATGTCTTTGTCTTTGATCCTCTTAATTTTCCTGTCATACAAGCAGCGTGTCAAAGTTTTCACGTATCCTCTGAAACATCTCTACGTCTACAGGCTGGACTGGCACAACATTTTGGAGAAACATTCACAGTTCCCACAGGATGAATCCTACTGAATCTGGTGATTCTCTGACCTTTCCTCCATCAACTCCACGAGACGTTTCTTCGTGAAATATCTCAATGACTACTGAATGGATTGGGAAGAAATTTGGTGCACATTTGTATGGTCCCATTGAGATTTAGTTCAATACCTTCTGAGAAGCCTTGACCTTTCTTCTGGCACTATCATCTGGTCAAAGTATAACACATCTTTGTCCGGGTATCACAATCAAACTGAAATTACAAGTTGAAACAAACTGTGATTTATTGTTAATAATTGTAATTACAACAATACAGACAAAAAGGCAGCTTAACTTAATGTCAGATAGCTAATTAGCCATTTATCCAGGAAACTGTCTTATCGAGTACACTTTGGATTTGGTGCATTCAAGTCTGAAGTTTTTTATAATGATTGTGCCCAAAATCGAAGCCATAACTACACAAATTTGGGTCCGTGTAACTTGCACTGTCCAATGATATCTTTATCTCTGATGTCCATCTCAATAAGTTTCTGAAATATTCTATAATATTGTGTCAAATAATTGTATATATAACTGCAGGACTTATCAAAGAATAATACATTTTGAGTTGATTGATTGTTGTTAACACACACTACATAGCAAACAGAACCGCTAATAGCAGCATCCTTAATAGTCCAAAATATATAGACCAGAAAAACAGGGCTCAAGTTGTAGATGGCACCATCATCTTCAAAATCTTGTCATTATAATAACGTTATTAACATTATTAAATAGTTCAATTACATCTCCTCTTCAGTGAGAAATTCAAAGTTGGACTACTTTAATGATGTCAGGACAGACTCCAGGCTTTGATCAGATGTTTTGTCAGTGAAATGGAGTAGAATGTTTCTCCTTGAGATCAGTTATTGGCACTCAACAACACACACTCTGCAGCCTTGTAAAAATGTTATTCCTCGGAAATTAGAAATCTTTCAGTGAATATTAATGCTCAGCATCTTTAGTGGCTGCCCATGTCCTGACCTGACACACCTCCACCCATTATTACCATTTACAGACCTTGGGTGCTCCTTTTCTGTTGCTGTGGCTGATTCTTATTTCAAGTTATCACAAAGCTCCACATTCAGATGTTGCACCTGCTGAAATTGTCCACTTCCAAATAAACACGCACACACCCGCCAACACATCCTCATCTTCAGGTGTTTATATACATCTCACAATAAAAGCTGTGTGATATTCAGCGATGTCCAAGTGATTCCATCTGGCAACCGAGGATGCTTTCAGTTGATGCGGCGGACTTTCTTTTCTTGTTACCTTCCCTGTCCACTTTGGGCTTTTTAATTTACTACAGTGCTACATGATACAAATGGAATCAAGCTGATAGCATCCAAAAACAGAACTTTACATGATGATTACACTAATGGGTCACTGCAAGTTTGAAATGACTTCATGTGTAATGGAGCCCATTAGAGTGCAACTTGGACCACAACTGTGCCAGAGACACTATTGAACGTCATCATCGACATCAGGGCATCATCCCAGCGCTTTAAATCCGCTCACATTAGTCTTCTATCACTGCCAGAAGAGGCGTGTTTGTGCACTTTGCAGCCGTAACGACTGGAGATGGGTCACATTCGGCCTGCGTTCAGTTAACGTTATCATGTGCTGTCTGTGGGGGCGGGGCTCGGTGTGTGTGCCAGCTGTACGACGGGGAGATGGTGGAAGTGGTTCAGGGAACGGTGCCAGGGAGGAAGGTAATTAGCACAGGTGTTTTGTATTAACTGATCACTCTCTCCCTTTATACTGGCTGTAGCATGGTGGGACACCAACGTCTGAAGACACCATGAAGCAGCTTCAAGGACCGGAAACAATTGGACTGTTCATTACAGTGTGTGCTGTGAGGCCGGGCCGAGTGAGAGCACACGGCTCCTTGTGTTCATAGTTTTCAACAGGCACGGCCTTTTCCACCATATTACAGATTACAGTTTCAGGAAGCCAGGGTAGGACAATAATTCACATATGTTCAGCAGCCAAAGCGTCAGCAGCTACATGGATGCAGTCAGGGAGCTCTACTGGGAAGGAGAGGTTGCTGGAGAAGGTGGTCTTGGAGCAGTTTGTGGAGGAACAGTACATTGGCATTAATTGGCATTAATGGTGGAAACTAGCTGTGTGCTTGGTGATGTGCACAACTATTCAGTTATCTCGCACCTTGTGCACCCTCTAATTCTGAGGAGCAGTGGGCCTGAGTTTCATGAGTTGGAGGGACAGTGTGTTGGGGGTACGTTAACGTCAGACAGGTCTCCAAACCACACCCCACAGAGGATTTCCCTCTTGAGCAGTCGGGACACTCAGACAGGACACTGAGATAACTTTACAAACTACAGGGCATTAAGTCTTTTCAGACCAGTGTGTCACCCACTTACTGACGGCAGCGTAGAGCTTCTCAATGTGTTTTTGAAGCCCATGTTTTGTAAATTCATTCACGTTGACAAATGTATTTGCGATAAATCGTACATCATCATCCTGCATGTCAGCAGCTGCACGACTGACCATCAGTCCTCTCCTCTGAGTTCTGGCGGTACATGTTGCTGGGACAGCACCTATGAAATATTGAGCAGAATTAGATTTTAGATTTAGATTTATTTCTATCATTAACAATTAAAAGCTGCTTATGGGACAGTTAATGTTCAATAGCACAAATTGCACTACCGGTTTGAATGTTGATTATAAGTCAAATTAAATGTGAGAGGCATCATTATACATACGATGATTTAATTTCTACAATCTGGCTTCAATTCACCACCTCACCATCTGTGTCGCCAATGTCCCCTGTCTCCAAAACATGCGTACACAGTTTGTCTTTATAAATCCTGACTTTCGCGTGGGGAGTTGTGTACGCATCTTTCAGGCCCAGTTTTGTTTGTATTCAACAGTTATAAATGAACACTCAGGACAGTTGTCATGGGGGAATTTGCTTCAGGCCCAAGAATAACAACAGATAATTTATACCAGTAGACAGGACGGATGGCCCCCCGACCTGAGTCTCCAGCTGTAGTAGGGAGAGATGGTTTGGGAAATGGTGCCAGGGAGCGAGGTAATTAGAACAGGTGTTTTGTGCTAACTCTTTCCCCTGTATAAGCCAGCTGTGTGCTGGGACTGAGGGTTCATACATACTGGCAGCAGTTAGACTCATCGTTACAGCCTGAGCTCTGAAGGCCAGCAGAGTGGTAGCACACAGCTCTTCTGTTCATTATTAGTGAGTCACTCATGTTGCTCAATAAACTTGCTATGAACCTGTATTCTGCTGGTGTGTTTCTGTAGAGGGAACCCACAGTGTGCTACACCATCTTCAAGGTGGTGCCTCATGGGTATCAGTTAGAGCAGCTCCAACCTCCTGTCGGTAGTTTTGGTGTATTTTGTGGGTTTTTTGTGTATTTTTCCAGACCAATCTCATTCAAGTGTGTACAACGATGGATTTGCAACCAGTGAGAATCGTGTTTTGCCTTTTACTTATTTTTGGACTTAGTGAGGCTTCATCGGGAATTCCATTCAGCCACGGCTCTTTTGTTTACACTCAGGAACAGATGATAGCAGCACAAGGATTCGCCCTGAAGTCAGACCGCAGATCTCCGAGGAAACGAGAAGGAAGGGAGGGAGCTGTAAAGAGTAAAGAGCCAGGAGAGGAAAAGATGGTACAAGCCATCCACAACATCCATTATAATGGGGAATGTGAGATTTCTCTCTAATACATTTTTTTTCATACAGCGCTTTATCACATTATCGGTCTCAAAGCGCACACTAATGGAGCTGCCATGCAACGTGCTCGCTTGCCATCAGGAATAATTCAGTGGCTCAGTGTCTGGCCCAAGGAGACTTCAGCATGTGGAGAGGAGGAACCGGGGATACCAAAGGTGATGTGGTTCCAGTACTAAAGATGATGTGGTTCCAGTACCAAAGATCATGTGGTTCCAGTACCAAAGATGATGTGGTTCCAGAACCAAAGCTGATTTGGTTCCAGTACCAAAGATGATGTGGTTCCAGTACCGAAGATGATGTGGTTCCAGAACCAAAGATAATGTGGTTCCATATCTAAAGATGATGTGGTTCCAGTACCAAAGATGATATGGTTCCAGTACCAAAGATCGTGTGGTTCCAGTACCAAAGCTGATGTGGTTCCAGTACCAAAGCTGATGTGGTTCCAGTACCAAAGACTGTGTCCCCAGGGAGTGCCACATTTCCGACCGGCAGGCTTTAACCTCCCACCTGATGAAAACTACGGAGAGGATTATCTTCTACTAGCTCCCAGCTGGACCTCCTGCAGTTCAGATACAGGAGGACACGGTTCTTTATCCCTCTCACACATGGAGAACATCAGAGGTGATGAGAGGCTCCTGTTTTTTTTACTTTTCTTGTGCCCTTAATACAATAAAGTAATCACTGCTCAGGGGGAAGCTGAGATCGACTGCCAGCTGTGGTCACTGTTGGACAGATCTGCGTGTCCAGAGGAGAGCATCACTTAGTGGTTAATGAACATGACGGGGCACAACAATAACATTAAGAGTGGTTGAGCTACGGGGTTGTGGATAGCGTTACTGTGGCCCTGCATAAATTAAAGAAGCAATTGCATCTCCCGTAATTAATTTAATGTGCTAAACGTTACATGTTAAATGACCCAATTCAAACACAACCACAGTGTGAAATGAACAACAGGCCTGATGGTCCAGCAAACATCTTCTCATATTAGCATGATCTGAAAATACACACACAGTTTCTGAGAGCAAATCATCACCAAGCGATAAATCAAAGCAAATGATTACAAATATGAATAATAATAAATCTTACAATAAATACTAAGTTCACTACACAGGTTCTAATTACTAAGTGGTAAAGGCAAAAAAAAACACACAATAGTCTGTTATGATCAGAAAATGCCATCACTTCCTTTCATAAAGCCTTTAAAACCACAAAAAACAGTACTTCTGCCATAAAATCCAAGATGTCATCTGGTCCCATATATTGATATAATATCAATGCCCATCCCTGATGTGACATTTTTTTTAAACTTTCAAAAATGTTTAAAATATTGTTACACAGTTAGAACATTTGAACGTTGAGTCAATTTGATTCTTTATTTCCTTGAAGTTGAGCACAGTTCTCTGTTCTCTATCACATATAATGATTTGATCTGTTGCTGTATAAACTTTTGAGTAATGCAGATTTAAGCTTACTGTGGCTTCATAAATTGAAGTTCATCTCTTTAGCAGCTGTTTTGGTTTACATGATGCACTGAATCTGAACCTCTGCAAATATGTGATTTCAGAGTTTTCTGTGGCAAAAAACAAACAAACAAACAGTGATTTTACAATACAAATGCAAAGAAGAAAATGTGTCCCGCACCATCTAAAAAGGGTTATTTTAATTTACCTCAGCGGCTCCCTGCAGTGATGGCACAAAACACATCTCAAATCTTCACTGTAGCAGAGGTACACATACAGTAAGTGAATAAATATAGTTGGCCTGGTGATTTACACGTTTTATTGAATTACTGTACTCAACCATTGGATAATTGCAGCACAGCTTGGTGCATTATGCCCTATATGGTGTTTTGTTATATAAAATAAACATAATTACATTTTCAGGGTTGTGCGCTGAATACTGACAATACAGAGGTTTGTGAGATGTTACAGAAAATCAGTGAATGTCTATTTTTATACTGCAGCCAGTCAGATAAATGTAACACACACAGCAGGAGGCCAGACATCATCGTCCCAATCTGAATGCTGGAGGACTGAAATTAACTGATTATGCCAATTGCAGGACAATTAGAGAGAAAATAATAACATTGCAGAATAACAAATATGTTCAATTCCTAAACCGCTCCCAGTAAATAATTACTGCTCTTGGTTATAAATGAGTTGTCTCCTTGTTAATTCCTTGCAAGGGCAAATGGGTGAGAAATTGTTTTGACAAGTCAAATGGAGAAAAAAGCAATTAGAACAGACAGCTTGCTGGAAGGGCAGAGACAGCAGGTGTTTGTGCAAAAAGCCTCCACATGGAAAGACTTTCTTCAGACGACGGCCGACGAGGTTTTGTTTTTTTATGCAGGAGGCTTTTTGAAGAACAAGAGGAGGTGCTGTGACAGGCGCAACATCTTTTCTGCCGTAATCTCCAAGCTGACACCACTGATATCTGCGTGAAAGAGGCTGTTATCGAAGCCTTGAAAGATTCACCATTCAAGCTATAAGCACTCTCCATTTCAGTTGCCTTTGAGTATTTGTGTAAGTGTACAATTGTGAGCCATATTTTCAGTAAATAAATATGCAGCAACAGGAGTTTGGTTGAATAAAACCACAGTAATCAACCTTGAAAGATGAACTTCTGATTGACCACATTTTTAGCTGGGATGTCCTGTTGAAAAAAAATTACTTAACTAAATTCCTGGCTCTCAGATGAAGTATATTTACTCTCCCCCCCAAAAAAATCCTGCTTTTGAGCTACAGCTTTAAAACCAGATTTCGAGAGACGACTTTGTGGAAGTAACTGGCACATCAAATTTCTCTCAATGTTTTTTGGTTGAGTTTTTAAAAGTCGTTCTAGTTTGTAGATGCAGTTTTGCTTTTGAGAGTTTACTGAGCAGAATCCTGAAAATGAGTATCCTGTTTCTGTCTCCTTCTCTTTTAATGTAGCAGGTAAATTCTCACTGAAGTCTCTGGGCAGTGTCCAGGATGAGACCCGTTTATTGAAATGGTTATATAGTCAGCCGAGTTCCCTCCAGTTCTTAATGTGCACTCAGAGCAATAAGCAAAATGAGCAGCAGTTAGAGCCTTCAAGACTTCTTCTGCCCTGGATTTCACCTCATAGGCTACATATGGAGTTGATGGACCTGTAAGCAGCCTGAAAGGAATACTAATACCTTTTTAAAACCAAACCTAACCATGTTTATTGGGGACATTAATTCAGGGGACTCCTATGAGTTGTATCAGAGGACAGAACGAACAACCTATAGTCATTAAAAAGTAAGTGCCGTTGTTGCGTCCCAGAAGCAGCTAAGATTCGCTAGATGTACGCACCGAGTCTATTTTAATGAAACCTGGATGGACATCCCGTCAAGCTGCACAGAGCATGTCGTCTGGGCAGGAAGTCAGACAGAGGAAAGCATAGAGCATATGGTCAATTTTCAAAATAAAACAACTTGTGCAGACTTCCGATTGTGTATCACCGCACTAAATCAACATCTACCCCCAAGTAGGACAAGACATGTATTCTCCTCCTGCTAACAGACATGTGACATAGTTGTGAAATAATTATGAGAATTCCAGCCAACTGAAATGACTGAAAGTAGGAAATATCAACAAAAAAGTACAAAATGGACCAAAAAGAAACCATTTAAGAATATTTACAGCACAAAAATCATGGAAAAATGACCAAATCAGGGAGTGAAAAAAACAACAACGGACAGAGCAAACACTTTCCTTCTGAAACGTGGGATTTGAAACCAGGTAGAGGATAAAAAAAAAACATTGTGCACATGTGGAAACTCGCTCCTTCCTGTCCTCTCTCTCCCTGCACCTTTCTGCTAGTATATCTCCTGTCTAATGTTTGTTGTCTGTCTATTCTGTTCTTTTCTCTCTCTGCTCTCCCCTAACAGGTGCAGGCTGTTGGCGGCCGACCTCGTCGTCAGGTTCTGTCTGAGGTGTCATCCTGTTAAAAGGGAGTTTTTCCTTCCTTGTCACTAATGTAGGAATTGTTAAATTGTTCTGGTTTCTCGATGATATTGTGTGTCTTGATCTTACGATGAGTCTTGAGATGACTTATTTCTGCTAAACAGGGCAGAATAGTTTCTGAGGCTAAAGCTCTTTTTTCACAGAAGAATATAACATCTGTTGATACGGTTGTTGACTAAATTATTTTGGTTCTGTGTCCTGCACAACTCTTTACAACACTTCATTGATTTCTGAAAGCATCCTCACATTACTTTTAATGTTGTGCATGCTCTATTTATCATTTTCTCTTGTCAATAAACAATTGTAAGCAAAACAAAAAAAATCACACTTTCATTGTTTAAAGTGATTTTTTTTTTTTTGTTACAAGAAATTACAACTGAGATAAGAATTTGTATCATTAGTTGACATCTCAACTATTTGGATGATTGTTAAAAAACTAAGATACTTATGTGGCCAGTTTGTTTTTACTCACTGTAGGAAATAAGAAATTAAAATAAATGTTTAGTTCTCTAGACAAGAGCATTAAAGGGTTAATATATTTAGGAGATGATTAATCATCTGCAGGATTATAAACCTACAAATGGAGCCAGTCAGCAGTTTGTAGCACACTGGAATACTTATGTTCCTGTAAGAGCTGCTCCCACGTCGCAGCCTCACGCTTGTTATTTTCCCACATTGGTTCTTCTGCGTGGCTTTCTGATCTTCCTGTCTGATCTCACTGAATGATGCATAGGGCCTTACCCCCCCCCCAAACTCCAATGTGTTCTCCAGCACTAGGCGGGTACATGCAGTACACTTCTCAACATAGCTTCATGAATTCATCACAAATATCCACCCCGACAGCCGCTGAATTGTGAAATATTCATCTGAACATGGAACATTGCAGCGTGTTGAAATGTTATGCAACATAAATATGTTACCACATCCGTCCCCGGCGCTGTTGGCAGGCACGGCGGCAGGACGGGCTCCGGTTTCGGCCAATTAACACTCGCAGACAGAGTCCGGCTCAGTGAAGAGTTTCATGTTGTGATCGGAGCCCATGAATTGTTAAACAGCCGCCGTGCTTTCACAATCTGAGAGCGCTGACAAATGCAACTAGCGCAGCTGCCAGACGTGCACTAATTTGAGCGGCTACAATCAGGGGAGCTCATATTATTGCCGTATCGATCTGAGTGGGGAGAGGAGTGAGCGCACACGCTCGGCTCGCTGAGCAGGCCGCTGATGGGGCTCATCTGGATGTGGTTGCACGTAACAGGTTATCAGGGACAATGGACTGTACTGGGATGTGTTTCCTATTACATACTGTATGTCACACAGTCAGGCCATAATTACATGTTCACTCTAATTAGTTTATTTTATACATCTGATATGAGTAAACATAAAAGTGATGGGCAGCAATGCAAATATATTGTGGACACAATAACAAAACAAAAAAATGCCCTAGACTGTATATTAGAATTTTAGTTTTGATGCTATTTATGGCTGGATATTACTTTCAGCAGAAACCATTGAGTGTATTTGTCTCTGGTAGAGTCTGCTGGATTCTAACCGAGGACCCATGCTCAGGCCATCGACTGGAAACGGACCAGTCACTTTAGAGATTCCATGTAGGAGTAGGAGTGGAAGACCATTTTGTGTCAGACAACATCATTAATGGTCTCTGACTCCATAAATCCTCTCTTGTGGAAGTTTAATGAAGCTCAAGTGTAAGTTCAGCAAAGAAGATCCGCTTCCCTCACGTTTCATCTCCCCTCCTCTCTGGGTTTGCATTTCCTGTTGTTCTATCTGCATCATTTCCATTTTCCCACTTGGTCAAGTCTCTCATTCATAATCTTGTTGTCATTATATTTAACCAATGATCTCTCCGCCTGCAGTTTTTGAGCCATTCAGTTTCTCGTCCCTGTTCTTTAATATCATTGTAATTCCTTCGTTGTGCCTTTCAGATCTCCTGAAATGCAACATTGTGACTTATTGTTTTGGTTTTATGGCCCGCAGTATGTCTCCTATTAACCTTATCTGATGGACACAGGCAGCTGTTTTTATTATATAAAAAAAAGCTCTTTATACTGCTAGACATAGTAACTAGCTAGCAACTGTAGCAACTCCATTGTTGTGTTTTCCTCAGAAGTTGGTGGACACCAAAACTGAACTAATTGGTGGACAGAAACACGACTCCAACTGAAACATAATGATGACCTGTGTCGACTGGATATGTAATTATGTATTGGTTTGGTGACACATTTATCAGGCAGTAATGAAACCAATGTGTTTACAGCTCTTTTAGTGCTGCCTCCAAGAGGCTAAAACATGTTTTGCTGCTTTTAAAAAGAACAGCAGACATTGTGATGGTCTTTGTTCAATTATCACAGTTTAGTGATTCATTTCAACAAGATTATTTTGTGTGGTTACTTTCCTTGACTGTTACTAACATTTGCCTTGAGACCTTTGTTTCTGCTCTGGTATTTGATCATTGCCAAACCTCAGTAATGTTCATGAAAGAAACAGCAGCTAGAAATCAAAGTGCTACTTTGCAGTGAAAGCATTTTGTTTGACAAAGGTAAGAAAAGAAAAGACAGAAACTTGTAATTGACTGACGCTTTAAATACAAGGGCAAATCATTTATGGAAAACAATTTGTATGTCTTGCTGTTGTGAGCCTTTTTTACATTTTGTATCACAAATCTTAGACTGTCAACTTAGTCACTTTGGAGTTGTAGAGTTAATCATGGTGCAATTAGAGTTTTCTCTCTTTATTTTAAAAATAAAGACATAAATGATAGTAGTAACACACAGAACACTTGGCCTTGAAAACTGTTTGTGTAACTGTTACCATCAAAACAAAATGTACAGAAATAAGGATCTTAAAATCACAGCAACCATCGAGCAGTTGTGTGATGAGGAGCCAGTTCATATGTAATAAAAGTTGACGAACACTTTAGGCCTGCGCTGGATTTTAAAAGGGCAACCTGAGCACGTTCCTGGTGGCCTGACATCAAATATTTTTAAGTCTTTTGTCCTTGTCCCATATCAGTGTCCGTGCCATAATAACCACAGCTTTCCAAAAGACAACTTCTTCATTTTATACTTATACAATATCAAGATGGGGTTCAGGTGCACTGTAAAATGACCTCCAAGCTGCTGAGTACTTCATGAAAATGGAATGACTCGTGTATCAGTTATACAGGAATAGTTTTAATATGTGTCATGGTTCTGGTCTGTTAGTCTCTTTTAAGTTTTGTTTGTTTTCTGTGACACTTCCTCTGCCCACGTATGGCCCCATGGTGCTGCGTTCCTACAGATGTTAATAAGTAAAGTTTTGTGCTTACCTCAACCTCCTATGTTAGTGTGGTGCATTCGGTCCTTGTTCCTGTTAGACTGCGACAATATGTAGAAAGTCTCTGTGTTGATTTTTGCATGTTATTCTCATATATAGAGATGCGGTGCATCAGCTGTGATTGGGTCTTTTGATGGATAGAAAAAACAAACTTGTTTTAAATGTTCTCCCAGATCTGGAAAAGTATGTAAATTCATCAGTTAAACGTCATGGAGTTGCTCTTGTTATGTGGTGGGGTGTTTCTCCAGGACCCAAATGCAAGCTCACAGACTCAAGGTTTTCAAGTTCCAAAAATACAGTCTTTATTTTCCAAAAAACAAACAAAAAACTACAAACCAAAATGTGGCACCGAGCGTGTCCACTTTACGTCCAGTCGGGAGGGCAACTCAACCGACAGCTCCAGGGGGACACGGGTAACAGGGCAGCCGGCAGACCAGCGGAAGGGACGGCGTCAACAATCTTCCAAGCCGGGAGGGCAACTCCACCGACTGGTGATTTTGACCTGGAATATCCGCAGGAGACACAGAGGCCGGAGGAACGGGAACAGGAACGACGGAGAGCAGACGGAAGACGGACAGAGAGCAGACAGAGGACGGACGGGTGGCTAACAAAAATGAACCGACAACCAGAGTTGTGCAGGGGCAGGTTACTTATAGTCTGGGGAGGTGATCAGGGAGATGCAGCACACCTGCAGGTGGTGATCAGGGGTGAGTGGCTGCATCTGCTGGGACTGGTGAGGGGCGTGGCCACGGGAGGTGAGGGGCGTGGCCACAGACAAAGACAGGGGACACAGGAGGAGAGGTGATCGGGGGCAAAACGGAGGACAAAACTGAACTCCTGACAGCTCTCACCTTTTCTTTTTCTACACTTTCTTGTGTGGTAGATTTCATTTGACCTGGATAAAATTGTCCTTCTCCCCAATCAATCTAAACTTGAATATCCATAATGGCAAAGTAAAAAAAATTGTTTTGATAAAGTTTTGCACATTTGTTAATCATTAAAAAATTTAAATCCCTTATTTAAAGAGTCCAGACCCGTAATTCAATACTTGATAATAATCAGAAACAACAGAACATCTTCAGTTCTCTAAACAGATGTTCTGAGGTTTGAGTCAGGACTTTGGACGGGTCCCGCAAAGACAGTTAGAGACTTGTCCTGAAACCAGTCCAGTTTTCTTGACTGCCTCTCCGTTCTGGCAAAATGGTTTTCCAAATATGTAATCTTTTTCTTTTTCAGTTATGTCTTTCTAGAGTTCTCTCAAGTTTTGTATTCAGTGGTTTCGGGGACAAATCAGCTGTCCATCACTGTGAAATGTCCTTCACAATATATGATCTTACTATACAGGTCAGATGTCGCCTGTCACCACCAGCTCACAGCGTCAGTTGTCTTCACTGATTATAGTCTGGAAACGCTGCTTTTATTAGCATTTGCTCGGCCACTCTGAAGGTCGGACCAATCAGCGCCAGCAATGAGTCAATTTGTCCCGCCCCTCCTTCACTGTGATTGGATATGAAGTGACAGTGATCAGCGCAGTGTTTCACCCAAAGTAAAAAATGTTTTGCTTATTTAATTCTTTTATGTTTTTTTATGGTTAACATGAGTTCATTGTTTCCCAAATGTTTTCTGTTCTGTCATGCTGGGATACTAGAAATCTTAAATTAATTTCTGCAGGGCAAATTAAAATTACAAGTTAAAATGTGACTGAACTAAAAAAGTGTGTCCACACAGGATAAAAGGGCTTTAGCATACTGATGATGAACTCAGGAGCCAGTTGCCCTTGACCTTGCTTGGATGGAATTCATTTTTCTAGGGGAGGTACTGCTGTTTAATGTTACCAGCCCTAGTCTTTTTTTTTTACATGGGAACATGTGGGAGTTGTTGAATTGTTGGGTTTCTCTGTCTAATATTGTAAAGTTCTGCTGTAAAGACTTTAATGTGTTAAGTGGCATGAGCCTGTGTTGGCACAACCTGTGTTGTGATTCGGCGCTATATAAATAAAATTTAATTGAATTGGATTGAACATGAAGTGTCTAAAGAACAGAACTGTCTTCACCATCACGTCATTTTTTTGTGAAATTTTAACCTCAATGCATGCTGGGAAGTTGTCTTTACTTAATTTGATGACTGAGGTAAATTTCCCACGTGACATTTAGTCAACTAAACTGAAGATTTTAAGTTCTGCAATTGACCATTCAATAGTTTCATATAATTAGATGGATTTAATTATAGCAGAACTATTCAATATTTACTGACATTTGACAAGTGAACACTGAATGAGAATTGGTTCCCCTTCACTCCCCATCTTAAAAACTCAAGTGAACAGAACTTTTATGTTTTATGATTAATCTGATTAAAATTCAAGAGTCGAGTAGCTTCATTTATTGGCACAAATGTAACTTCTACTCCAAACACTGATCATTTTAGTTTCTGAGGGCAAAAAACTTGAAATGGTTATTTATGCTGAAGAATATTTATGTTGCCATTTTTACAGTGAACTTTCCATGTTTTGCTAATTCCTGTGACCTGAACATGCTTAAAAAACACAAACATAAAACCAGCACCCTGTGGACCCACCACCCTGTGGACAAACATCGGGGTCTGGTGCATTGCATACCGGGCAGCAGACCAGGCCGGGGGCCTGGGTGAACCGATCGCCGGCAGCATAGACTAGCTCTAGGGACATGGAACGTCACCTCGCTAGCGGGGAAAGAGTCGGAGCTGATGCAGGAGGTGGAGCGGTACCAGCTAGATATAGTTGGGCTCACCTCCACGCACAGCACTGGCTCTGGAACCAAGCTCCTGGAGAGGGGCTGGACTTGATCCTTTTCTGGAGTTGCCCAAGGTGAGAGGCGCTGGGCGGGTTTGGGGAGACTCACGAGCCCCCGGCTGAGCGCCGATGTGTTGGAGTTCTCCTCGGAGAACGAGAGGGTCGCCTCCATGCGCCTCTGGGTTGCAGGGAGGAAAACTCTGTCTGTTGTTTGTGCTTATGCACCAAACGGCAGCTCAGACTATCCGGCCTTCTTGGAGGTGGTGGGGGGAGTCCTGGAAAGGGCGCCGCCTGCCGACTCCATACTTCTCCTGGGAGACTTCAACGCTCATGTGGGCAACGATAGAGAAACCTGGCGGGGGGTGATTGGGAGGAACGACCTGCCCGATCTGAACCCGAGTGGTGTTTTGTTAGTGGACTTCTGTGCTAGTCACGGTTTGGCCATAACAAACACCATGTTCGAGCATAAGGTGGCTCATAAGTGTACCTGGTACCAGAACACCTTAGGTCGGAGATCAATGATCGACTTTGTAGTCGTGTCATCGGCTCTGCGGCCGTATGTCTTGGACACTCGGGTGAAGAGAGGAGCAGAGCTGTCAACTGATCACCACCTGGTTGTGAGTTGGATCAGATGGCGGGGGAGTCGGCTGGAAAGACCTGACAAGCCCAAACATGTAGTGAGGGTAAACTGGGAACGTCTGGCGGAGGAACCTGTCCGGGAGGTCTTCAACTCTCACCTCCGGAAGAGCTTCTCACGCATCCCGAAGGAGGTTGGGGACATGGAGTCCGAGTGGACCGTGTCCATATTGGATAATCCTGACCACCCTCTCCACCACCTGCTGCAGGGACAGCGGAGCACTTTCTCCAAAAGATTCCTCCAGCTCTGCTGTCACAAGGACAGATACAGGAGATCATTCCTGATACAGGAGATCATTCCTGCCGACCGCAATAAGACTGTACAATAACTCACTTCTGGCAAAATCCATCAAACAACAATAACACTGTTGACTGTGTTTCTTGGTTGTTTGTATATAATATATATAGATATATACTGTACTGTATATACTGTGCATTTTATATTTGATATTTTTTATTGCTATTTTACTGCTATTTTATTGCTTTTCTATTATTCTATTATTATCTTATTGCTTTTGTATGCTGCTGTAGCGAAAAAATTTCCCCTCGGGGATTAATAAAGTAACTACCTACCTACCTTCAAAGCCTCTATTGTGGACGCGGCCGCTAACAGTTGTGTTCAGAAGGTCATCGGTGCCTGTCGAGGCGGCAACCCGAGAACCCGGTGGTGGACGCCGGGGGTGAGGGAAGCTGTCAAGCTGAAAAAGGAGGCCTTTCGGGTCAGGTTGGCTCAGGGGTCTCCGGAAGCAGCTGACAGGTACTGACAGGCCAGAAGGGCTTCAGCTGCCATGGTCACGGATTCTAAAACTCGGGCATGGGAGGAGTTCGGGGAGGCCTTGGAGAAGGACTTTCGGTTGGCCTCAAGGAAGTTCTGGCAAACCATCCGACGACTCAGGAAGGAAAAACAGGGACTACCTCAAGCTGTTCTCAGCGGGGTGGGGGGAACTGCTGACTCGGACGGGGGACATCGTCGGGTGGTGGAAAGAGGACTTTGAGGAACTCCTAAACCCGGCCACCATGTCTTCTGGAGAGGAGGCAGCATCTGAAAACTTGGGGCGGGTCCCACCCACCCATATCCCTGGCAGAGGTCACTGAGGTAGTAAAAAAGCTCTTCGGTGGCAAGGCGCCGGGGGTGGATGAGATCCGTCCTGAGATGCTGAAGGCGCTGGACATTGCTGGGCGGTCTTGGCTGACACGCCTCTTCAATGTCGCATGGGGGTCGGGAACAGTGCCCATGGACTGGCAGACCGGGGTGGTGGTTCCCATTTTCAAAAAGGGGGACCGGAGAGTGTGCTCCAACTATCGGGGTATCACACTACTCAGCCTCCCGGGCAAAGCAGCCAGAATGCTGGAAAGGACTCAGACCGTTTGTCGAACCTCAGATTCAAAAGGAGCAGTGCGGATTCCGTCCTCGTCGTGGAACAGTGGACCAGATCTTCACCCTCGCAAGACTACTGGAGGGTCCTGGGAGTTTTCCCATCAAGTCTACATGTGCTTTGTGGACTTGGAGAAGGCTTTCGACCGGGTCCCCCGGGGATTTTTTGGGGGGGTGCTGCGAGAGTACAGGGGCCGGACCCGTTGCAACGGGACATCTGGGCTCTGTACAACCGCAGTAGGAGCTGTGTTCGTATTCTCGGCAATAAGTCAGACTCGTTTCCAGTGGGTGTTGGCCTCCGCCAGGGCTGTCCTTTGTCACCGATCCTGTTTGTGACCTTCATAACAGGATATCTAGGAGCAGTCAGGGGGAGGAGCACGTCGGGTTCGGGGGTCTGCAGATCGCATCTCTGCTGTTTGCAGACGATGTGGTCCTGTTGGCCTCTTCGGACCTCCAGCACTCACTGGGGCGGTTTGCAGCCGAGTGTGAAGCGGCAGGGATGAGGGTTAGTACCTCCAAATCTGAGGCCATGGTTCTCTGCCGGGAACCGGTGGATTTCTCCCTCCAGGTGGGGACGGAGTGCCTGCCTCAAGCAACGGAGTTTAAGTATCTTGGGGTCTTGTTCATGAGTGAGGGGAGGATGGAGGGTGGAGGGTGTAGGGTGGAGGATGGGGTGGGAGATTGGCCACCGGATCGGTCTGGCTGCAGCAGTGCAACAGGCGCTGCACTGGACCGTGTTGGTGAAAAGGGAGCTGAGCTGGTCGATCTACGTTCCGACCCTCACCAATGGTCACGAACTCTCGGTCGTGACCGACAGAATGAGGTCGCGGCTACAAGCGGCCAAAATGAGTTTCCTCCGTAGGTGGCCGGGCTCAGCCTTAGAGATCGGGTAAGGAGCTTGGACATCAGGAGGGAACTTGGAGTTGGGGCGCTACTCCTTCACCTCGAAAGGAGTCAGCTGAGGTGGTTCAGGCATCTGATCAGGATCCTCCTGGGCGCCTCCCTCTGAAGGTTTTCCGGGCACGGCCAACTGGCAGGAGACCCCGGGGAAGACCCAGGACACGCTGGAGGGTTTATATCTCCTGGCTGGCCTGGGAACGCCTCGGGATCCTCCAGCATAAGCTGGAAAATGTTGCAGGGAGGGAAGTCTGGGTCAGCTTGCTTGGCCTGCTGCCACCGCGACCCGACGACAACAACCCATAAAGTTCAGCAGGATCTCATTTGCTTTACATGCAGCAGGAATCACACTATTACTCTACCTGGCTGCTCACCTGCTAATGACAATTCAAAATGAGCTGTTGATACAGTGATAATGGTACTCTCTGGGCCTCTCATGCTTTAAGTGTACAGTATACAGAGGAGGCAGTTTTGCCATTAAGCGATTAGACAGCACCAATAAAGAGTATGTGGGTGTGTAGGGAGTCTTGCACACATGATTTTGTGTCAAATTCCTTCAAGGATGTTTTTTTAAGAGCTTTAGAAGCTGCACAAGGCTCAAGGTTTGTTCAGAAAGAGCAGCCAAGTTCCCAACACCTTTTTGTTCAATTAAAAAAACCTTCTTAAACAGATGACATGGCTGCCCCATTGATTTTACATCTCTTACAGGCTAAGGAGCATCAAACTCTGAACGAGATTGACGATCTTTTAATTTGTTCTTGCCTTTATTACCTATCCTTCTCCTGCTCCGGAGCACACAGAGGAATTAAATGCAGTGCTTGTGCCATGTGAATTCATTATCATGTCAGAGCTCAGCGTCTCCATGTTACTGCACCGTGCTTGAGCTGAAGAGCTGACAACTTGAGCCCTCATTGTGTGGGGCTCGAGAAAGAGAAGGCTTGCATAGTAAGAAGGGAACCACATGAGATCTGTGTTGCTTAGCATTATGCCACAACACTGCCAAAACATTTCAACATCTTTTGTGTCACGAAAAGGGTTCTTGAAGCTGCAGTCTTTTAGTATTATTTGGGAGCAAAGCAGTCTGGAGGATAACTGGGGCTTATTGTAACATAGCATTAAGGAGTAATCTTGTTTTTCCTTTGATTCCAGTCTGGTTTGAAGGGGAGTGGGCAGCCTTTTGTTTTAGGCCCCAAACAAGTCAAGTCAAGACAAGGAGAGGAGACATGGTGAGAGGTCTGAATCTGCCTAGTCAGCCTGTGCAGTGCCCAAAATATTTCTACATCATCCATGTGGACAAAGAGGACCATTTATACAGTGCTCAAAAAAAAATAAAGGGAACACTTAAACAACACATGCTAGATCTCAATGAATGAAATATTCCAGTTGAAAATCTTGATTCATTACATAGTGGAATGTGTTGAGAACAAAATAACATCAGAATGATCAATGGAAATCAAAATCATTATCCATGGAGGTCTGGATTCAGAATCATACTCCAAATAAAAGTGGAAAAATGAGATCACAGGCTGATCCAACTTCTGTGGAGATTCCTGAAGACAAGTCCAAATGAGTCTCAGTAGTGTGTGTGTCCTCCACGTGCCTGTATCACTCCCTACAACGCCTGGGCATGCTCCTGATGAGACCACAGATGTTCTCCTGAGGGATCTCCTCCCAGACCCGGATCAAAGCATCGGTCCACTTCCGGACAGTCTGCGGTGGACGTGGCGTCGGCGGACGGAACGAGACGCGATGTCCCGGATGTGCTGGACTGGATTCAGGTCTGGAGAACGGGTGGGCCGGTCCGTAGCATCGATGCCTTCATCGTGCAGGAACTGCTGACACACTCCAGCCACATGAGGCCGAGCATTGTCCTGCATCAGAAGAACCCAGGACCCGCTGCACCAGCAGATGGTCTTCAACGGGTCTGAGGATCTCATCCCGGGACCTAATGGCAGTCAGGGTACCTCTGGCTAGCACACGGAGGGCTGCGCTGCCCTCTGAAGAAACGCCTCCCCAGACCGTCGCTGACCCGCCGCCGAACCGGTCCCGCTGGAGGATGTTGCAGGCAGCAGAACGTTCTCCACGGCGTCTCCAGACTCCGTCACGTCTGTCACATGTGCTCAGTGGGAACCTGCTCTCATCCGTGAAGACCGCAGGACGCCGACGGAGAAGCTGCCGATCTCGGTGTTCTCCGGTAAAGTCCGATCGCCCCGCACGGTGTTGGGCTGTGAGCACAGACCCCACTTGTGGATGTCGGGCCCTCGTACCGCCCTCATGGAGTCTGTTTCTGACAGTTTGAGCAGAAACATGCACATTAGTGGCCTGCTGGAGGTCATTTTGTAGGGCTCTGGCAGCGCTCCTCCTGCTCCTCCTTGCACAAAGGAGCAGATAGCGGTCCCGCTGCCGGGTTGTTGTCCTCCTACGTCCCCCTCCACGTCTCCTGGTGGACCGGCCCGTCTCCCGGTATGTCCTCCGTCCTCTTGACACTGTGCTGACAGACACAGCAAACCTTCTTGCCACAGCGTGCATTGATGTGCCATCCTGGATGAGCTGCACTACCTGAACAACTTCTGTGGGTTGGAGACACCTCATGCTCCCTCTAGTGGTGAGGACACTGGCAAAATGCAAAAGGGACCAACAATCATCCAGAAAGGACAAGGACAGAGAAACGGTCTGTGGTCACCACCTGCAGAACCATTCCTTTATAGGGTTGTCTTGATAATTGCCTCATTTCCACCTGTTTGTTCCATTTGTACAACAGCAGGTGAAACTGATTCACAATCAGTGTTGATCCTAACTGGACAGCTTGATTTCACAGAAGTGGGATTGATTGGAGTTACATTGAGTTGTTTAAGTGGTCCCTTTATTTTTTTTTAGCAGTGTATAAAAGGTGTTGAAACAGTTGTGGCACTCGAAACTAGGTCTGGAGCGGTTGATCACTGCCACATCTGATCGGAAATGTCTCTTTTGGTTAAAAGTGAACAAAACTGCAGTGATGTTTACAAGCTGGAGGGAGACAGCATGGGGGACATGTCACCTTCTTTGGGATCTTGCATCAAACCTTTCGACCCTGGAGGTCCCTGGTTGGGACCAGGCTGTATCTGGTACTGGGACCAGGCTGTATCTGGTACTAAAACCAGTGCCATTGTTATGAGGTATTTGAATGGGGCTCATTCAGTGAATAGACCTCCGATGAATACGATGGGTGTAGCTTTGTTGATTCATTTCTGATGCAAAACATTTTCAGAGCATGTTCAGTGACATCAGTGTTAAGCATGTTAGACTAGGTGGTCGGAGAACCTTGGCAACAAGATGGAGGATTAGTTAGTGCTAATCAAATCCAAACACATCTCTTCTCATTCCTTTTTTAAAGGCAGATTTCTTGCCACCATGACGCACTGACAGTTTGGCAGTGATCTTACGAGCGTGGACCGGCTCCTCCCCAGAGGAAAAGTATCTGGGACAGGTAGAGATGCAATCCTCTTACCTGCTTCCTTGTTTTGACTTCCTGTTGCTGCCTGCTGATTTTCAAGTTGTTTACCCGAATCTGCTTACCTCAGGGCATCGTCTCTGCCACCAGTCGCTCCCAGTGTTCCCTTAAGTATCTTCCATGTTCTTGTTTTGGTGCTAGTTTTAGCTCCATCAGGTTTGCAGGTCAAAGTTTCCCCCTGTTCATCCGTGACCTGTTAATTTGCAACAGGAAGTATTGCTTTGAGGCAGAAAAGTGTCTGACTATTACTTCACTTGGTGAATACAACTGTACGCTACCCAGAAATTACAAACTGAAATATAATTTACTAAACTAAACTAAAATGAAGAGAAGGATTTAGTGTGGAATTATCTTCCACAACAGTACACCGTTGTATTTATGTGCTGTGAAGCAGTGAAACCTCAGGTGAAACAAATTCTAGTTGTGATGACTCAGTTCCATTGAGTGTCCCAGTAAGCCAACATGGTCATTCAGCATGTCCAGCACCAGAACTCTGAAACTGGCCATCCCTGTGGGTTTTTCCCTTTGTTTCCTCTGATCTCATTACTGTCATTCCCTGTGTTTGTTTGTATGTGCCATGTGCGTTTTGTTTTGGTCTGTGTCTGGTGGGTGTGGCCTCTCCTCTTCCACTCCTCAGGTCGGCTGGCACAACTGCCTTCCACTGATTAACCCAGCAGTATTTCAACCCCGATCCTGCACTTCATCTCCGTCAGTTCGTTCTGTCAGCTCACCTGGTACAACGCTGCTGCAGCTCACTGTAAGTTTTGACTCTCGTTGCTTCTGGTCTGGTTCTGATTCCTGTCCTTCTTCTGCCTGTCTCAGTTTACCTGCGAACGTGCCAGCTGCCCGTCTGACCTGTTTCCTAACCAAGATATTTCACCTGAAGTCCTGTGTCAATCCTTGGAGATCATGGTTGACATTCCACTTGAAGCCCTGTGTTGGTCCTCAGAGACCCCCAGTTGACACCCCCCAGAAGTCAAGCATCGGTCTACCACACTCACCTGTACATCTGGATACCTCTGGACTGCAGCCAGCCTTCCACCAGCCCCTCTCCCAGCCCTGGACTGAGCCACTCTGGACTTCAAACACACACACACAAGTCTTGCACACTCCCCTTAGCCAACACAATCTGGACTGCTGCCCACTCTCCACACATCAACTCCAGTCACTAAACATCTCATTTGCTCATCGTTTTCAATAAAACTGTTTATCATCACCTCCGTTTCTGGTATTTGGTCCTCCTCTGTTGAAAACCTTAACACTGGCTCATCTCCATGGACTGCAGTCATTTTTAATGTTATCGATTCCCTTGTGGTTCTAAGAAAATGTCTCTTATCTTTTACATATCTACTGCATCAAAGTCAGCTTTTGGGCTTTGTTGGAAGTCACAGGAGCTTCTCCAAGTGGCCTCAACTGATCCTATCAGCTTTTCCGTTTTACTGAGACTGGCGGTGCATGATGCTATGCTTTGACTATAACACAGAGACTATAGAGGCCGTCCCCTGAAATCCCTGCAGTGATTGTACTGTAACCAAGTTCTCATGAGGAGGGCTTCACTGACATGTTGTAGTTATACCTCTACCCATCTTCCTTTGCAGTGTTCACCAGAATACAGCCCAGTTGTTACATGCAGAGTTAAGTGATTTTATGTCTCACTTTGCCGATGAGCTATTTGTATTTAGACTATTCTACCAGGGCCAGTCTGTTTACAACCCATGGTACATTCATTCATGGAGGTGTCTTTGACTATTTAGGTTAATGACACTTTTTCTAATCAGTGAGGCGAACTGTGCTTCATTGAAGTCTGCTGGCCTATCAGGGCTTGAGAACTCGACCTTCTATTAGGGTTGCCTTTATACAAATAAATCCTATAACTGATTTAACACCATAGTATTTAAAAAGTAAAGAAACTTTTTATCACTAGTCACTATTAACACCAACGCATCTGTATGTGATCCGTGATGATATTTTCACCACTGTGGTCCTGGCTGAAGTTTCTCAACTCAAGGATGGATTTTATACTCTAATAAGGAACCAGTAGAAATGATGAACGTGTAACTTTTCTACCTTCACAGGTGCAACAGAACTAACAGACCGTCTGAGAGATGTCAGGCAAACAATCTGTACACACATCAAATATTATCATCAGTGAGCCTGTGTGGGTGTATCATGAGTGTGTTAGGCCTTTAAAGGTCTTCAACAGATGAATCCTAATGATTTTGGTAATTCTTTGTTTTTCTGTTTAATTCATATTCTGATTAAATTTTTAGTTAATGCTTTAGATTACATTTTAAATAGTATTAACTGCAGATATTTTCTAACTATTTAATTAATTCTGTTAATAAGGAACATATGACCTACTGAGCAACAGGCTCCACCCACAGCTCATCAGGTCTAATGAGGCTCTGCCTGCAGCTCATCAGGTGTGTGGAGGCTCTGCCAAATTTTTTTTCAAAGGATTCATCCTGCTGACTTTGTTGATCCCCTCTCAAACCACCATAAGGTTTATGTTTAACCATTTAGTTCAAAGCACTGTGCTGGCCCTTCTAGTGTAGCCTAATACCATCGCAACCTATTTGCTGTTTTTTTTTTTTTTTTTTATAAACAGCGTGTTTCAATTGATGCAGAGGGAGGTGGGACCATGGCTGGTATTAAACCAGATCCTCTAAAGGCTGACAGGTCCTGAAAAACCTCCTGGACTCTGACCTGAAAGATGCAGTAAACATGAATTAAGTTTTGATTATGTATGACATGCACACAGAATCAGATCTCTCTCCACCTGCCCTTCTAGTTAGGATGATCGAATTGCTCTACAGTTGTTGTTTTTTTTGTTTAACAGAGTGCATAATTGTGTTCCAGGCAGCTGAGGATTTCTACATGACGAGTTAAGAATTTTTTTAAATCTTTGCAGCTTTTTGCTGGACTGCCAGAATGCAGCATTTTGCCAGCAAGTTATGCTATCATGACCATTAAGGGACTATAATGGAAGTCCAGCAATCACCTCAATACTTTTGACTGAGCAGCGTAAACAGGCATCAGTGGATGTGTCTGGGGGGCAGCGCTACAGGAAATTGCCTTATTCTGTTTGCTGATATAAAAAAAATTTGAATACTTTCAAATGACACCACTGAAAAAAAGCCATCAATATAAAACAACAAATCACTTCATTCTTCAGGCTGGAATACTGATAGATTTATAAAGGGGAACTCAAATCGTTTGCTTTTCACACCAATCCACCAGGAGCAATGTGGGACCGTTTCCTCCCAACTCAGGCTCTGAATGTAAAGGCATCCTTTCTTTCCTCTCAATGTCTCTGTCTGTGTAATTTTCTAACCATAATCATCATGTATCCTAGCACAGTGCTAATGAGTGATGATCAAAGTGCTGTAATTATAGGCCACCGAACCAGGGCAGATGGGACAACCGCGCCAACAGTCCATCCCTGTGTTAATTGATCATGTTACCAAACAGGATGAGGGTCATGTAATAAGATTAGCATGGATGACGCAAGGCTTCGTTCTTTGGTAGCTTGATGAAAACTTGATGAACGGTACTGTAGGTATCTTATTCTTAAAGATGAGAATTTTAGCCACATTACATTAGTTTTAATATTTGTTACTATGACAAGGTAATGAGGTGAATGGTAGAATGAACTGGAGGCTGATTTCACTTCCAGTAAGCACTGTTGCATAATTGTTTTGCTGTAACTATCACAGAAACATGAGGCATTTAATTAGTCATAAAAATGCAGAACATTATAATATTAATGAAAAACTATTATGCTTCCAGGGCAGTAATAGAGTAAATACATAGTAAGGTGAAGTAATGGAGGTCAACTGTGGGATGGAGTGTGTTTGCTTTGTTGCTAAGTAAATGTAAAAATGTTACACAGTTAAGTCTAAATTTACTGAAGCAAGCTTGTCAACCACGTTGCTTGTACGATTATCAATATTAAATATGATTTATGAGAAATTTGTGACAGCGCAAAAAAAAAAATCCCACAATTCTCAGCCCATGATGTTAGGGCAGAGCACACATGAACAGACCTATCTATCCAAAGTCCCACAGATAGGTTTGGTGGATGTTCTATGCGTTTATTTTCACTTACATAAAAAATAAAAACAATATTTTTTTAACGCAACCTTCCAATTTAGTTAATTGTGAAAAATGAAGCTGACTTTTGTCTATTGAATTGGATGTGAATCCAGGAGTTGGCGCATGTCATGATGCAGTAGAGAGGTTAACTACAAATTAATTGTAATTAAATTATACATTAAGAGGTAACGATTTAAAAGCCTTTTCATCTACTCATCTGGTTTAGTAATCTAGCAGCCGTGTAAAGCCACGGAGTGTTTAACAACAAACGGTTAGGGCAATTTATGCATGGCAGCTTCGGCCATTTAATTAATTATTGGAAAGTCAATTATTCACACTTAAAGCTCCCCATGCAGTTTATTTATTAACACCACGACATCACTATTTATTAACACCACAACATCACTTTATTTATTAACACACAACATCACTTTTATTAACACCACGGCATCACTATTTATTAACACCACGACATCACTTTATTTATTAACACCACGACATCACTATTTATTGACATCACTTTATTTATTAACACCTCAACATCACTATTTATTAACACCTCAACATCACTTTATTTATTAACATCACAAAATCAGTTCATTTATTTATCAACACAACGTCAGTTTATTTATTAACAAACAACATCAGTGACGTTTGGAGCACGTTGCTCTTCATCAGTGTTAATAAATGAGTTGCATCGGGAGCTTTAAGTGTGAATAATGTATTTCTGTTTACTCCTCAACATGGTTCCAGCTCCTGATTTCACTGTATTGATGAGTGTTCTTTGGTCACTTTGTCATTTAATGAATGTCATTGTTTAAGATGCAGATGTTATATCATTTAACTGGGCAGAGTTATTTATAATATTAGTTACCGCTTGTCAAGTCAATTTAACATCATCAGCCCGTGGAGGCCGACCATTGTACCATAAATTCAGTTTAGAGCTTGAACCTCCAGACAAGTGCTTCAGTTTCTTCGTAGATAAAGTTTGGATGGTGATGTCGGTCTGCTCCTTTGTCAGCCTACAGAAACTGACAACACGCTGCACCACAGTGCTTTTAAAGGTAAAGAGAGGAACTGATTTGATTGGCCACGATTGACATCGGCTGACACACCTTCTAATTATGTATTCCTCCTACTTCACCACTACACCGTGTTGAGCCAGCGTTGACCTGAACTTGTGTTCACCAAAATACAAAACAAGTAGCCACACCCACTTGTTTACTAATGTCTGTACATACAATGTCTTTACAATGTTTGTAACACACTAACTTGGATAAAAGTTCACACAAATGTCTAATTAGATCAAATAAAGAACTAATGACATTTCAAAAAGGTCAAAGGTCAACTTCTCTTTGTCACCATAATTCTGGAATCAAAGGAGAGTTTTTGTTTTTTTTACCATATTTCACTTTTGGTCAGACACTGAATTGGTGACGCTAATCTTGGGTGTCCATCTTGAAATGCATTGAGACATTGAAATGAAAGTGACTATCAATTTTATTCCCATCAGCCTCTGCACTCTTAGTGCTAATTTAGCAATTTTTTTGAAAGCCAACATGCTGACAATGTCTAGCATTAGCATTTAGCTTGAAACACCACTGTGACTAAGCACAGTGAGTAAGAACCTCCCTGATCAAACATTTTTGCACACTTTCTATTACACTTAGTCCAGACGTTCCTCCTGATGTGACAGTGTTACTGTAGTTACAGCCAGGCTGTCAAGCCTCTTACATTCTCCTCCCGTCGGGATTTGGATGTACCTGCAGAAAGATGCGCTGCAGCGTATTCATTAATCATGGCAGAGCACCACGGAAAATTCTGGACACCTCTCAGGGCAAAGTTTGCATAATGAGAGTTGCTTTACTTTAATAGGCCTCCCAGACACTCAAATTAAGTGCAGGAAAATACTTTCTGAGTGGATTTGATTTATGTGCATGACAGGCTGGCCAGATTGGCTCCTGGAAAGTAATGCAAAGTCTTGCTGTGGGTTGTAACTCAGTGTTTGTGCGACATTGCAACTGCCACTTATGTTTATTGATGACGCTGTGTTCTCAAATAGTCATAAAGTGTTGCACTGACAGTTTACCAAGGTCACCCAATGTCTGTAAGGTATTTGTCGAGCACATTTCTCCTGCACGTCATGAGTGACGGAACAAAAGCTCCATCGACTCCCCTCCACAGCTGATGACCTTTACTCACATCCAACCTGCTCTGAATTAGCACTAAGTAGTCCAATCAGCACTCAGCTGTCAGTTAATTGGAAGCATTTCCAAACTGATCTTCAGTTGGAAACTATTTAGCAATCTTTTAAGGCCAATTAGCGTCTCGAAGCAGCAGTGGAGCCCAGCAGAACTGCAGTAAACTGTTCAGCAGCAGAGGAGTACATGTTGTTTTAGCCCCAGTGATGTAAGTGTGTGTTGAATTCCAATGTCCTGATAAAATCACCAGGCAGAGTACATCTTCCCCAGAAAATAGGAGGGAGACACTCAAATGTGTCTGTAGGATCTGGGAAATGAGAATCAAAAGTAACAAAAGTAACTAGCAGCGTTGGTCTGGGGATTCTGATCCATCACTGAATTACCTCAACAATTATTGGATAAATTGGCATGAAATTACTGACTGACCACTCTTGCGCCACAATGAAGTCAACATTTTGTTGTCCTTAAATACTGAAAGGATTACTGTAAAATGTGGTACATCTATGTGTGGTTCCCAGACAATGGATTCTAAGGATGTTGGCAAAGCTCTGATTTTTCCTCGATCCCCTGATACAGTCGTACCTGATGGAGTTAGAAAAACGTCTGTGACTGTGGGTCACATTCACATGTGGAAGACACACTTATATACACAGATCAGCCACAACATTAGAAACCCTAACAGGTGAAGCAGAAAGTACAATACAACATAAATCCTTCATCAGAATTACAATGGTCCTCCCATTTAAATGAATTGAGTTGACAAAATATGATGAACACCTTTCAGTGTAACCCAGTGCAGTTCAACATTCAATGTGGAGGATACATGATGCTCTCCAAAATGACCAAAATCATGAAAATACACACATTTAATGTTATAATCACAAAACTCACATTTGATCTAGACTAAACTGCCATATATAATTTTAGGATTGACTCGTGCTTCAGACGAAACACAAACTTTGGGTGCTTTCTGATTGGTTAAAATGAACCCGAGGTCGACGCCCAGCAGGAAGAAACGACTGCAAGCGATTCCCTACGGAGGGTGAGCAGTGTTATTGGGTCTGGTTCGCACCAGGCTAGTTCTACACTGGACCATTTTAGATGCCTAAATGTTTGCCTGCATTTTGTTAAAGTACAACAAGAAGTCTAGAAATAGAGCTCCTGTATATGTATTGTGTTTTTCTGAATGTTTGCAAGTGATATGAACCACAGTAACAACAGCGTCCTCAGTACCACAACCCCGCTTACAAGCAAACGGGTAAGGTTTGAGTTTGTCGTTTGTTGTACTATCGGTCAACTCAAGGATCACAGAGCAGACCGAGATGGAGCCTGCAGCTGAGCAGTGCACCGTAAATGAAAACAAATCCAATTGACTCGTGTTAAATTCGTTACCAGCCACTTGACAATGTATTATTCTCTAATTATGACAACTGATGTCATGAATACCATAAAGACAACAAAAGTACTTGTCTTGTAAAGTTCTTTGAGCTATTACACTATTAAATACTGTATTTAACATGCCTCTACAACTGAAACAAAGGTTTGTTACAGTTTCTTTACTTGTGTTACTACCAGTCATTTCCTTTATTCTTTGTGAATAGAGTAGGTTAATAAATATTCTCAGTTAGGTCGAGTTGTTGTTCTGCGGTTTCCTTTGAAGTAGAGACAGAGATCCACTTCATCGAGACGTCACGGCTTCTGGTATCTAACTGATTGATTAGGTTCACTGAATTCATTTGGCTATTAAATATTTCTTCAAAGTCTGACGGTGGTGACCCAAAACTTTAACACATGGAAATATAAAGAGTAGCAATTCTACTACAAAAAGGGGATTTGTCTTCCTCTGATATATGAAAAAAGCACCTTCTGTGTTAATCTGGTGACGCTCTTTATCTTGTCCTATTCTGAAAAGAGGTCCTCATGTCATTACTCCTTTTTGTTGTCCTGTCTTCCTCTAAGCTTAAAACACCTCTTATCTTCCAATCCTTTTCGTTTGAAACCTCTGCATAAGAGAGAAGTGAGAAGCAGTGTGGCCTGAAACACCATTCAGGTCAGCCTGAATCGCAGAATGGGGCAACATCTTGCTTTTTTCTTTGTGACCCATCCTTGTAGCGATTGATTGAATTGTCACTGTTGTAAGCTGTAAAAAAAAAAAATTAAAAAAAAAAAGACCATCCTTTGAGACTTGCTTGATGTAAATTACTGTGTAAATGAAGGAATGAACATGAACTTCAGCAACGGAGGATCATATTGACCCCCTCTGCCATGAGTGATGGAACGTACAGCAATATCATTTACAATTCAAGCAGTCTTTGGCCCTGATGCTTTTGAATTAATCAGTTTAAGGAGAAGACCCCTTAAAGTGAACCTGCTACAGAGATTTCTCACTGGGGAATAAACAACTGTAAATGCAAAGAGCAAAAACATGTGCACTTTGTATGTGGACCCATGGACCACACACATGGTTCTCTGTTTGGGGATGTTTCAGCAAACCTCCTTTTTCCATTTAAACACACGCAAACATCCAGTGCTGTTTTAATATAATTGTAAACCTCCAGTGTGACAACAGTTTGGAGAAGATCCTTTTTCAACATGACACTGTCTTATCATCAAAGCAATGTAACAAAATCAGCTCAGTATCAAAAGGAATTAACCCTTGTGTTGTCCTCGGGTCTCTGTGACCCGGGTCCCAGGTCCAACACAACCCTCGTCCTCGGGTCTCTGTGACCCGGGCCCCAGGTCCAACTCAACCCTCGTCCTCGGGTCTCTGTGACCCGGGCCCCAGGTCCAACTCAACCCTCATCCTCGGGTCTCTGTGACCCGGGTCCCAGGTCCAACTCAACCCTCGTCCTCAGGTCTCTGTGACCCAGGCCTCCTTTTTGCTACATATAAATGTGTCCAACGTAAACGACAGTTGAGGAAACACTGCGACAGGTTTGTTCCAAGTATCCATTGTGACTGAAGAAGAATACATTTATTATATAATGTCTGTTGTAATCATATTGTTTATGTGCTACCTGTTCTTAATCTTTTCTTTTTTGGGATGTTTCTAACAGTCACGGAGATGTTACGAGGAAACACTCGGTTGTCCACGGGGGGATTGTTCCTGCTGGTGATATTCATAAGCGGACAAACGTGTCACTGCCAAAAGAAACACAAAGGTAAGTGTTAAAAAAAACGCAAACCATCACTGACTCAGCAGGTTTGTCAGGAGAGCAGAGTGAAGATGAGAAGCCCCTTAAAGTGGCAACAACGAGCTTTTGTAGCTTTCCATGTAAAGTAAAACACTGGAGGTTGAATAATGTCAATAATAACCTGAAGCTACACCAGCCAGACCAGGTTTCGCATGGGCTTATAAAACTCTAAATGTAGACAAAGAAGCGCTTTTAATTATGAAATGACTTGGTCCATTCACGAGTACACCAACACAACCGATTTTCTCCTGGCGGTACTGCAAATGATTGCGAAATACAAAGTCACGTATGTAGAGCTGCTTCTTGCTTTTTAGCTTCTATATTGTCGTGATGGATTGAGAATAGTAATACCTTGAGAATACACACAGTTGCACAAAGGACGACTACTTCATTTAGTGAAACCAATGTTGTTGTTTTTTTATTTATTTATCGTCCACAGGGTCCACATATCTGAACGAGCCGAGACTCGTTTTGGTTGGAAAGACTGGATTGGGCAAGACTTTGTCAGGAAACACCATCCTGGGCCACGTTGATGCCTTCAAAGAGGACACGTCACCTGAATCTGTGACTAAAGAATGCCAAAAACAACAAGTGAAATACGGCGACAGGAAACTCGTCATCGACTCTCCGGGGCTGTTTGACGCCAACAAAACCCAAGAAGAAGTGAAAGTCAGCATCGAGAGGTGCGTTGAGCAATCCGTTCCGGGGCCCCACGCTTTCCTGTTGGTGATCACACTCAAGTCAAGATTCACGCAGGAGGAGCGGGACACGGTGAAGTGGACCCAGGACGAAGAGCGAAGAACAAGGCAGGAGGAGGACAGGTTGAGAGAGCATAAGAGAAATGCAGAATGGTGTAAAGCAGCAGGCTTGGCGTCGCTGGGAGTTGTCGTCGCAGGAGTGTTTTACCCTTCGTATGCTCTCTTGGCACTGGGTGGAGGACTGGGACTAAGAAATGTCTGCGATTGCGCAATGGAGATGTTTTACTGAGTGAGTCACCTGTGACGGAAATGAACAATTGGTAATAGATGCCTGACGGTTATACAATTTGTAAAAACAAAACAAAGAAAACCAGGACTCTGGTCCCACGCACACCCCTCGTCCTCGGGTCGCACACGTGACCCTCCCTGACCCAGGCGGAGAGATGGACTCGATCGCCTGTGGTAAATCTCGACCCGGTCCACATTTTGTCTAGTTTGCGTACGAGCAAACGTAACATATTAATCTAGCCTGTGTGACACGTGCGGACACACGCGCCCCCCTCCTCAACCCCTGTCCAACACGTCGAAGCCATAATATATTAATCTAGCCTCGGTGACACGTGTGGACACGCGACTCTGTCCTACACGTCGAAGCCATGGCTGCGCGTTTCACAGCCGAACAGGTCGTGCAACAGCTCATGTCGGACGTACAGCAAGATTACGAAGAGGAAGCGGAGGATGTGTCTGAGGAAAAAGACGGGGAAGAGTACAATCCGGACCACGACGACTTGGCGTCAGAAGACGAAGAACAGGAAATTTCCCGGGGTGAAACTCTCCTCTCCAAAAATGGAAAAATAACATGGTCGTCAGCATCGTACGCCAAAGGGTCAAGTAGAGCCGGAGGACAGCCGGCGGGGACCGCGACGGACCCAGGTCCCACCACGTACGCGGTGTCACACGCTCACGACATAGCCTCTACGTTCTCCCTGTTTGTCACGCCGGCGATAGAAACAATCCTCCTGGAGATGACCAATCCTCAGGGTTTCAGAAGGTACGGAGACGGCTGGAAAGCGATGAACGAGACCGATCTGCGCGCATACATAGGGCTGCTCATCCTAGCCGGCGTCTACAGGTCCCGAGGCGAGGCCGCGGCCAGTCTATGGGACGCGGAGAGCGGAAGGGTTACTTTCTGTGCCACTATGCCACTCAAAGTCTATCACACTGACTCGAGACTTTTACGGTTCGATGACCGCGAGACGAGACCCGCCAGATGTGCTACAGACAAACTGGCAGCCGTACGAGAGGTCTGGGACGCGTGGGTGGAGCGACTGCTGCACCTCTACAACCCAGGGCCCGAAGTGACCGTGGATGAGCAACTGGTGCCATTCAGAGGTGGGGTTTCTATATTTTTGTTTTGTTTCTCATTGTTCAGGTTTACAAAATAACATAACCAGGCGATTGCCACAAGGTGCAAACCGTGTACGTGTTTCACGTTACCAGCTTTCCTGTAACCCGAGCAAAAAACCCCAAAAAACCCCACAAACAACCAAATGTGTTCTCCCCTCTCCAAAGGTCATTGTCCGTTCCATCAGTACATGCCCAGCAAGCCGGCGAAATACGGGATCAAGTCGTGGGTGGCTTGCGACGCGAGATCCAGCTACGCTTGGAAGATGCAAGTCTACACCGGGAAGGCTAGCAGCGGCGGCTCGGAGAAGAACCAAGGGATGCGAGTCGTGCTCGACGTGACGGAGGGTCTCGGTGGTCGCAACGTGACCCATGACAACTTCTTCACTTCTTACGAACTCGGACGACAGCTCCTGAAGAAGAATATCACCGTGGTCGGCACGGTACGCAAGAACAAACCCGAGCTTCTGCCTGCGCTGCTTACACCAAAGGACAGACGGGTGTTCTCGTCAAAGTTCACCTTCACGCCCACGACTGCTCTAGTGTCCTACTTCCCAAAGAAAAACAAGAATGTGCTACTCATGAGCACGCGCCACACAGAGGCCGCTGTCAGCGATCGAGACGACAGGAAGCCTGCCATCGTCCTCGACTACAACTGCCACAAAGGAGGTGTGGACAACCTAGATAAGGTGATAGGAACGTACAGTTGCAGACAGATGACCGCTCGCTGGCCCCTGGTTGTATTCCACAACATCATTGACGTATCCTCCTACAACGCCTTTGTGATATGGAGAGAGCTTAACCCTAATGCCTGGTAAAAAGAACAAGAGGAGGGTGTTCCTGGAGCAGCTGGGCAAAGCGCTCGTAACCCCGTTCATCGAAAGAAGGGAACGTCTCCCCCGCACGGAAGCTGCCGCCTCGGTTATGAAAGCCGTTCAGAGGCCCAGGTCTTGCGACGCGCCCGAGGATCAGCCTGCCCTGGCGTCAGCCCCAAACAGCGCCCCAGCTCTCGGGGCGAGGAAGAGGAAGAGGTGTCAGATCTGTCCACCGAAGAAGGACAGTAAAACTCAATGTGCTACGGGTGTAAGAAATACATCTGCAAAGGCTCGCCTGCTGTCCCGCGTGTGCAAATTGAGGCCGTAGATGGCGCCGGACAGTTTGACCCGAGGACTCTGGGTGTACATACGATATGAGATAACGTTGGACGGTTTGACCCGAGGACACTGGGTGTATAGACAATATGAGATAACGATGGACAGTTTGACCCAAGGGCACTGGGTGGACAGACAATATGAGATAACGATGGACAGTTTGACCCGAGGGCGCTGGGTGGACAGACAATATGAAATCGAGGCCTTTGATAAAGCTGGACATTTTGACCCGAGGGCACTGGGTGTCAAGAAAATGTGAGGACAACACAAGGGTTAAGCCCAGAATAGATGATTCTGCACCTTGTAGTTTTAACCGAGGGCTAACACTTAGTTAGCAGGAAGTAGTGTGTCCTTTACGTGGGAGGATATAAATACATGGTAAATACACAGTTTGACATTACTAACATACAAGGTAGAATCACAAAAAGTGCAAAAATTGGAAATGAGTAAAATCACCAAATACAACAGTAATTTAGAGAAAACAGTAGAGTACTGATGGAAAAGTGCAGAAGTGATTCAATGGCAACAGATTGTGGAAGTTATAAAACGTACACAGCGTCAGAAGAAATATCAGACTCCCAACGAGGGATTTGTCGTCTCTCTCTGCACTGGTTTCTTTTTATCTCCATCTTCCATTCTCTGTACTTCTAGCATCTTGGAACTCAGTTTCAATACTCATATATCTGTAATCCTGTACTTAGGGCAGCTGAAAAAAGTATTCCAGTGATAAATATAAGAAATCCTCAAACATTATCAAAGAAACTTGGAGAACAATAAATTAGTTACTGAAAAAGGCAACAACATCAGCAGAATGACCGTCACACTTCTCTGATGGGGAAAAAAAACATACTGAACCTTTTGAGATAGCATCTAAGTCAATGTTTTTTGTAAATGTGTGTGTTTCTTGTTGCAAGTCATTGCAAAATTCATTTCTATTTTCAAAACACATGATCTGAGCTCTTTCAAAGCCTTCGCCACTGTGAATCATGATACATCACTGTTAAAGTTGTATAAATGTGGTTTCCTAAGGAAGGGTCTTCACCTGACTATAAACTTCAATGTCATATTTTTTTTTTTTTTTTTTTTTTTTTTTTTTTTTTGCTAGGTTAACAGTTTTGCAAAGTTAGTGAAATATCCTCCATTTAGACCAGTCTTATATTTATCACTGGAATACTTTTTTTCAGCTGTCCTAAGGAGAGGATTTTTTTTTTTTTTTTTTTTTTTTTATATAACTGAATTTGTCCAGAGGCATTGGACTTAACAATCTTTTACAAAGTTTAGTTTTCACCATTGAGGACCTCTTTAAAAAGGGGTGAACCAGGCTTTAATATTATCATGTCTTTTGGATCATGTTGTTGTGACTAATGGGAAACATTTGATAAAACAGTATTGAAAGATTTGAGAATAATTGGTAGGCAGAGTTTGCATCAGCTTGGGTGAACACATTTTTCCAGTTTAAACCATCAAGTAGTGTTGAAACTTCATATTTCTCGTCATCTTTCCCATTAATTACTTGGCTTGATAATAAAAAGAAAAGACAACCTGATAGTAAACTAAACTGGATGATTGGAAAGTGGTCTGAAATATCAGTTTGCCCAATTGAGTCACGTTTTTTTGTGAATTTGTCAATATGTCATCTTTCATAGCAGATTTAATTGTCACTCTGGTGGGTTTGTTAATAATTAGATAAGTGATTAGAATACAAACTCTTCAGTCCTCTGTTGGTGAATGTATTTCACATTTCCAAGGACGCAACTAATTTTCTCCTCCTTATTTATTTGTTTCAAAGTATTTGTGATTCTGCCATTAAAACGATTCATGTCAGTTGGAGGGCAATGAACACAGCCAATGATCTTTTGTTTTGCCTTTGCTGGGCAAGGTTATTTCTACAAAGATGGATTCAGTATCCACACCCTCTTGAAGTAAGGACACCTCCTGTCTCTGTATATATCCATAGTCCTTATGCACATAAATACAACACCTCTAGCTTTTCTGTCTCTGGTAGAATGAACTGAATTCTGTTAAGCGAGCTCATAAATACCTTTTGTATCTTCTGAAAGCCATGTTTCTGTTAATAAAATGATAGAAAAGTCTTGACTCAAGGATGCTAAAAATTGAACAAGATTGGATACAAAGCATGAAGAAGCTTTATGACTTCATTGTGTACGATTTAGAGTAGGTTCACTGGGTTTAGCAGAACAACAGTGTGTGCACTTTAAATAGAAAAGCTCACATTACTTTAATGGATAAATTAATCTATGAAACATAAAAAGTTGTTTTAACGTAGGGTAATTGAATATGTTTAACATTGAAGAAACACTTTAGATTAACATAAAAAGGTCATGTTTGCTCAACAAATGAGAATATTATATTAAACAAAACTAATTTACACTACACATAACTTAAATATGTGTTACATATTTCTTTCATGTAAATCCAACAGACTTGTTTTTTTCCGTATTTTTTGGGGAGGCTTCAGTTATTAAGGTGGAATCAAGCAGCAACCAACCAGTAAACTAATAAGAAGACATGACTTCAACAAAGTACTACATAATAACTTGTGGGAAAAAAAAAAGATTTTGAATTTCATGAGAGAAGGTAAATTTTATTCAGTAGAGCAATAACTTTCTGTGGCCAACTCCCTAGTTCTAATGCATCTCTGGCAAAGATATTTCCTCTTCAGACAAACTCATTGATGAAGATGTTGGTTCCCTTCCAGGGATTCTGCTTTTGCCTGCAGTGTTGACTTGTCCTTATGCTGTAAAAACTCCACTCGAAGTTGACAGGGTTTTTCACTCTTGCTAACAACTTTCCCTGCTCAATGTACTCAGTCCAGTTCAATGTGTGGGTGATCTATAGGCTTTTTTTTTCCACGATTATGTTCCTAAATTTCTCCTCTGTTCTCCAGTCCAATTAGCCAGTCCATACTCAACAAATCCATTTGATAATTGAAATGCGTGTCAGTAAATAGTTATGTAAACAACATTTCAGCAGGATGATACTAGTTTAGGGTATCGCAGCAAAATGTGAAATAGTCACATTTCGGCCTGTCCAGGTGTGACAGTTACACATGGCTATTTCATGTATTTCTGTAGTGGACTGGCGTGTCTATTTCACTGTTTGCCGTGATACTGGGTTGAAATATTATATCCCAAATATGGTCAAAACCATGATATGCCTCGTAACTGGGCTCTTCCGACCTCATAATCAGTCTAGAAGGTATTTACAGTGTAACAAATGGAAACAATTGCATCATGGGAAATGTACGATCTTGTGTTTTAAGGATTGAGCCACACAACCATAAGATTTCAAAGGCTCTGCAGCTTTGATTTCGATGATTGTTTTTTTTTTAAAACATGGGCCTTTTGTGTTTGAGTGGTAGTATATTCCCAACCAAACCTGCAATAAATCATATCACCACAAACTCATTTCCACACGGATCACCTAGGGCCCTCAGGAAGTTGCCACCGTCTCCCAGGAGGAAAGTCTGCCTTGGAAACTGGGACTCACCAACATTACATCTTTTGCCTTTCATCCCTCAGGGAGACAGAATCAGACACCAAACTCCTTAAATTAAAGGCATTAAATGTTTAGTTCTGACTGCTGTTTGAAATCAGCTGTGTGTACAGTTGCCAAGTGCAGCTTTAGATTTGGATTGTTGCTGCAGTGTCTGAACTTGCCAAACTGCTTCCCACACAAACAGGGCACCAGAGGTTGGTTGGGATAACGTGGGAGTTTCCATGAATCAGCTTCCACAGTAGTGATCCCATTTAGCTTCTTCTTTACGTTTAATGAGATTAAGGGGAGTTTAATCACCTTTTAATCTGCCTGGGCTCTTCTTCAGCTGCTGGGTGGCACCAGCAATCATCCCAGTGTGATGCCAGTCCATTCCAGCTTTAAACCAAAAGCTCCCCCTTAAAGGGTTTTGATGCGATGCCATAGGAAATTGCCTGCAGCGTTTATCCACTGAAGTTGCATTCATCACATCCTTTTAACACGTGTGTAATGAGTCTTTGCAGTGCTGTTGGCTACACAGAGATATGTGCATATTCAGATCTCGCACAGTTTGTGTGGCACGTTAAATGACTGCAGCAGCAAGCAACAGGAGATCAAAGAAGTTGCACAGTCATCCATCTAATAGACCTGAGTTTGTTATGCCTGAAAAACAGAAGACATAAATAAAGATTTGTGGGCGTTCACTGCCTGAAGGGCTCCAACCATTCATGCCCCTTGGCTAGGATTGAATAACACAATCTAAATTTACTGGGAGGGACTCGACGCAGAATAAGTGTGTCAAAATAAAGGGCCGTATCTAACATCTTCTGACACATGAATAAATTTAGGTTCTCTGCCATTAAAGTAATTAAAGGCTGATCATTTGTGTAACGATCATATTTAATTTTTCTCAGCATGAACAGTCTTTGTAAAAGGGTTGGTGGTGTAGGTTGGTGGTGTAGGTTGGTGTAATAGGCAGTCGAAGGTAAACACACTTCAAATATCTTGGGTAGACAGAATGCAATCAGATATTGAATCAGCATGAATGACGTGAAGATACAAACTTCTGTATTTCTTGTAGTTCATAAATACATTTCATCTCTGAGGGCTGACCTTAAACTGCTTTTAGCCTGGAAACACAAACCTGGACTGCAGTCAGATTTGTGATTAGGCTGATGGCAACACATAGAGTACGTTTGTACATTTGGTCAAGTATTAATGAAAGTGTTGTGAATCTCTGGATTTCATCTGGATATGAGCTGATATCCTTTGATGTCAGTGGGCTGTTTACCAGCATCCCCATTAATGAAGGTGATTAGACTGCAGCGAACACAGAAGCTCAGCGGCTAAAATGGAAAGAACCTCAACTTGGACCAAATCCTACAATCACTAGAGATGTCCCTCGACACCCCCTTCTTCCTAAAGCGGAGAGAAGTTTTACAAGTAAACTAATTTGAACAGACTGCCCAGACAGCTGCTAACATCTGCAGCAGTCCATGGATGACACCTTCACTGGTTTTAAAGGGCAGTGCTCCAGCATCGAAAGCTGCATCCAAGACACCAAAAACAGTGAAGAGAAGGAGGCTAATAACAGTAAGGCCTGGAACACCCGGCCTGCCTGGCGTGTGCTTTACCTTTTACGCACATCTTAGCTGTTGTGCTTGTGTTTGTGTGTCCACACTGGCTGCGTGTCAGCTGTGATGCTGCAGCTCCTACCGTTGAATGAATGAGTTTCTCTTTAATAACGGCCATCATGTTGAATTTCTGAGGTCCTAAAAGTGATGAGTTGTAACCAAAAAGCAGGAATGTGGTTTTTATTTATTCATAGACACACAAACTGAGACGGAGCGAAAACCCCAGCCCTCACCTGGTGAAGTGTCTACATGATAGAATTGGAGTCTTCACTGTGTTTTTACTATGATTATAAAGTACAAATGTGATCACAGATCCTTTCCCTGTATATTTTAGCAGGGAACCGTGCTATGCATGAAAAATAGGCGTCGGTTATAAATGATGCATCGCACACATGAGGCGCGAGATGCTGGTGAGACACACATCTCAGCAGGCAGCGTGTCTGCTATGATCTGTTAATATGGACTTTAATCATCACTTGCAGCATCAAAATCAATGGTGAGGATTTCCCTCATTATTGGCTACATGGAGAAAAATGTAGATAAGACAAAAGACCTCTACCATGCATGTGAGTTTAAGTACCAAGTTTGTTTTTTGAATACCGGGGTTTAAACTGAAAAATGGTTGTCAGGTCACAGAGTACAAGCAGACTGATGTGTAAGAT
The DNA here is from genome assembly GCF_022577435.1 of Embiotoca jacksoni. Classification (NCBI taxonomy): domain Eukaryota; kingdom Metazoa; phylum Chordata; class Actinopteri; family Embiotocidae; genus Embiotoca; species Embiotoca jacksoni. The sequence continues at coordinate 1,712,317 of NW_027185393.1, read as the reverse complement.
GACTGATCAGCGTTATAAGCAAAAATGTTTGCTCCCATACTTATCTAAATCCTCATAAAGTGAGCATCCTGAGCTCATCTGGACTTTTCAGAACTTGTGGAGCTCTGACAGGAGGAGCTGCTGGTGGTGACTTCAGACCAGGCAAGAGGCCATTTCTCTGAAGAAAGGGTACATTTCCAATCTTACTGAGCTCCAGCTACTCCAGAACTGTCCCGAGACTATACAAGCACACAGCTGAGCGTCTGACTGCGTGTCAGTATAATGAATGCATTTTTACCTGCAAAACCCAAAACTGTTAATGATCACACACTCTTGTTCAGTTGAGGTTATTTTCACTACTCAGCTGAGGATGTTGCTGATGTACCCATTAGGTGATAGTGACACCTAGAATTCACAACAGGAACTGCATTTTAATACTGTCAGTATAATTGTAATTTCAAAATAACTTAAGGTGCATCTAAATTAGAGGCCAGCTGAGCTCTGACTCTCTGTGGAAGAACCAAACAATTCCACTCTCTGTCGATCTCTTATACTCATTTTAAACAATTCAGTCCTTAGAGCTTCATTAGTCGAAACTAAAGGCAGCAAGTTTAATTTGAAATCTGATGTTACGACTGACCTTCTGTCTTTAAACTACAACTGAATGTTTGTGACTGCTTCATCCAGTGCATGGGAGACACCTATGGATGGTTCGGTATAAATGCTTGAGGTAGAAGATGTTCACTCAGCTTTAATGAAGCTTGAGATGTTAACCAGAATTACTTTTGCCAAACAACTAGTTATACTGAGTGTTTATTTTCCCAGAATGACCACAGGGGGAAACAATGAGCCTTCTCAAAACTAAATCCTTGAAAAGTAGCGGCAAGATGTTTTTTTGGAGAACTACTTTTGCATTGTCTTTCCTTCTTCCTTTCTTTCTGAGTCGTAGACTATATGCACCCAGGTGCTCTCAACATAACATCCAGGCATAGAACAACTCTTTTTTATGTTAAACTGTGCATTAAGTATGTTGATTATAGTTCTACTGCTTGACGTGGTTGTGTACTTAGTGAAAGTAAATTTAAACCAATTCTTAGATCAGTAGATCTCTCCAGATGAAAGCAGTAAATGAGTCTGCAGGATGCTGTCACTTTCATTCAGGACCACAATATTTAGCTTCGCATTACCTTTCAATACTTTTACATCACCAGCTCTCTAACCGACCACTGCAGAGACACTCACTGAAAACTGTGTTCAGACATTTACAAACTTTAAATCTGTTGGAAAGTGTCTGTGATTCCCGTGTTTGTTTTTGTCCTCTGTGTTCTGGTCTGTGTTTGGAGGGTGTGGATTCTTCCTCTGCCCGCTTTCAGACAACTCCCACAACCACTCCTCTGATCAGCTGGTCAGCTGCATCCAATCCCACTAAGCCTGGTAGTATATGAACCCCGGTCCCGCACCGCTCCTTCGTCAGTCCGTTCCATCAGCTCACTTGGTACCACGCTGCAGTGCTCGTAGTAAGTTTGACTCCTGTAACTCTGCTTCTGGTTCTGACCTGTGTCTGTCTTCTACCTGCTGCAGTAACCACCAGCGTGCCTGCCTGACTGTGTTTCATCCTGAAACTCACATGTAATCCAATGTCAATCCTTGAGAGTCTTTCCTTCGTCGGTCCACGGAGATCAACGGTTGATGTCCACCGCTGGCAATCCTGTGTTGGACTTCGGGATCCAAATAGTGGACCCTGCTGTCTGTCCTGCATCGATTCACGGAGATCATCAGTGACTCGCCTCCAAACCCGGTAGCGGTTCACAGAGACATATCACAGGGAAGCACATGTTCACTCTGCTCTTTCTACTGGGGGTCGCCCGTGCTTCTCTCTTCCTGCAACGTGATTAGAGGAGGATTTCTGGTTGCTTGGACTTGTTTTGGCTTTCTAGCCACCAGGACTTTGCTTACATTCAAATGCAATCATTGAGCACCAACGGATTGAATATTCAAGACCATATCCACTCCCTTTCTATAAATGTGTTTATTGTTTTAAATCCTGCTATGCGTTCTGCTCTTGGGTCAACATGAACACTAACACACAACACCTCTCTCCTTCCGTTTCTGTAGATTTGAATGTGCTAAGACGAACTGATTTGCTTCCCTACCGCTGATAAAGAACAGCACAATGCTGCTCTCAAGGCAAAATACACAAACATGAGTTGTGCCTACACAAAAAGTTGCAGCTAATAAATAAGACAGGAGGAAGAAGACAATTTCCATCCAGCCCTGATACTGTTGTCATAGCAGTGATAAAGAAGTTAATGTGTTTGATCCCTAAACTGAAGAATAATATGAAGTAGAGAGACTTTTCCAACAACAGATAAAGAGGATGAGGAAAGGATTGTGTGCAAACTGGTCTTTTGAGCTCCCAAAATGGATGACTCCTTTAATTAAAAATCTTGTTCCATTTATCCATCAGGCTGAGAAAGAAATCCATCACAATGAAAAAGCAATAAGCAATTACAAAACAATTATGTTGGTGTCATTTATTTCATCATTTGAGAAATGTGTTTTAAATGTTAAATATTAGTGTGTGCAGCACACCATTTCCTCCCACCACAACAAAGTGAAGCCAAAATACTATATTTGCAATAAAAGCCTCACATTAGTGATAAAGGGGGTGGATATGTCCTGTTGATGCCCCGCCTCCTGCCTGACCCAAATGTGAGCACACTAAAAACACACCACTTGACCCTTAAGGGGCTCAGCTGCCACATTGTTAACTGTCTTGGACTGTTGTGAATGCTCTCTGTATAATTATCATGTTCATCGCCTCACTACATGCCAATACTTTTTCCACATAGACTGTTTATGTTCTAAGGCCCCGCCTCCTGCTCAGCCCTCGATACCGTGTCTCCATCACCAAGTCACTTCTCTGAAGACCATGCTTGTAAATGACATAATGGGAGCGCCCATTTCTGTGAGATTTTGGCTTCACTTTTAAGGAGCTGTCATATCACTCATGTTTTTATGGCTGAGCTTTGGTTGAAGCTGTGGTTGAAGTTAGGGTACCCATCATTATTTTTGAGGGCTCAGCACAATCAAATGCTCCCATCACTTAAACTAGACATTTTTATATTTAAATAACGTGACGGGTTCACTTGCAGAGCGCAGTTACTCTTAAAGTAGGAAAGCCACCCTCCGTTTGACATGATTACTGTAAGTATATCTAAAGCATCTATTCTTTTAGCCCAAACATTTTGACCGCCTGTCTAATGTGTCCTTGATCGTACGGCCAAAAGTGCTCCAACTTGCCGAGGCCTGGACTCCACCAGACCTGTGAGGGCCGATAAGAGTAGATCTTTGAAGTCATGGAAGTTGCTATTTGGAGTCTCCGTGGATCAGACTTGTTCCAGAATAACCCCCAACACCCTGTCACTGGTTCATGTTGTTACTCCTCAGACTGCTGTTGGTAGGTGTTCTCTACTGCTGAGCTGGAGCATCACATGAAGCCTTGCAATCTGAGATTTTGTGTCTTCCTGAATATTTGTCCTGCATCCAATGTGTTGACAACAGCAACGGCTGTTCACTTACTGTCTGAATTATCTCAGAACTTTGATGTGCTGTTCTTACCAGCATATCAATGATGTTCACAAACATATTCACTTCTGTGAGTAACCATCATGTTTTGGCTCATCAGTGTACAGTATTAAGCCAGGTAACGGTTCTGCCTGGATGTTTATATGTGTTGTGTTGGGCACAGCTGAATGCTATAGACTGGTGTGGCACCAGCATCTACAGTTTAGATAAAGTTTGTATATGTAGCAACACGGTTAATGTTTGTCCTGCCTTTATGTTGTAAAGCTTTATTTAGTGAGCAACAGGTTCTGGAAGAATGTCCATGTGGGTTGTGGAGCAGACAAACGGTCTGAAAAACTCTGTAGCAGTTCACTTTAACACTGTGATACATGGACATAGAACATTTCAATATTATATTGTGGAGACAGGCTTCTCTTCATGGAGGTGTGGTCTGACCAGCTGCAGCCAACCCTGTTATAAAACCAGGAAGTGTTTGAAGCGTCAGCTTCAGCGTCAGCGAGGACTCATCATTTGAAGACTCGGAGGATAAAGACAAAAGAGTCTTTCGCTGGAGTCTCCGAAGACTCGGAGGATAAAGACAAAGGAGTCTTGGAAAGGAATATAAGTACTACTATCTGAGTATGTGTGTACTTTCCGTCCCGGTGCGTATATCTACTCGTAGATACTACAGGCCTCTCACTCGTTCACACCAACACCGTAACCTTTCCTCTGTTATCTGTCCCACCCGTTCCACTCATACCCAACACCTCGTCACAGGAGGACTCTGGAACTGTCAGTCAGCTGAAGACAGACTTCATCTCTGGACTTCCTTGGTCTCACTGAGACCTGGATCACACCGGACAACATCCACCCTGCTGCTCTCTCCTCTGTCTTCTCCTTCAGCCACACCCCCAACCCTCTGGTAGGGGGAGGAGGGGGAGTACAGGTCTACTCATCTCCCTAAATGGAGGTTTTCTCTTTACCCACATCCACTTCCTACCTCACTGTCTCTTGAGTTTCATGCTGTGACAGTTACTCATCCAGTACAATTAAATATTGTTGTCCTCTACCGCCCTCCAGGTCCTTTGGGAGATTTCTTGGACGAATTAGACGTCCTCCTGTCAAACGTCCCAGAACATGGTCCTCCACTTGTCCTTCTGGGTGACTTTAACATCCAGACTGAGAAGTCATCTGACCATGTGCTCTTCCTGTCTTCCTTTGCTGTCTCCCTCAGTCCTTCTCCTCCTCCTCACAAAGGTTGGAACCACCTGGACTATATTTCACCACAAACTGCTCCACATCTAACCTCACTGTAACTCCACTTCATGTCTCCGACCACTTCTTTATCTCTGACTCTCTCTAACTGACAACCTGACCACATCAACAGACTCTGGACCTGTCAGTCACAACATTCACTCCCTCTCTCCCTCCTCTCTCCCTCCTCCTCTCTCCCTCCTCCTCTCTCCCTCCTCTCTCCCTCCTCCCTCCCTCCTCTGTTTTATCTGCCCTCCCTTCAACTGACTCTTTCTCCCTCATGCATCCTAACTCAGCCACAGACACTCTCCTTTCTACTCTGTCTTCCTCTCTTGATTGTCTCTGTCCTCCTCCATGTCCTCCTGTCCTCCTCCATGTCCTCCAGTCCTCCCTAGCTCCGTGGTTGTCTGACTCGGTGCTCCCAGAGAGCCACTATGAGAGCAGCAGAAAGGAAATGTAGAAAATCTAACCACTCTGACGACCTGCTCACTTATCAATCTCTCCTCTCCTCTTTCTCTGCAGCCAAAAGCTTTTTCTACCTAACCAGAATTACATCCTCATTTTCCAACCCCAAAAAGCTCTTCTCCATCTTCTCCATCTTCTCCATCTTCTCCAACCTCCACCAAGGTCCTTCCACCAAGCCACTTTGTCAACTACTTTACTAAAAAGATAGATGACATACGCTCCTCATTTTATAATCCATCTTCTATAACTACATGTCCATCATCTTCATCTTCATCCCCTTCACTTTCCTCTTTCACCCCCTCGTCTCCCAATCAAGTTGTTACCTTGGTAACCTCCACCCCCCCCCCCTCCCCATCCCATCTCATTATCCAGTCTATTGCTCCAGACCTTCTTCCTTTTCTCTCCATCTCATCAACTCTTCTCTGTCAACGGTCTGTTTCCTGAACTCTCTGAAGGAGAGAGTGAACCCTCTCCTGAAGAAACCCCCCCTCAACCCGTCTGAAGTAAACAACTACAGACCGTCTCTCTTCTTTCCTTTCTTTCTAAAACTCTGGATCGAGCTATCTTTAACCAACTCTCCTCCTATCTCCACCATAATAACCTTCTTGACCACCAGTCTGGTTTCAACAGACCACTCAACAGAGACGGTCCTCCTTCTGTCTCTGAGCAGCTTCACACTGCTAGAGCAGCCTCTCTGTCCTCTGTCCTGATCCTTCTAGACCTTCTGCTGCATTGGACACAGTGAACCACCAGATCCTTCTTTCCTCCTTCAGGACCTCGGTGTCTCAGGCTCTGCTCTCTCCCTGTTCTCATCCTACCTCAACGACCTCACCTACCGGGTAACTTGGAGAGGATCTGTGTCTGAACCTTGTCCTCTCACTACTGGTGTCCCTCAAGGCTCCGTCCCGGGTCCCCTCCTCTTCTCTCTGTACACCGACTCTCTCAGCTCTGTCGTTCACTCACATGTCTTTTCCTACCACAGCTATGCTGATGACACCCAACTGATCCTCTCTTTTCCAGATCTGAAACACAGGTAGCAGCATGAATCTCTGCCTGTCTGACTGACATCTCTCAGTGGATGTCCTCACCACCTGGAAATCAACCTCCACAAGACCGAACTGCTCTTCCTTCCAGGGAAAGACTCTCCCACCCTCGACCTGACTACTACCTTCAACAACTCTGTTATCCCGACCCTGACTGATAAGAACCTCGGAGACACTCGACAGTCAACTCTCTCTTACTGCCAACATCACTGCAACAACATGTTCCTGTAGATACATGCTGCACAACATCAGGAGAATACGCCCTCTTCTCACTCAGAAGGAGGTGCAGGTTCTGGTCCAGGTTCTGGTCCAGGTTCTGGTCATCTCACATCTAGACTACTGTAACTCCCTCCTGGCAGGTCTACCTGTTAGTACCATCCGAACTCTGCAGCTCATCTAGAATGCAGCAGCTCGACTGGTGTTTAACCTCCTAGATTCACTCCCACTACTCCTCTCCTCCCACTCCTCCTCCTCCTCCTCCTCCTCCTCCGCTCACTTCACTGGTTACCAGTAGCTGCCAGCATCTGTTTCAAAACAATGGTACTTGTGTACCATGCTACGAACAGATCGGGTCCAGTCTACATCCAGGACATGGTCCAACCTTACATCCCAGCCTGTTCACTCTGCTCCTCCTCCTCCTCCTCCTCCTCCTCTACATCCAGGACATGGTCAAACCTTACATCCCAGCCCGTTCACTCCACTCCACTCCTCATCCTCCTCCTTTTCCTCCTCCTCCTCCTCTACATCCAGGACATGGTCAAACCTTACACCCCACCCCGTTCACTCCACTCTGCTTCTACCAATCAGCTTGTTGCTCCTCAGTGAGCTAAACACTCTACAAAACCATGACTGTTTGCTGTCCTGACTCCTAAATGGTAGAATGAGCTCCACAACGACATCAAGACAGCATGGTTGAAATGCACTTATTGTAAGTCGCTTTGGATAAAAGCATCAGCTAAATGAAATGAAATTTAATGTAATGAATGGAGGGTTGGATGGATGGACGGATGATGGAAAAATGGATTGATGGATGAATGGATGGATGATGGATGGATGGATGGATGGATGGATGGATGGATGGATGGATGGATGGATGGATGGATGATGGATTGATGGATGATGGATTGATGGATGGATGATGGATGAATGGATGGATGGATGATGGATGATGGATTGATGGATTGATGGATGATGGATGGATGATGGATGATGGATGGATGGATGATGGATGGATGATGGATGATGGATGGATGATGGATGGATGGATGATGGATGGATGATGGATTGATGGATGAACACAACAGGTTATGAAGAGCAACAAAAACCATAAGTATGAAAAATAAGTGAGGTTTTCACTAACATTAAAAGTTTGCACTTACCACATCATTTTCAAGCAAGCCTTTCATGTGAAGGATTTATATTTCAAACCATGTTTTTGCAGTCCTGCCAATTATGTATTTCAGTTGAGTTCTGCAGCATTGAAAGCCTGAAATCAGTTGATACGAGGCTATTGCTCAACAAAACCAATTAATTCACTGCCTCATTTTGTGAGTTTGTACCTTCTGATTTGAATAAATATGTCTCTGCCTCAACATAAAACATTTGGATTCCAAAGAGACGGATAAACTATCTTGTTTTTGTGGAAACATGATCTTGCATCATCTATTCAACACTTTTTATTTCCTAGGTTGGACGGGAGCTAAGCTAATTTTGAATTCCTAATGAGGCTTAACAGCTCACAGAGTTCAACCTGCTGAAAAACATACTCCTCTCTTTGGCAGCCGGCGGACCTTGACACCCTTCTTTTATCATCACAGTCAGTGATTCAGCCCCGTAGGTTGGCAGGTAACAAGGCCACACTGTGTCAGCCTCTGATCGAGAGGTCACCGTTTATGGAGCCAGGCAGCTCACTGACAGACACAAAGCTCGCTGTTTTGGTCTCAATAATTCAGATGGATTTGGCCTGCAGTACACCTGCACTCCACACACACACACAAACACACAAACACACACACACACACACACACACACACACACACACACACACACACACACACACACACACCAGCCTCTCTCAAGGTGCCAATATATTTCCCCATGCTTTTCACCTCACAGAAAGATTACAGTGCTGCTCTATATTCTATGAAATTTGCAGTTTTGCATTGCAAATATGAGTAAGATCTCGTGAAAAGAGGGTGCGCTCAGAGCTGCAGAGACAAGCCAATCTGTTTTCATCAGTATGAAGTGTGTGTGTGTGTGTGTGTGTGTGTGTGTGTGTGTGTGTGGTAGTGGTTATTTTCCCTGCTGAAAATCACAAATCCGCACCAAAACAATCCTGCTGAACTTTGTTGGAAGACTGAGTGTATACAACACATGTGGCTGTCATGATAAATCTTACTTTGTGGTTTATGGACATTTTCAAACTCAACAAGGATCATTCTGGCTGTTAGAACCACTTTTTGCTGTAAATCATTCATAACAATTTACTCATCAAAATAAAAGCTCAGGTCTCTGAACGTGACCTCGGTGCACCAGGCCGGCAAGAGCACGTACTGCTTCCAGCACACACAAAGTTCACCCTCTAGTCAGCTCGCTGGAATCTGATTGATGTGTGAGCAGTGGTACACAATCACAGGCACGCTGTGGCAAAGTAACGACTCGAAGCATCGCGGGAGCTGACTGATATTTTACCACAGGTTAAATGTAGCCTACAAGTGAAGTAAAGCCTGTAAGCTAACGCACATGTTGCACTGTTGTCACGGCAACATTATATATATCCAACATTCGGTTGATCATGATTGTGTGCTCACACCATCAGTGTTCTAGTGATTCTACGCCTGCAGCAACACCGCTCACCTGGAAGCTGTGCTGTCACTCGCTGCCACTGCTGCTGTTTATAGAGCATTTTAAAAGCCACACCTCCACCCTACCACCTACCTGAAGGCTTTTAGTCTCCAATTACATTTCCATCCATCTGTTTTAATGAATGTTTTCAATTTGTGCATAAAAAACAGAGCTTGGGATCCAAGCTGTGACCTCATCACTCCCCACAGATTGCAACTTCACAGGTATATTGAGGAGTGCTGAGTTTGTGATTCCTATTTTCCATTTGTAAATCATGCAGAATGCATTTGCACTCGTTTTGACACTAATTTATCTCCATAGACTACCAACGAACGGGCTGAGTAAATGTGAAAGCGAGCAGGGACTGTTTGAGTGCGAGGCAGAGTTTTGAGGGTCAACAAAGACAAAGACAATCCTCTTAAATAAAGATTGTAATATTCCCTAATAAAGTTCCTCTCCAACATTTTGTAGGGGCACCATCGCTGGAACAGTTGTCCTTTATCTGCTTTATCGGGTACAGGGTAACGGGAGGCGGAGCCTATGCCAGCTGACATTGGGTGAAGGTAGGGTACATCCTGGACAGGTCACCATCTGTAGTTAATCTGTCTTTTATATTTGATGTCTGAGATCGGCTGCTGCGTCATCACGTCGACAACTGACTGATTCACATCCAATTCAACAGACAAGATTCATCTTAATTTTTATATGATTGAAAATATATATTTGAGTGGGATGAAATACGCATTACATCCACCAAACCTGTCTGTGGGGTTTTGGATAGGTGTGTTCATGTGTGCTCTGCCCACTGAAGCCCTGCGTCAGAAGCACTAAGACCTGGATTGAACTGACGAAGGCACAATTTCACCTGCCCTGCACGAGCACATCTTTACCGACACACCCCTCGTTGCCAATTTACCCATCAGCTGTGTTGATATATGAGAGCCTCTGGGATGGCGATCTGCTTTGCACGACTGATTCCTGAGCATCTTTTTAATGTGTTTGTACTGTATGTAATGTACTGTAAGAATGGTGGGTGGATGCACACGCAGTTCTGCATGCACACAATCCCATATACTGCAGCATGGGTGTTCATTAACCAGCTTAGGTCAGCACAGCAGTTTGGAGGTTCCGACATGGGCTCCCAAGCTCAACACAAATAAACTAACCAGGTAAACGTATCGTGGACTGTCTCAAAGTGGGCTTAAAATAGGAGCTCAGACTCTATTTTAAATTCAGTAGTCTAAGGCAACAGGAAACACAACTTGTACCTGCTTCATGGGTCAAACATGAGCAGAAAAACTGCAGTTTGCAGCCCCCTGGGAGTTAATTACAGAAGGAAAGGTTTGTGATATTCTCCCCTTTATTTTGTAATCATTAGTCTTCCAGTACAGGAGTCTTGACAGCACGATCCATTATCTGTCAATCAAATGCTAGCAGTTCACACCTACACACGAGGAAGATATTTAAAACCCTTGTACGTAGATTTGAAGGAGGCGCTACCGCTCTGAGCTTCCACTTTACCCTTCGTGGTTCCTCCAGCCAACGGCCAAGGTCACCTACAGCTGACTGCCAAGTAAGAGTAAAAACTTACAGCTGTGAAAGTTATGTTAAGTGGTCAGATGTCAGTGCTAGAAAATGTTCACAGAGTAAACAGAGCAAAGGCAAAGTCAACATGGTGTGGGGGCCAGATTTCAGCCAATGGGTTAAAAAAAAAAAACATCTTGTGAGTCATTACAGTGAGAAACTTTCTAGAAAGAAAAACGTAGTATCTCAAAATGGTTATTTTATTTAAGAGAACAGTTTCAATGCAAAATTAGATTGAAATAGTTCAACACATACATTCCTTAACATTTGTCAAGGATAACACTATAGGACATAATAGTATCCTGCTACTGTAGCTCAAGGAGGGCAAGGATGTGTTTAAATATTTTTTGTTGGCACTGGAGGAACAACACTGACTAATACTTTCCTGGCACTCCATCTCTCAGACAATCCAAGCCTGAGAGACAACAGTCAGGGCAACGACATTATCCGTCATTCTGATGTGTTTCTAAGCAGATGCTCAGCCTTCCTTCGCATGCACCATCACTGTCAACACGAGTAGCAGCACCACAGATAGAGGACAGGTCGGGTAATCCATCTTTGGAAAAGCCTGCAACTTGTAAATGATTCAGCACCACAGACAGCGCCCTTGGTCTGCACAGGAGTTCACATGGCCATCAGACTGTCAGTAGCAATGAGAATGGAAATACAGTTGTACTTTGATTTATTCATCCTGTTTCATTTAACACTCGGAGTGCTGAAACAGGTCACATGACCGATCGGGACATCTAGCTACATTACTAACAAGTTACAACATCTACTTTTCCTCGACAGCCTCTTTGTTCGCTACATACAATAACAATAGTAATAGCAATAACAGTTAGGAGTATCAATAATAACTCCAATGGAACTCAAAGAGATCCAAAACCTGCATGTGAGCTTGTTCAAAATGAAAATGTCATTATTATCATAATATGCACACGCAGCTCTTTGCCTCATGAAATGTGTGAGATTTTAGAATGACAAAGTCAATAATTGCATTTTGTTGTCAGAGCTGGTTGAATTTTTAAACGATAAACTGTTTATGAACAAAATGTTTTCTGGCATCAGAGTCCCAAAACATTTGTGTATATGTATATATTATATTATATAATATTTCTGCCTAAAGCCCGCCCACTGAATCTTTAAATAGACCTTTTCCACTGCAGACATTCTGACGTGTCATTGTTGGAGAAGACAAGCGTATTAATAATTGGGGAAATGCTGCTGCTGTGCATGCTGGTTAAATGTGACGCTAACTGGGGCACTTAATGGAAGTGAGCCCTCATTAATACACATGTGTATTACCTACTGTGACAAGTCAAAATGTCTGTCGAGATAAAGGCCTCTTGGACAAAATACTAAATCAAATTTATACAAAATCCCATATTAGATCAAATCTCTTACATCTAACACATTTCCAGTCTTTTGTTTTGGGATAATGCTGACTGTAAAACATATGATAATACATATAAATATGCTGAGAGGTTTGTGCTTACTTTAGCCCTGTGTAGCGCCTGCAGCATTCATCTTGGCAATGACAACCTCATCAGAGGGTTGGTCAGGAGCTTGTATTGCCTGAGAGACAAAACCTAGGCCAATAAAACATGACACTACCATTCTGAGTCCTTTTATGTTTGTTTTTTTATGTTTATTTCCACCTGGTGTTTCCCTAATCTTACAGATTACAGGTTTTAAATGGGGATTGATGGTCCTGTTGATGAGAATTTAGAACATCTGGTTTAAACCCTGAAACAGATGAGTGGAGGTTGTTAAACAGTAACCACAGATTAATGCTCATGATTTTGCAACAACATTGGGGTTCAATGCTCATGTCCACAAACATTTGGCCTTGCAGTGTGTCTTCCATCCATCCATCAATGCGTTGTATCTGGGGTCGGGTCGTGGTCGCAGGAGGTTGATCAAGTTGGCCCAGACTTCCCTCCCTGCAACATTTTCCAGCTGGTCCTGGGGGATCCCGAGGCGTTCCCAGGCCAAATGGGATATGTAATCCCTCCAGCATGTTCTGGGTCTGGTCCGAGGTCTCCTGCCAGTTGGGTGTGCCCGGAAACCCTTTAGTGGGAGGCACCAAGGAGGCACCCTGCTCCTCAGAGAATCTCCACCTTAACCTGGTGGAGGGGTTTGAGTGTCTTATTGATCCTGAGAGCTGTGTTGTCTGGGGCATCAGTCAGGTCGTCTAAGGCAAGAGTCCAGACTAAGGGCAGTTCAACTATCCCGGTGAATAGAACCCCAGGTCTCCGGCCAACTTGCCCGGATCAGGGAAACCGGGCCCCTTCTGGAGCCAGACCTGGGAGGGGAGGGAGCCGGCGAGCGTCTGGTGGCCGGGGCTTTAGCCCATAGGTTCTGGTTGGAATCAGCCCAAAAAAACAACATGGAGCATCCCCCCTGTGGGCACACCACCCGCGGGGGCCCAAGCGAGCCGATCACCGGTGTCAAAAAAGATGAGTGTGTCTTGTGAGAATGAAATCAGAAAGTTATGGATGGCCATAGAGTGCAAAAGTCTTTCATAACAACACCTGAGAGTTGTATTTATCCACTGTAGAGCTGCCTCTCAGCCATCAAATAACAATAAAGCTAAATGACAAGAATAAATCACCATTCAATAGTCCTGTTTAAAGAGTAAAACGGTGCACAATACAAGATGAGGGGCACGTGCAATTAAAGCTGTTTCGAAACAGGCAGGTATGAAATGTGTTTCTACGGGCTTGAAAACAGCATTATCTTCATTTCTTCTGGATTTGTTTAGTGCACACTACACTGGCACCGTCCTGGTCACTTTGCCTGAGAGGGTGTATTACACTGACAAAGAGACTTCCTGCTATTAATTCATCAACTGCTCTTGATGCTGAAAATTCCATTAGTTTCCTTGATGCAAATGTAAACTCAATTTCTTAGACCGTTAATTCTCACAATAAAAATCTATTTTTTTTATCTTTTTTTTTTGCATTTCACAAACAATAACTCTTGCAAAGCACAATATTTGCCTGGGTGCATTATTTAAAACAAAGAACCATCTACACATTAAATAAACGTCACAACATATCACTTTTCGTATGGATACATTTAATTAAATAGTTTTCATAGATATGCTTGCTTCTATCTGTCATTCTGCAAGTTGATTTTCATTTTAACTCTGCCTCCCAGCATGCCCGGTGACTCACTGAAAAACAGAATATCAGCTCATTCGGAGACACAGGTCAAGGGCTTGTAATTCAGACCTAATGAATAAATAATAAGCAGGGCTATAAAATGTGGGGCGAACACATGACACGCCGACCATGAGTGATGGCGCGCACCATGAACCGGGGGGGGGGGGCAGTTTTAAATGATATGGGGCTGAATAGCTACGGTGTAAAATGTTGGCCCAAGATTGTCCGAAGCAGTGAGCCCATCCTGAACATGTTTGCCACCGGGCAACGTTTGAATGCTGTTTACAGACGTAAAAGAGGCTGAATCCAAAAAACTGGCTTCAAATATTTGATGGCGGAATTCTTCAAAGATAACTTGAATCATACTGTTTTGTTTTTGCATTTTTTGCATGTGAAATTAAAACTGGGAGGACGAAAATTTAACTGTGGGGGCAAAGCCTTGTGGCACCGGGTGCGACACAAACACAAGCTTTGTCGAGAAGGCAAATATTTTGAGTTTTGTGGAACCTGTAAGAGTTTTGTGGTGAGTGTAGAAAAGTGGGAAACAGCTTGTGTTTGGTACTTTGGAGGTTCACTACATCATAGCGTACTGCTACCTGACAGCATAATAATACACTTGACTGAGATGTTGACACAGAAAACATGAACACATTAACATTGTAAGCATGTTAGCATGCTCATGTTAGCAGTGTCACACTGGTTTGGTTTGTTAATGTTCACTTGATTTTTGTGCTTATAGTTGGTAAAACGTTGTTGAATGTTTTTTTTATTTGTTTGTACAAAATTTCATTACAGACTGTAGTTTTTGGTGTTGTTGCTGTGTATATCTTGGCTGGATGGATGATGGATGGATGCTGGATGGATGGATGGATGGATGCTGGATGAATGGATGGATGGATGGATGGATGGATGGATGGATGGATGATGGATGGATGCTGGATGGATGGATGGATGGATGCTGGATGAATGGATGGATGGATGATGGATGGATGGATGGATGGATGGATGGATGGATGGATGGATGGATGGATGGATGGATGATGGATGGATGGATGGATGGATGGATGATGGATGGATGGATGGATGATGGATGGATGGATGGATGGATGGATGGATGGATGGATGGATGGATGGATGGATGGATGGATGGATGGATGATGGATGGATGGATGGATGGATGATGGATGGATGGATGGATGGATGATGATGGATGATGGATGGATGGATGGATGATGGATGGATGGATGGATGGATGGATGATGGATGGATGGATGATGGATGGATGGATGGATGGATGGATGGATGGATGGATGGATGGATGGATGGATGGATGATGGATGATGGATGGATGGATGGATGGATGATGGATGGATGGATGGATGATGGATGATGGATGGATGGATGAGACCATTATTGCAAAACAATATCAATTATCTTGTTTTAATAATTGTTCAGAATGATAACTGAAAATAAACCTCCTCTTATTTCCAACAGCCGTCTCTGTGAGCTCGTTCTGTTTCGGTGTCAGCGACTCTGATGCTGCTGCAACACATGACCGCAAACAAAACTGTACCTGCAACACCGAACAGGTAGAAGATCTGCAACATCTTGCTGCACACATTGAAGGAGCTCAGCTTCCTCCTGAGGTAGAGTTTGCTCTGTACTTCCTGTCTCAGTGTTACACTTCCACAACCATCTCCTTGGTCTTGGCCATGTTTAAGAGGAGGTGGTTGTTCCCACACGACGCCATGAAGCTGTCTGCCAGTTTCCTGTACTGGCAGACCGTGGAGTCGTCTGAGAACGTCAGCAAATGACAGGACTCTGAGTTGTAGTGGAAGTCTGAGGTAAACACGGTCAGGAGGGAAGGTGGGAGTACAGTCAGAGCCTTTCACCGCTGAGGTCACGGAAGTGTCTCTGCATCCTCTGGAGCTTCTGTCGCAGCACTGTAGGTTGGGCTGTTACACGTACAGCATTGTGCAAAAGCTGTAGACACTTGACGTTTGGATTCTTCTCCATCATCCATCTGGGAGGCGTGTGATCGCTCCAAACTCATTCTGCAGCAGGATAACAGGCCCAAACATTCTGCCTGATTCATCAAGAACTGTCTTCAGCTGCAAGAAGAACAGCAACTGCTCGTATGGTTTTACTCTCACTGTTTTCAGATCAACTGGTACTGTCACAACTGTGAAGCTCTACTTTGTAGGTGTTTTATTTTGAAAATCGCTTGCCTCTTGAGTCTGTTTTACTTCCTGCCTTTGTGTTTTTCCCGCCTGTTTTCATACTCACCTGCATCTTGTTTCCTCGTCAGCACTTCATGTATTTAGTTCTTCCTCCTCCTCAGGTCTGTCAGTCTGTTGTGTTCCCTGTCCTGTCCTGTGTCCTGTCCTGTGTCCTGTGTCCTATGTCCTATGTCCTGTCCTGTCCTGTGTCCTGTGTCCTGTGTCCTGTCCTGTGTCCTGTGTCCTGTCCTGTGTCCTGTGTCCTGTCCTGTGTCCTGTGTCCTGTGTCCTGTGTCCTGTGTCCTGTCCTGTGTCCTGTGTCCTGTCCTGTGTCCTATGTCCTGTCCTGTGTCCTGCCCATCAGACCTCCTCAGCCCTGGATATTCTTGTTTTTCAGTAAATTATTTTGCATCCTCGTGCCATTCATTCACTATCTTTACCAAGGGTTCCCTCAGGTCAGGAAATATCAGGGAATATCAGGGAATTTCAGGGAATTTTTAAAACTCCTATCCAGACCAGGAAAATCAGGGGATTTTATCATTTTTGGGGCCAAGTCATGGAATATCCAGGAATTTTGTTTGCATGTTGAATATAACAATTTCCATGTAACCTTTTTTATTGCGTTATTTCATACGTTTCCTATATTGCGTGAGTAGTTTTATCTCCCTTCCGTTCATCAACAAGCTGCAGAACTTTAGTAAAGATGTGTCTTTTCTTGTCGCTGCTTAAGAAAGCAAAAGTGCAGGAAAATGTAAATTTCAGGAGCTTTGGCTTCAATATAAACACTTCAAAGACTTTGTGATAAAAGTAAAGTTTGTAAAATGACTCTAGATCTATCAAACATGGGAGAGAGAGTCCCTCGTAGCCACGGCAACAGTAATAAGCATGCAGGCCGCCTGCAGCAGACAGAGCATCACCTTCGACCAATCACTGCTCTACTACAGCCAAGACAAGAGAACAACATCAGTTTATAAAGTCGCTTGATGATTGATGAACTTGATGACAAAAAGAAAACCCTTCCTTTTTAACTCCTGATAGCAAAAATACCAGAAATACATTTCTGTAGAAATAATGCAGGAAAAGATGGAAGTGTATTTAATGGGTGAAAGCAAACAAACCAGCAAAAGTAAGGAGTGTGTGTGTGTGTGTGTGTGTGTGTGTGTGTTTGTTTCAGTTTGATTGCGTTAGGTGTTGCTGAAGCCAGTACTAGTACAACCTAATTTATTTAATGTTATTTTTTGTGATATTAATGTAATACTGCAGAGTTAAGTTCATTTAATTATTCAAGGAAATAATATCCAGGAAAATTAATTAATTTTGTTCCCATTTGAGATCAAATTTTCCACCAGGGTCAGTGTGTTTATAAGGGGGCGTCGGCCAACTTATGTGTGATCGTAATTGTGCAGTAGCTTTAAGCAGTGAAACATTTTGTATGAAAACACCTTTGATGGGACTAAAATAAAGCGGATTTATTTTCATTATAAGTCATGAAATTTCAACCTCTTAGTCAGTGAAAGTCAGTGAATTCAACATTTGTGTTCAATAAGCCTTTTCCTTTTTGAACCTCCCCGTGTCTGGTGTCTGGGCCCAACCTGCCCAGTCATGATCTTTTACAGTGTGCAGGATTTATCCTTGTGAAACTTTAACTGTACAAAATCTCACAACCATCGACCTAATAGTTGTTGAGAAGTTTTAGTCTGGATCAAAGTGGTGGATTGTGGGCCGTGCTGTGGCTCAAAACTACAGCTTCCAGGACTCAAGTGTCTTCCTGGACCCGAGATGAGACTCTCAGTCTCTGTTCAATCTCCCATATGGCACCCAACCCACCTCTTATACATATATATATAAATATATATACTGTATGTGCATCATCTTCCTAGCCTTTGGCTTATCGATCTGTATCCTGGTCTGACCGAGTATTTTTGGAGCCAAACCCTGAGCATTTGTTTTTT
Source organism: Embiotoca jacksoni (assembly GCF_022577435.1). NCBI lineage: Eukaryota > Metazoa > Chordata > Actinopteri > Embiotocidae > Embiotoca > Embiotoca jacksoni. The sequence goes on along the minus strand of NW_027185393.1, from coordinate 1,694,243 downwards.
TCTTAGACCTAACCACAATGTTTTTCACGCCCAGTGACACTGACACACTATTCTCTCGTGGACAGGTGGGTGTATTACATGCAGTGCGATACACTGAAACACTAACTGTTTGATTTATCCCAGAGCTTTGGGCACACTGGTGTAAAACTCCTTCCGGATATCTTTAACTTAGTTTTCAAACCCATGTTTGAGTGCGATGTTCTGTTCTGGTTCTAAAATACAACGGACCCTTCACACACCTGCTTCTGAAGGCCGGTTGACAAACCAACGTTACCAGTGTCACGGCATGAAGGTCAGGGTTTGTGGTGAGCCTCCATTTACCCCGACAACCTAAAAACACTGTATATCATTTTAAGTGGTTGACAGAATAACCAAGACAGACTTATTTTTAATCAGTGCCAACATCTGCAGGATGGGAGTGATTGATAGAAGTGGATTACAAAAATATAGAGTTCAATACTCGATATATAAAAGTCAAGATGGATAATTTTTTTCCACAAACTGATTTTGTTGGATAATTTAGGAGAAATGTGGGATTTTTTACAACAATCTTCACATTGAAAATAAAAAAGTACAGACTTAATGTTAAAGCCAGAGTGAAGGAAACAACCTTCTGTCATCTACAGGAGAGTCCAGTCCTTGGTGTCTATCTTCATCTAATTCCTCCTAATTTATCTGTGTGACAGAATCTTCACAGTTTTCTGCTCACTATTAAGATATTCAATTACAGCAGTATCTTCGTAGCCACGGGGCTCAGTGGAGTGATGCTGAAGCAACTGTGATGCTGCACCCACCGTTCCTCCCAGGCTCTCTTTCTGGAGACCTGCCAGCCTCTAATTAACACAAGAACGTCCTTCCCTCTGATTTCTACAAAGCAGCGTGAGCAGTTCTGGTGCCGTCATGCAGAACCAATCAGCCAAACAGCTTAATCAGTGGGGGAAATGGGCTGGTGTTACTGTACCTGCCGTGCTCTTCACAGAGCTGCCAGGTGACCCTATCTGATTACAGTACTTCTGGATGGATGGTTGAGGTGGGATCAAAACAGCCCAGAAGAGAGCAGCGATACCGAGGTAGCTGAGATCAAAGTGATCAGCCATGTGGATCAAAACATCTCATCCAACTACACTTTTTTTGGATAAATTGTACAAAAGTCTTTTGTTCTTCCAGCCGTCTTGTTTGGCCCCGTCTCCGTTAACATGCTAACTCTGCTCTACAAAAAAAACCAGCAGGAAAGAAAAAACGATATGAAATACGCTGTCAGATGTGAAAAGAAACTTCAACACAATTCAAAGTTGGTCTCGTCTTTATCTCCATCGGTTTTCTTCCTCAGCACCATGGCAACAAGATTATTTCTTAAACTGGAGCAGCAACATTCAAGGACATGGCAGCCGTGTTTGGTACGCCCCAGGATGGACCTCGGATCAAATGGAAGCATTTTCAAAACATTGTTAACGCCACAATGCTGTGAATCAGCGGATGTCTGCGAGAAATATATTTCATATCATTCTGAACTGAGGAGAATGGAGAATAAATAACTAGACTCACATCTTGACATAAATCCCCCGTGAGTAGAGTCGGGTCCTTTGCAGTTATTAACTGGAGTGGTCAGGTGGACAATCTGTGATCTTCTGATCCCAAAACTAACAATTACTAATTTACTATTATCAGTTATTGTTGCATTGAATCCACAGTTTGAGGTCTGATCATTGAACACGGTCTATAAATCTCTAATCTATACATCATTTTAATTACTTCAAGGTAAACAGAAGAGAAAGGAAAAGCTCCTTTTAATGCTCTGATTGATTTCTAATGACATACGGGGCTTCATATATTCTAGAAATCACTTTTAGAAAGCTGCAGGTCGATCATGCTCATTGACCCGATACATGATGTATTCTGCAACTCTACAGCTGCAAGTGAATAGTTTAGTGAGTCTTCTGTGGTGAAACAAGATTTTCTGACTAATCAGCTGCAATATGCGTCCAATCTGTCTGTCCCATTCTCGTGAACACTTTGTCTCCGGACTGATATTCAAGTGGGCTCGAGAACGATTCGGTTTCAGTGGTCAAAGGTCACCGCGACATCATTTCTGTCTAAAGAATACCTCAAACATTCACTTGGCCTCAAGGATGAATTTATTAGATTTCGGTGGTCAAAGGTCAGAATGAAGTAATGAAGTGATGGCAAAGGTCAAAGGTCAACTTCACTGTGACATGCAGTGATTTCAGCCATTTTTCAGTGTCATAACTCAGGAACAAAGGAGGAGGTTTTGACCATATTTCATTCATACTTTTTTTGCATCAACATCCATATTTGATAGGTTGTGTGCTGTCAATCAGTTTTATTGATCAAACATGTGAACACACATCAGGGTTCCTTTAAAGTCTTTATGAATTTACACACATGGACGTAAACTGCAACTTGACTGGCTGGTGAAGACATTAAACTGAGAGACGGTGATTGTAGTTACTTTGGCAGTATAGTATAAAGTTAATTTCAAAAAAGTATGTTGTGTAATCAAAAGCAACAATATCTAAAATGTTAGGTCTCTGTCAAAGTTTTAATACATTTTTAATTATAACGCTGGTACCACAATAGTACATTTATTTTGATAACAGATCCTGTTAATAGTCGGAGGTACCTGATCTCCATTCTCACCCATCCAGGTCATCAACACAGTGATTTAACTATTTATTTGAACGTAATGCTTCTGTTCACTGCTCCTGACCTTCTCTTCGTTCTTTCCATTATCCAGTCGAGTCCTGTGACTGAAACGCTGCGTTCGGCCCGTTTCTGTCACTACAGTCTATTCTTCTTTTCCAGCAGAACAATAACATAATTAGTCCCCAGGCTGTTAAACGTGTTAAATGGCCTAAAGCTTGTCATGGAGCTCCGAATGGCTTCCTATAAATGCCATTTTAATGTTACAAATTATTAACAGTCCAATAAAAATCTCAGGAAAAAAAACTCTGCTGTTAAAAATAATTTTATGAATCCGTGCTGTATTAAATAAATTAGAAGCGATATTTTACATCACGGATGCTTTTCTTTTTTGTCAATATAAAAATGATTATATAACATGAATGAAAAGTGACATGATGACTTCAGCATTTTTTATTCTAATCTCATACATAGAAGAAGAAGCATGACTGCAGCTGTTTCTGGTAATTAACTGCACATAAATAGCAGACTTGAATTAACTACTTTAACTCATTAACAAGCATCAATTTCTGTTTTAATGGTGTTTAAATAAGGAGCCGCACCACCTCATACTGCTGTCTCCTTCCCTTTAACTCACTCTGTCTCCTCTACGCTCACATATTATCACTTGCTGAGGAAGCCTGCTGAGACCTCTTCCCCGGAGGTTGGAGCAGGCGGTGGGGGGTGGCGGGGAGGGTGGTGGGGGGTGGAGTGGAGGTGTGTGTGGGGGCGGGGGGGCTTGGAGTCGGATGACGTGGGAGGGCTGCATGCGTCAGAAACTGGGAGAGATAGTCACATTCCTACTATCTACTCGCTCTGCTTAATGTTCTCCTGCAAAGTTTCCTGTGATCAGACGATGGCTGACAGGCTCAGTGTGAGGCGGGAGCTCAGCCTCCATCTTCTCTACTCCAGATACTGCTCTCTGCAAACAGACTGCAGCACAAGATGGATGTGGATTCATGTTTCCATCTATTAATGAGCCTTTCTATCATCTGGTCACATTCATTCACATCAAAAACAAAGAATCTCTTCTGTCAGCAGTGAAGATTTGAAGCTTTGAGGACCAAATGCCGGCTGTAGCAAAGTTTTGATATTCAGGAATTTATGAATTTTTTTTTGACATAATCCAGGCAGCAACAAGTTTTCCTTCAAAATGTAGATATGAATCTAGATGTAGATTAAAAAAACAACCTCAGGAGGACTTTACAAACTTGGCCAACGTGTTTTCAGTGTCATGCTAAGCTGCCCAGATCATGTTCATATCCAGCAGCCTGGTTTGATGTAATATTGTATACGAGGGATAGAAAAGATGCAGATTCAGTCTTTAATTTTGCCTGTAGAATCTGAAATGTGGACGTCATCGCATGACTTGATACTGCTTAACTCTCGAAAGGTAAACTTTATTTCTGGTGCAATTTGTGTTTTGAGTTCATGATTGAAGTTCAGAGCAGAAGTAACTTCAACAAGGCCAACAGAGTCAATTTCAGCAAACAGAATCTGGAAAACAATGAGTCACAATTTCATTTGATCGTCTTACTAGACTTCAAGTAGAGAAAGCAGATCATTTGTTTTTCTGCATTTTGAAACTTGATAACAAATAGATTCAAAGAAAAATATGTAAAAAATGTACAGTATATTAAACCCTAAACCTAATTACACATCATGGACATTGTTTTCCAAAACAATTTGTATTGATCAATTACTCCTGTAAATATACAAAACTAACTCTGTTACTCTGTTAAATAAAATAAAAAGAAGTCAAGTTTCGTATTCAAGCTTGACTCTTTGACCTTTGGCCGAGGCTTTATCGAAACACGGTAGAGGGCTCTCTTGTATTTACTGAATTATGATTCCTGTAGTAAATGACTAATATAAAATTATAAAAAAACAATTGGAAAAGAGCTAATGAGACGGCTGAAAGCAGCGGCTGATGTAACTCCTGGAATCGTCTCGTAGGGGACGGAGAGTTTTAGGGAACCGAGGTGGTGCAGAGGTACGAACATTAGAGTCCTCCAGCTCAGTCGGGTCCTTCAGGCAACTTCTTTAACAAAAGAGGAACCGGCGATGCAATTTAAGGCAGTTATGTCAGAGTGTGTTAAATTTGGGTTCCCAGTAGAACAGCAGCAGGATACACAGTGATGTCTGAGGATGGAAGTTAATTAGGATCGGTGCCCCACCGGTCGTGGAAAACTTTACTTTGTGTGGCTTTGTTCACACTGCTGAATATATTTAAAGACGAATGTGTTAAACTGCTACTATAAGTGATTCATGTAAAACATAAAAGCATAATAAATCCTCCATTTTACTCCTTTAACCCCAATAAATTTATCAAAAACTGTTAAGTTCAATCGAAGGGTTAATTCTGCAGGTCGACCGGTGATTAACGTTGACACCGAGGATCAGCTGTCCAGGATGAAGCCGTTATCGACAACATGGAGGATCAATGGTGGAATTACATCTGCTCGTTAGGCAGTTTGTTTATTAATACAATCTTTATCTGCTGATTCGGTGCTAGATCGGATCAGACGGAGGGACGCTCTGATGTGATTGGTTGTTATGTTGTGAGGACAGAAGCTGGAGAGAAAACCTGAGAAGGTCCAGAACCTTCTTACTGCGAGGTGACAGTGTTAATCAAAGACCACAGCATAGCAGCAACATGAGACGGGATCAGCAAAAGAGAAATTTGTGTAACGCAAAGAAAAAACACCTGATTGAAAATCTCACGACTAATTATGTTAATTGGTGACAGATCAGTAACATCTTTCAGGTAGTGAGTTATTGATTTGAGAAGTTGTGTTAGCTCGTTTATTCCTATTAACTGAGAAACCGTAACTTACTGAGTGACACTCATGAGAACCTGCAGGACTGTCGTCACAACCGCTCTGATCAGCTGAGCCGAAGCTTCTCCTGACGCATCATTTATAAAATGGACCTATTTTTCACTGGGTTGTCTTTGCTGCTGTCCTCCCTGTCTGTCTCGGTGTGTGTGTGTGTGTGTGTGTGTGTGTGTGTGTGTGTGTGTGTGTGTGTGTGTGTGTGTGTGTGTGTGTGAGAGAGAGAGAGAGTGTGTGTGTGTGTGTGTGTGTGTGTGTGTGTGTGTGTGTGTGTGAGAGAGAGAGAGAGAGTGTGTGTGTGTGTGTGTGTGTGTGTGTGTGTGTGTGTGAGAGAGAGAGAGAGAGTGTGTGTGTGTGTGTGTGTGTGTGTGTGTGTGTGTGTGTGTGTGTGTGTGTGTGTGAGAGAGAGAGAGAGAGATAGAGTGTGTGTGTGTGTGTGTGAGAGAGAGAGAGAGAGAGAGAGAGTGTGTGTGTGTGTGTGTGTGTGTGTGTGTGTGTGTGTGTGTGTGTGTGTGTGTGTGTGTGTGTGTGTGTGTGAGAGAGAGAGAGAGAGAGAGAGAGTGTGTGTGTGTGTGTGTGAGAGAGAGAGAGAGTGTGTGTGTGTGTGTGTGTGTGTGTGTGTGTGTGTGTGTGTGTGTGTGTGTGTGTGTGTGTGAGAGAGAGAGAGAGAGAGAGAGAGTGTGTGTGTGTGTGTGTGTGTGTGTGTGTGTGTGTGTGTGTGTGTGTATGTGAGAGAGAGAGAGAGAGTGTGTGTGTGTGTGTGTGTGTGTGTGTGTGTGTGTGTGTGTGTGTGTTGTTTCAAGATCTATCTGAGGTTAAAAAGTTACATCTCTGGGAGTGTTTCTCACAGTTTTTGGTTGTTTGTAAAGTACAACAACCTGCAGGTATATTCTGGTCATTAAAGTCATTCAAGAGTCAGTTATATGATTGACATTTCCCTGCTTACACATGTGTCTTGCTGTGTCTTTGTAGGAATCTCCCAAAGATGCAGAAAGCCAAATAAATATGATATAGGCTGACATGTGCACTAAGTGAAGCTGTCACAGTGGGACAGGTGCCCAGAGTATCAGTACTAATGAACAATTAAACAGGGACTTTAACAAGAAGCCGAAGTCCTCAGTAAAGTGATGTTAAATGGGGTGGAACAGATGCCTTGCGGGTAAATGGGCAGCTCGCAGACTTGGCCTTTAATGTAATATTAATAAGCTTGTATTGAGAAAGAAGGGCCGTTTCAGTCTCCATTACACCTTGAAGCACGTTTGGTAAAATACCTGATGTAAGAGAGGACAACCTGAACATTTGAGTTGGTAAAGACACGTGGAAGCAAAGGTTCTGTTTCACCATGACTGAAATACAGCCTCTATTCTTTATGTTTAAGCCCCACTGAAAAGTTCTACAATAACCTGAGTAAGAATGATATTTCACCGAGTTTACATCCCCAATGACATACAGTATATACGAGTTACAGACGGTGCAGCTATGACAAGCTCGATTGGCTTCAGAGGTGTTAGTTTTAGAGCACAGGGGAGAACACATCTACAACCCCGTTTCCCAAAAAAATGGGACGCTGTGTAAGATGTAAAGACAAACAGAATGCAATGATTTGTAAATCACATAAAATCATAAATTATAGCAGATAGACCAAAGACATCATATCAAATGTTGAAACTGAGAAACTTTATTGTTTTATGAGAAATATCTGCTCATATTTGCTGAATTTGATGGCAGCAACAAGTCTCAAAAAAGTTGGGACAGAGTAAACAAAAGACTGGAAAAGTTGTGTAAGGATAAAAAAAAACAAAAAACACCTGGTGGAACATCTGACAACTAATGAGGTTACCATGGCAACAGATCAGTAACATGATTGGGTATAAAAGATGATTTCAGAGAGGCGGAGTCTCTCAGCAGTGAAGATGGGGAGAGGTTCACCACTCTGAAAGACTGTGTTGGAAAATAGTTCAACAATCTAAGAATAATGTTCCTCAACGTAAAACTACAAAGAATTAGTGGATTTCATCGTCTACGGTTCATAATATAATTAAAATCCGGGCACCTTTCAATTGGTGCTGCCTCTAAAATTAGCTTTACATTTATTGTAAATAAACCAAACCAACAAGCTGAAAGAGGCTAAAACTCTTGTCAAGTCGGTTGATTATTGTGTGGGTTCATTAATATGACCAACTCCTCTAACATATTACCTGAATTATGCTCACTGGAAACCATGTTGGAGCTATTGCCTCTATAAGAATATTCCCTTTGTGCAGAGTGCAGCTCCATTTCAACACTTTTTCAAAGAGTTACTCATTGATTTCTCTAAAATCGGAGATAACTGGCCTCCCACTAACTTTAAGATGTGTGAAATGTATTTTTCTGAGACCTGGTGCTGAGGCTGACATGTCAGACTGTCCCTGAGCTATTCCATGACAGCAAAGGCTACTGAGATATTGATGTCACCTTTTGCCATTTCTTTTATCTGCCTGTTCTTTTTCCAGGATGCTTCAGTTTTTACCTTCAATTTACACTGAGAGGCCTCAAGAGAGGAGAGGCAGCCATGGGCGCTCCACTCTGCTCCTGGTTGGAGAAAGAGAGAAAAAGATGGGATTTTGATTGAGTCCTCTGTTCAAATAGATCCATAATTTACAAACTTTATTTTCATAATCTACTTAAATGAGTGGGCCTGTGAATAATTACAGACTGTTAAACAGCTGTTTAAAGTCTGCTAATGCCATACAGAAGCACAATGATGCTGCTGTTATATGACCACAGCCTCGGGTGGCTCATAGAAGAGACTGTAATGAGGTGTAAATAGGCCTTTTGGATGGTTGTTATTTTTTGTGTACATAAACGAAGCACACGATGATCATGTTCAAACAGCAGCTCAGTCAAAGGCACATTTGAGTAATAAAGAATCACAACAGCTGTTTTATAGATGAAAATCACTGTGATTTTTTTTTTTTTTTTTTTATCTGTGAAATCTGGGTCCAAACATTACTTACTTACTATTAGTGAGAATACATATGAAATGCAGAAGTAGCCCGGTAACACTTGGATGATTGCACATGATTTACATCACTGTACATTTGTACGTCTCTTAAGAGACAGAATCAACTGAAAACACATCAACTTTGGAAAACAGTCACAGAAAGTTATCTGAATGATTTTTTTTTTTTTTAGAGCATAACTTTGAGCTTCTGTTTTTAAATTGTATCCAAAAAGGCTCATAAGCAAAATTATTCAACCACTAAATTAATGTTTACAAATAATATTCTGTAAACTTTATGACCTCCAATAAAAGATTCAACTCGTCATTTACAAGTTTCTGACACCTCCGCCTGTAAATATAATAATAATGCTTATTTGTACAGTCATGTTTCCAGATAAGTTGGGACGCTGTTTAAAATATAAATAAAAGGAGAATGCAATAATTTGCCAATCATGTAAACAACTATTTAATTGCAAATGGACTGAAGACAACATATCAAATGTTAAAACGAGGACATTTTGTTTTATGACAAATATCTGCTCATTTTGAATTTGATGGCAGCAAAATGTCTCAAAAAAAGTTGGGACAGGGTCAATAAGAAACTGAAAAAGTTGTGTAAGGATAAAAAAAAAAAACCACCTGGTGGAAAATCTCACAACTAATGATGTCACCTGGCAACAGATCAGAGACATATTTGGGTATAAAAATATCTTTTCAGAGAGGCAGAGGACCATATTTCCAATGCAGTGCAGGCTCAAGTGCGCCAATTCATTTGTAGTTAACCTGAATGTCTTTTATATTTCATGGCTGAGATCGGCTGCTGCGTCATGACGTGCTGTAACTGATTGATTCACATCTAATTCAAGAGACAAGAGTCAGCTTCACTTTTCATATGATTAACTGAATTGAAGTGTTGCATTTAAATTTTGTTTAATTATTCATGTACGAGGGATTAAATACATAGAACATCCGCCGAGCCTGTCTGTCAGATTTTGGATCGGTCTGTTTATGTGCACTCTGAACACTGAAGCCACAAAACCAGCCATCCGCTGGCTGTGCTGCACGCAGACCTGGTCTGAGCCCAAAGTTCACATTCAAATTGACACCAAAATCTCACTGCACCAGCGCATCTCTACCCCGTTTTGCCGTTTCACTCATCTCAACGCAGCCGGATTCACGTTGATCCAGGGGAATTGCAACTTGGTGCGAGCAAAGAAAAAAGTCATTGCGCCTGGATTTGCACTGCGGAGACTGAAAACATGGCCCATGACGTGATTGCGTGAGTTTAATATAGCTACTGCTTTACAATGCCCAAACCTTCTCTTCCATGTTTCTGAAACAGCGATTCACTGTCGTCCCTCCTGAAATCTTTTCACAGACTCTCAGATGTATATTTGAAGATGATACAATATATGGTGAGAAATGTGAAAATACATTATTGTGCTGATCAAAACAATAGTAAGAACAAAATAACAAACTTACATTTCAGTATTGTAGCTATTCCACTAATCCACAAAATAACAGTGGGAATAATGCCCTTCCTTAACTCCCATTGAAAATCCAATTTTACTGCAGAGCATGACAGTGCCATTAAAGGGAAAGAAGTCATGAATATACAACACACACACACACACACACACACACACACACACACACACACACACACACGTCACACACAAGGGTATTACGTGGTGAAGTCTCCAGGGAAGGGAGGCGGTTCCACCTCAGGGAGCTGTGAAGGCCGACGCTCGGCAGTCGACTGAAGCAGAGCGGCGGAGGCCGGGTGCATACAGATGACTGGGTGCTCCTATTGGTCGGAGCTGCAGAGACAGAGAGGAGGCTGCTGTGTACAGTATGGATGTAGGGGTTGGGGGAAAGGGCAGAACATGCTACCGGAGGGCTCCAGGAGCAGATGGTGTTTTCAGCTGGCAGTGGGACTGTGAAAAGAAAGTCTGCAGGCTGAGATACAGAAAACAGGCGTGTTATCAAAAGTCAGAGCACAACTCCGTCTCTGTTCAGGTCTGGAATGTAGAGTTCAGGTTCTGACCCATGCAGCGCTGTTATTGACGTCCAGAGGCACACTTCATTCGGTCTTTATTCCCCTGGACACGGTTTGTTTACCCGATGAAACGGAGGTAGTTTCATCACTCCTTTTCCCAGGATGCAGCCACATATTTTACTGAACTTCCTGCAGCTTTCAGGCCTCCTGGGAGCCACTTCGCTGGTTAAGAGCGTTGGTTCAAAGTGCTTGTTAGACTTAGTGGACTAAAAAATGTCTACTAAATGCAATTGAGGTCCTAACACGCTTACTAAAATATATTTTAACACATTTATAGGTCATTTTTAAATTAGTATACTTTAGTATATTTAAACGTACCTCAGATTAAGTGCATTTGGTAGAAATGCACTGTTAAAGGAATTTTCAGACATTAATTATAAATATATTTTTGAAAAATAGTCCTTAAGGTATAGGTTAGGTTAGGTTAGGTTCGGGGGTTACTTTATTAATCCTCGAGGGGGAATTTTTTCAAATACATTTAGTTTCAAAGATAATGATAAATACATGTTTGAAAGGCATATTTAAATATGATTAGAAATAAACTTAAATTCTAGTGTATTTTTAATAAGTGTACTAAATTGCATTTCAAGTTAACTTGTGAATATACGATGTAAAAATGTACTTTGAATGCACTTCAATTGTATTAGTTACTCTCCTATTATTTGTGTACTTTGGAAATAGACCAAACATTTACTGACTGTGTTTCAACATTATTAGCAATATCATTGTTTAAACTTTGAATACACTTTTGTTACTTAAAGTATAATTCAAGTACAAAATAAAGTGTACTTCTTTTTCACTTGTGTGTGCCACAGTTAAACTGTAGGTGAAAACAAATACTCTGAATATCTGACTGTATATAGAATAATTTGTGACGAGCTTTTCAGCACCAACTGTTGCTCACAGCTTCAGATTTCTTCTCTGTGAATGCAGTTCGGACACGTTGCTTCGTATTAGCATGTGCACAGTCACTCTGAAGGGCGGACCAATCAGAGACCAGTGTCTCGCCCCTCCTTCACTATGATTGGACAGCTGGTGACAGCGACGATCGTAGCGTCAACAGTTTTCAACTCTCGGTGACCAGAAAACGTTCAGTGCACAGAATAAATACTCAGCAGCCTTTCAAACTATTTAATAAATAAACTATTCAGGGAAAAATGCTTTCATGGACACGATCGATGGAGTGCTGCTCCTCGTTGGTCATCGGGGAGTCGATTCGCTGCAGACATCCATGTTCAGACGAGCCAACCCTTGACTCCTCCCCCTCCGTGTTTCACTGTGGTTTTATTCTCGCTCCTGTTCTTCTCCCTCCATCCTCCCCTCTGTTACTGACACAAACCTCAAACTTGGCTTCATCGGCAAATAGAATTTTTCCCATCATCCGCTGGTGCTTTACTGTGAAGTGGTTTAGAGGCTCCTCCTCCTCCTCTGAAACCATGACAGCCCCACCAATATACATGTTGAAGGGACTTTTGCTAATTACAGTTTTGTGTTCTTTTTTTTTTTTTATTACATTTTTGAATCCTTCATGAAGCAGCTTTTCTGTCTTGATGTATTGATCTGATCACTTGTGGTCGGCTTGATGGTGCTTTGGATCCAACTGATGCAGTTTCCATAGGTGGTTTTAGAGCTCCATGTACTGTCCCCTTAAAACATGGACTCCTCTCAGTCAAATATACCGCTAGGAAATGTTAGATATACTATTATAACAAACTGCAGAGACTCCAGTCATAACAGTTGGTTACATTTTCAATCACCTCCATCTTAACCTCCGTCTCCGGTCCACAATAAGTCATCTTGGATCGAGCATTAAGGCGTCCTACCTGCAGATTCATTAGCTAGGACCCCTCCTCGGCCGGGGGCGAACCTTCATTGATTGGGGGAGATTAAGCCGGGGTGAGAGTTTCACGGTTTGGGGAAGGCTTAGTCGAGGATCCACTGCGGCTCCTGGGCCTCGCAGATCCCCGAGATCTCCACGTGGGACGGAGGGATAAAGGCTATGAAACATGATAACCATAAGAGGAACGGTTTAACAAGAGGGAGGGAGGGATGCAGAAAACATGAACGGGCCGAGGTTTAGAGTGGGTGGACATTTCTAGGAGTGTGGCCGGAAGTGGGGGAGTGGTTGAGGCGTGGTCCTGCTCCTGAAATTCAGCTAAAACTTTATCTCCAATAAATCATATCACTGACCACCTGATGAGTCAATTTCCTTGTTCTGCATATTTCTTTCAAATGAACCAAATATACTTCATTTATCTCCAAATCTTTTTTTCACACTGAACTTACCTGGAGGCTAAAATCGACTCTGAACCCAGGATCTGTAAACATTTGACAATAGTGCACTAATAAAGTGAGCCCAGGAATAAAGTTTCCCCTGCAGGTTGAGCAGCAGGTTTTAAACAGTAATTTGTTAATTGGTGTTGAGTTAGAAGGCGCTAAATTACCCCCAGGGTTAAATGAATTAGTTCTAGGCCCGAGGAGAAGAAAGGAAGAAGAGGCAGATAGAATATCCTCTGAAAGTGCACTTCAGTGCTTCGGCTGTCTTTTCTGGAGCGGCAGTTCACCAGGTGGCGTTCACCGTCACTCTGTCTGGGAATACCAGGGAGCTTCTGTGTTTTCCTCACGCACACAATGTTCTGAGAGGAAAACTAAAAGTATCGGAGACGAAAACAAATGCATCAGAAGAAAATCTACAGTATTTAAGATTTAAGGTATTTACGAAATAGAGAGATTCAAATTTGGAAATGTATTAGAAAAAATAATCACTGCTCAGCTTCTGCCTCAATTTTCAAATCTTTCCAAACTCCATTCAGAAATGTGTCCATTGTGTTGCAAATGAGTTTACATTGCTTATTCTTAATATTCATACGTGCTCAAACATTTGAACCAATCCACAGTGAATTCAGCAACTTTATACTTTCATAAAAAGTCTCACTTCAGTCACAGAAAGTGTTCATTTCATCTGCAGTAAGTTACGTTTGGCGGTACGTCTCTGTTCTGGGACCTGCCTGCCCGTCCACGTGCCTGCAGGACCCTGTATGACAACAGAAATGATGGTCAGACAGTATAAAAGGAAGAGTTGGGGTTGTGGTGTGTTGCACTGCCACTTGCAGAGGAAGCAGCGGTAGGAAGGCTGAAGCCGCTCAGATAAAGTGCCTTCTTTAAGATTTACCAATGAAATACACGGTGGGGAATCAGCTCAGCCGGATGATCATCTGTTGTAGGTGTAAATAGAGCTGAGCTTGACTTCATGGCCTGCCTGAACTAATGCTGTGCTTATATACAATATGACCCCAGTATTTACTGTCAGTGCATGCTGTTTTATTAAAGAATATAACAAGGTGGAAACCCACCTGCTGGTTTATCAGCTGCTGTTTTCAAGCCTCCCGTCTGGAATTTTTGGCCGTCGCCATCTTGTTTTTTTGATCATATTTCAGTCCCTCCAGGAAATTGCCATCTTGTGATCACAATCATTAACAAGTTCAAGCAAACACAGTATTATTTGCAGGAGCTTGCAATGTTTTTTTTAATTCCTGCAATTTTTCCGCAAAAAATTAAGTAAATATTTTCAAAGAAAACTCACTTTATTAACAAAAATGATTCCAATTCCAATCAGAAAGTCTCTGCTCCTGTTTTCATCACCAAATAAAACCGGAACAACCAAAATACAAGAAGAGAAACAGGAAGTGACGGGGTTGGTTTGAAATGTGTTCTTCACATTAAAATGATGATTAAATGTTTGTGATCAAAGGAAGTGATTCCATATTACTGGATGTTAAATGAGTTTTCTCCACACGTCCAGTTGTCAGAGACGTCTCTTTGTTTGTTTCATCCAGCAGGTCTATGTGTTGAATGAACATGAATTAAACAGCATCTAAAGCTCTTATTTTGACAGCTGATGTAGTCCTTGTTTCAATATTCCAGTCACAGATGGTCTGTTCTGGAAACATACGCAGCTTTCAGGACCTTTTTAGGACATTTTAGGACCTTTTAGGACCTTTTAGGAGATTTTAGGAGCTTTTAGGAGCTTTTAGGAGCTTTGAGCCACATGGTTTTTCAATAAATCAATTTGAATAAATACATTAAAAACTGGTATATTATTACCAAAGGAAGTGGTTTCATATTTATTCCTTTATCGGGTAATTCTTTAAAAAATACAATTTTTCGTTCTTTACTCGAATTTTTGGGAAAAGGTATTTCTCTTTAAGGATCCACAAAAGAAAAGAACAAAATACCCCAAAATGTTGTGTGGATTCATAACCTCTATAATTCAGGTGCACTGCTCCATAACGGGGAAACTGTGAGACACAGACAGGGAAAAGGTTTCAGTAGCATTGCAGCAGATCTGTCTGCTGTTTGCAGATTAAATAGCACACTGCTTCCTTAAAGCACGTTCCCAGAGGTCCATGCAGCAGAGCAGACCCACCACCTGACCTCTGAATATACACTACGGCTGCACGGTGTTAAGTGTTCCTCTGTCTGTGTGTTTGTGAGTTGTGTGTCCACGTTATCAGAGGTTAAGTGTCCAGATGCACACTGCTCTCCGCTCCCCATCCACCACACAGCAGGACCACTCAATACGTGGACTGCTCTGCAATAACGAGCCCACGCTGAGGGATGAGCGTGTCTCTGTGTGTGTCAATGAGTGAGAAGCATGTGAATGGATGGAGGTACAGCAGATTTTGTTAGCTCTCCACGCCCTGCATGCATTAAGCATTCAGCTCAGCTCCAACGCTCTGAAGCTCGACATCAAAAGAGCACCGCCTCCTGCCGTCGCATAAATTCTTATTGATCCCGGGTTAACAGGGATAAACTCATTGACCCGTGTTACGTTGTGTGTAAGCTGCAGCTTGTTTTGCCTTTGACCTGAACATTCAGCATCATTGTGTACTGATGCAGATGGAGCTCCAGAGAGTGACACCCTGTACACACCGGGGGCTGCACCGAGAAATGGTTCAATATTAAACCTGCGTCTCGGTGTGCAGTGAAGTAATTAGAGGTGTCGGGATCTCTACCTGTCTCTGTTTATCGTTCCCTCTGTTTTCCCCAATCACTTTCTCCTCATGTTTCCTGTCTTCTCCCCTGTTTGTTTTTGTCTGTCATGTATTCTGGTCTGTCTGGAGGGTGTGGATTCGTCCACTGCCCACCTCCAGACTCCTCCCACTACCACACCCCTTTCAGCTGGCACAGCTGGTTCTCATTCCAGTGATCACCACCTGGTAGTATATGAACATCGTTTCTGCACTCCGTCCGATCATCTCACCTGTCCTACCTGTGTTCCTGCTTGCTACCCTGTGGTACGTACCTGCCGTCCAGTGTCAACACGGAGATCAGCAGAGAGAGACGATTAATGGTTTGCAGTGTTTGTGCACATTCAGTTTTATTTCCCTCTGCTGTTTTGGAAAATAAAATGTCCTGTTTTCAAGTTACCTGCTGTGTGTTCACATTTGGGTCCATTTACCAACACCACCACATAACTAAAGGAGGATTCCTGTATATTATATCTGGGATTTAAGGCTGGATTACTGACGAGGAAAAGCAGGAAACTATCCAAAGGCCTCGGCCCTCAGAGACCCCAAAACCCCCAGTTGTGTGTAGTTTTTCGGGTTTCTGCTGTTTGCATTTTGTTTTAAATTCCACATAAAACAAAATTTTATACCCTTTCCATAATCATACAGAAGGATGGAAAACCAGTTGAAACAATAAAGGCCTACAATTATTATTTATGTATTAGTTTTTGTATTGTTATTAAGTACATGAATTTATTAACATTTGTCTAATTTCTATTTGCACATTCCTGCTGTAAGTGGCAATCATTTCTAATATTAATAACTAATAATTCCCGATCAATTTCAACCTGAACTCAGCACAATCTCCTGCCAGAACCAAAACCACAGTTTTAGGGTTTAGAAATGTAACATCTCCTGACAGATAATGTACAAAAATATTTTTAGAACAAACTCATTTTCTGCCAACGGCAATCATGAGTTGTTGTATAATGAGGACATTTATAAATTTAATTTAATACTTGTAATTTACTTCTGACACATTTTTTTGTGAGTGGACTGAAATATAAGCGTTTGAGGACTTTTGAAAGCCACCGTTCTACCGATGTGGCGACCCGGTACGGGCAATGGCCAGAACACCACAGTGGAGCAATGCAGGACGATGCTTTACTGATATCATCGCTGCAATTGTAAATGTATACAGACACAAATAGTGTTTATGGAGTCAGATTTGCATTTCATAGAAGAGGACTACTGGCCCCGGCTTCGCCTTCTACTTTGCATCTGTTTTCACCTGCTAATGTCGGTATGCAGCCGCCTGCTCAGCATCGGTCCTCGGAGATCACCCGTCTGCCGGCCAGCCGCCGCCGCAGTTCTGGCTGAACTGAATGCTGCAAAGAAGCTAATCTGGGTTTGAGAAAGAACAACTAATTGTGGCCCCTAAAACAAACAAACAACAGGAGTGACCATCTTACTAATATTTGAATACTACCAAGTCATTTTTCTCTTTTTCATGGCCATTTGTGGATTCGTTTCTTTCATTAAAATATGTTAAACTCAAACAAATATATTGACTCTTAACCGCATCACTGTCGTGACAATAATGAAGTTAAAACACACATTTTATCACCGTGTTGTGTGTTCAAACCAAACCGGTCCAGCTAGCCTCCTCTAGGATTGTAAGTGCGTGACTATCCGTGGTGTTACGGTACGGGTGCTCGGAGCGACCAAAAAGGACCAAAAGAGACCCGACTTCACCAAATGGGTCATTTAATAGACCTACCACAAGTAGAAACAACATTATATTACATAGTATATGACATTCTATTCTAATTCTATGTTCCCATTGAGAAGGTGGAGTGTTATTTCTAGTGATGAGCAGGATGTGATGTCATGATGATTTGCTCCAAATGTTCAGTTGACCAATCACATCTCTGGGTTGAACTACTTGTTGTATAATGTGATATTAGAGACCAAAACAGTTAAGAGGCGTCATCAGAGACAGTGAGATTAATTTGATTTCAAGGCATAAAGGTCTTGATATGTTTTGAGGTTTTGTCTGATGAAGCACTGAGGACCTGAACATTGTGTTATTTAACTTGTGTTCAACCCGTCTGATTACCTGACTCCATCAGACTGGAACTAGGTCACCGTGTTCTCACAGCTCAGCAATTACTTTAGTGAGTACGATGTTCATAATCCTCAGAAATAATGGAGATGAGTGACAGAACGGTAGTAAACTGCAGAAAGTCTTCATCCTGTCATCTATCAGATCGGCTTGCTTTCATTCATTCTCTCTCTGACTGCTTTCAAATGGAGAGTAAACGCTGAAGAACACGCTGTGACAGCGTTTGAGATGTGAAGGCTGTTCCTGGCAGGCTGACACACTCCCTCCTGTGATCCGGGCTGACCCGCACCAGCACAGTCACAACTGTGATGCTCTTTTATCCCAGATTATACCTTCGGTGTTGGGAGCTTCTAAACAGGTAATCTGCTTGCACCCTTTAACCAGATGAAATGTGGGGTGTTCGTGTGCCAGTTTTACAACTTGGCTCTCTGCTGCTCAGCTTGTGTTTTAAACAGAAAGTGAAAGCTGTCAGTCTGTCAAAGCAGCACGAACAGGTGAGAAAATCATGGAGGATTCATCCGTGCACAAAAACCTTCATATCCAGCATGTATTTTTGTATTTTGCGTTCATGTGAGGTTCTACTCTCTCCTATATTCTCACGTGATGACCATTTTTAGAAACAAACCTGTGAATGATCATTTGGAGCCGCTGAGTTCGGTCTCCGATCACCAAATGGTGAGTGGGTGGGGAGAGTTTTCAAATATGTGTTCACAGAAACCACCTCTCCTGCAGCGCTGCCCACGAGGAGAACTTATTTATTCTCCTTTGTTTCCTGAGTGTGCTGCAGCTCCAGCCAGGAGACAGTCACACACATGTTTCTCTTTGTTTTTGTTTTCTTATCTATGTTTTAATACATTTTGCATTTACAATTTCTGAAATATCACTTTTGTGTAACAGGTGCACTTTTTACTAAATTAATCCGAAGCACATGTGAATGTAGAAATGTTACAGTGGTGCTATTGTTCTTAACCAAAGACAATCAAACCATGTAGTTTAGCATCTATATGTTTAAGTAGTATTCTGCTCACAGAATACCAGACAATACAAATATGTGTGCAGACGTGTTGGAGAGTGGTGATCAGCACCACATGATGGTTCTTTCATTTGTTGAACTAACAGCGGAGGTGCAGCAGGGTGGAACAAAAAATCTATACAGAAAAAAATCTGTATGGATTCTGTCCCGCAAAGCATCGTGAAGATTTACATGGCAATATTGTCTGATTCAACAGACGCCAAGTATCGATTGTTTCTTATATATATAAATAAATAAATAAATTTGTCAGGTGCAAGCAATATTTATTTTCCGTTGTTATGACAGTATCTTTGAGGAAAGATGACTGAAACCTGATGAACAGAATCCGAACTAAGAACTTTATTAGATAAAATATTTGCAGCTAAAGAAAGGTCAAAGGGTAAAATATATCACATCGTATGTCATCACAACACATATCACAAGATGGTGTAAGGTGGTTCAAAACCCCCGATCCGGTCAGTCACAGCTCTGAGGACAAACCCAACAACCTTTGGGCTCAATGGATCAGAGGAACTTGGAAAATGTTGAAATATAATAAGTTTGTCTGTCACCAAGTCAGAGAGAAATCAGAAAAACTCCAATAGAGGCAGAATTTGTTTTCTTCCACCGAATCAACACGGTAAACTAGAGAGTAAATAAAAGCTCCTTCACAAAGACTCAGTAACGTTGAAGCTTCTTCACTGAACGTGTTCCGCTGCTCGACCTTCTACAAATGGAGTCAGGCTGTGGTTTAATTACAGATTCATCCTGGTTCCATGACAGGGAGCAGCTGGGTGGAGAGGTCAAAGGTCAGGTCACAGATCATTACTGACATCTTCAGGAATAGTTTTACTTCAGCTTTCAAAGAGTTCTTGTTGCACTCGGACATTTTTACCGTTACTTTTTAAGTCTGATGTGTTTTCAGATTTGTTTTGGATTTTATTGTTTAGTTTTGTATTAAATGTCTTGTTTGTCTGTGTAAAAGCCAACAGTGTGTGTGTGTGTGTGTGTGTGTGTGTGTGTGTGTGTGTGTGTGTGTGTGTGTGTGTGTGTGTGTGTGCGTGCCTGAGTATGTGTGTGTGTCTGTGTGCCTGCATGCGTGTGTGTGTGTGTGTGTGTGTGTGTGTGTGTGTGTGTGTGTGCGTGCGTGCGTGCGTGTGTGTGTGTGTGTGTGCGTGCCTGAGTATGTGTGTGTGTCTGTGTGCCTGCATGCGTGTGTGTGTGTGTGTGTGTGTGTGTGTGTGTGTGTGTGTGTGTGTGTGTGCGTGCGTTGGTTTTAATTTATGTTTTTATTGAGAATAAATCCAAGTTTTCTTTAAACATTTGGTTTTCTGTTTCTGTTTTTTTATGTGTTGCTCAGCTCATCTTCTGGAGCCACAACGGGAGGTTTGTTCATGTTCATTTGTACATCAGAGAAAATGTCAACTTTATGAAGTTGAAATCAGTTTGACTCTGAGAAGGAGACTTTGATGAACCTCATCTGTGTCTGAGCTCCATCTCATGAAGAATGTTATTTCAGCATATAAGTTTTATTAAGCATTTTATTAAGAAAATAAACTATTTTTGGAGTTCAATTGTCAAATACATACATTTCTGTCAGAGTGGCCACCAAATAGCACCTCCACCTCACCGTACACATCTGGGAAACGTTAGGCTGTATAACTCCTGGACTCAAAGACATGCTGACTGTTTCCGTAGGTGCAGGTTCTTGATCGTTCAGCCATATTGTCTCATCATGTTTCTGGAGGAAATATGGTGAAACATGATAATTCATCCACCAACTTCATCTACTTGGCCGCTTAAAACTAATCAAAAGGCTGAAAAATGAAACTCGATGTTTTTACTGGAGTGGCTCAGAAAACACGTCACTGAATACAGATAAGAAGTTACAAGTGTGTTTAACTTAGATGCATTGTCTAATTTGAATCATGACACGTGAGGACACATTCATATCTAATGATGGAGTCGTTTGTGTGTAGATAAAACAATTTCCATTAGTGGCTTTAAGCTATAAGTATCGTCAGGAAGGTGGATATTAATAAACTCCTCTGACATTTGCTGATGAGGTTATCAGGTAATCTCTGATTTGCATGACTGACGTCAGCTGTCAAGATGAATTAAAGCGGCTCGGTTTTAACTGAGTCAAAAGAATTGTTGTAATTAATTAATAGCCAGCAGACTCCCTTGGGGATCAGAGTCTCTACTCAGGACAGTTTGAAGTTTTAACCTGTTCAAAAGGCCCACTTGAATGTGGAAATGTGACCTGATGAGAGTTATTGCAGAGACAGTAGAGCTGGAGGAAAGCTCTCGATGCCAATGTCACTCCTCTTTTACATTTATCAGAAAATGAGTTACAGACTCTCCGATCCAGGGAGTCATCTTCTCTGGTTATTTATAATAACATAACATCAAAAACTGAAGAGCAAGTATTAAAAAAAAACTTTCAACGAATCAAATGTCTTTTTCTCATTCCATTTTTTGCAGGAATCTGTCCACTAGGAGCTCATAATAAGCCAACCAATGACATAAGAAGTCACATCTCTGAGGTCGTTAAATCATTCCACAGCCAATTAAAGTTCAGTAATTATCAGATGTGACTACTCATCATTTACCATACATACACTATCGTTACGTCATATTACAGACTGAGGATATGATGTGAATTGTAGAATGGCGTGAACTGGGTTTCCACCATGGTTTCTCCCCCACGCACTAACACCGCCGTTTTAATTCTGTGTTTGATGGACACTTTGGATCCTCCCAGGGCCGGAGAAAAGCTGTCTGTTTACAGCTGCAACATGACTGTCACTACGAGAGGAAAAACAAAACCTGGGCTGAATGATAATGAGACCTGGCTGTCTTTGAACACATATATTCAGAATTAATCACAATTAGCCCAAATGAAATCTTTCAGCGTGTTGCCTTCGCTCCTCGCTCTCCTCCACGCTGATAATCTCTCTCTTTGCCTTCCATTCTCCATCTGTTCCAGAGGAGCCGAAGTCATTGAAGAAAAATAAAATCATTTGGCTGTCCTTAATGTGTTTTGATTTTCCCATTAGCAACCAAGTCATTCTTCCTCACATAGGCACGAGCATAATTAGTGTCTTTCATCTGCATAAATTTGGCCTCTGAACCACAAGAATATCGATCAGGCTCACAGGCACAGCCATACCTGCAAATTATGAAGTCTGCAGTGGCAGCCGGCTGCTGTGAAACCACCATGGATTTATTCTTTTTTCCTTTTCCCATTAGGAACACATCAACAGTCTCACCTCTGGCTGCTGCTTCGATATTTACTCTCGGCCATTTCCGATACGTCACTTGATCCCGTGTCTCTTCCGACCAATGCGTTCGAACGTGAGACAACATTTTACAGTCCAGCCACAATCAGTATTAAATATTCAGTCTTCATCATCCTGTTAGTATTCATGGCTCCCCATCAGCCGGCATGGGATAATTGGTCCCACCAAAGAAATCTCTCTGCTATCTCAAGAGGAGATGAGGGCTAAAACTAATCATGTAACAAAGTCAGTATCTGTTCATATGTGGGATGATTTAAACATGGGATGTACGTCAGAGAAGCCCAGAAGCTGGACTGTTGATGAAGGAAAATGTCTTTCAGAAACCTGTCTTAACCCGAGCTAACCAACTTCATGTGTATTTCAATATCAAAAGACTAATTACTAGATCAAATCTTATGCTCCTCTCAAAGATATTGAAGTCTTTAATTCTTATGTAATCACCTCATTAGTGATTGAACTGTGCTTCTGAAGCTGTTTTAAATCTGGAACAATATGCTCACACCGTATGAACGCTGCTCACTTCTGAATAATTTTCATTCGGTCATTTGTTTTTACAATCTCAGCTAAACTGTTACAATACTTCTTGTTTACTGAAGAAGAATTCAGTTGAATTGGTCCCTGTGATGAAGAGGTGAACTGTTCAGGGTGAACACTGCCTTCGCCTCAAGTCAGCTGATGATATTCTCCAGGTCACGTGACCCGGTACAGGACAAAGAGGGAAAAGATGATGAATGCAAAAAGTTCAATTTGACAAAATAAAAAAGAAATTCTACAGTTTTCAAATATTTTGGCCTGTTGAATAAAAACAATGAAAGTGTCCACAATGAATGGAGTTGAAAGTGTAACCAGTGAGAGGAGTTACGGTGTCAGCAGAAGTAAAAGCACCGTGGGATATTATGGTTTTAATTTAAGGGTTAGATGTGTTTAATATATGAACAAACAGATTTTTAATAACAAGGAAACTGAATGGAAGTGAAATCAATTGAAGTGCAACACTGAAAGGAGTTGTACTGTCAGTTAAAGTAAAAGTGCTGAAAGGAGCTGCAGGAAAGCTTTTAAATAACCCAAACGTTTAGAGTCCTTCAGACTGGAACATCTCCATAAACTACAGAATTAATATCAGTTTACAATGTTAAATGTTTCTGCTGAGGAACACACTTTGGAAATGGTTGCAGAAACTGGAACAACTGATGCATCCAAATTTAATATAATATAATCAATTTCAAAAGAGTCCCAACGTTTTTGGGAACAGGGTTGTAATAATAATAATTGATATGATGTAAAGTAGTCATCTCAAAAATTTGTATTTAAACAAACAACACTTCAGTTGCTATCTATCACTGAATGACATCACACAATGATCATGTGACCCACTGATGAAAGCTCTTCCATTTGCAGTATTATGGTGGATAGTTTGGGTCTTTGGAAGGTGAAATCCAAAAACCTAGCTGCAGTTACTGCTTACTGCCACAGGGGCCGCCACCGAGAACAGAACAGAGATCTTTGAGACTTAAGTTCGAGTCTCCACCCTTCGAGTTTGTCTCTGCGGCTGCAGCATGTAGTTGTAATAGTTTAACTATGCAGCCTGGGAGGCATGACGACATGTTTCCAGGAGTTTAAAGAGATCATAATATTAATTGCTTCATTTACAGAGAGGATACACTCTTGATGGTGTTGGAGTGGATCCTAACATCTGCCTGCCCCCTAGCAGCTGGAATGAAGTCTAATAAAGGAATTAGGGAACTTCTCAAACTTTTAATGCCAATGAGGGGAGTGAGCGTGCGCCAACTAATGAAATGAAGTGACATGTCTTACTCTTAAACCTTAATGTCTTCTGGTTACTTTCTTTTTTCTCTTCTTGTTATCTGCCTTGCTAAAGGAGGGAAGTCTGAGAATTGTCAGGAGCTGAACTACCTGAAACAGAAGATTCCTGTTTGACCCATTAGACCAGGGGTGTCAAACATACGGCCCGCGGGCCGGATCCAGCCCGCCAGGGGGTCCAGCTCGGCCCGCCAGATGACTTTGCTAAGTGTGAAAATTACAGAAAGACATAAATTGCATTTCTATGAGAATATGGAGGTTTATGAGTACAAATGTTTTTTTGTTTGTTTTGTTTTTGTTTTTTTAATCGATCCAGTAATTGCTTCAAAAACAGTGTAAATGCGACATCTGCTCCGGAGGAAGAAGCGCTCGGTGCCACAGGCAGCCGCGCTCGCTGCTCGCTTTGTGACGCGTTTGACGTCAAACGCGTCACAAAGCGAGGGAATCTGCAGAGGAGAGCCGGGGCAGATAAACAGTGGGCTGATGTCTGAGTTTTTGGTCTTTATGTTTCTAGTTTATTGTAGAAAGACCTTAAAATAGGGTTTATCATCCAAAAACCTTCACCAATGATTTAAACATAGAGAAATGTTGTCGTTATTATGCTATGATTTTACTGGTCTGGCCCACTTGAGATCAAAGTGGGCAGTATGTGGCCCCTTAACTCAAATGAGTTTGAAACCCCTGAGTTAGACTAACGCCTTCATTTATCATAGTGATGTTAAAACATCTGACTTCATCAAAAGTGTTTCTTGGTCTAACACAAGACTTGACTTGTGAAAGTTTGTGAACTGCCTCAGTGTAATTTTGTGTTGCTGTGTTGGCAATTACGAAGATTACAAATTAATACAGTGATTCAACTGACAAAGTGAAAGTTGACTCAGGGTCCTTCTGATGTTTGTGGGACAGCTCTATCAAGGATATATGATACGTTTACTTGACCCTTAATCAGTGTGTCTCATCCGTGATTGTAAACGACACCAAACATCACTGATGTTGTGTTTTAATAAATAAAGTGATGTTGAGGTGTTAATAAATAAAGTGATACTGTGGTATTAATAAATAGTGATGTTGTGTGTTAATAAATAAAGTGATGTTGAGGGGTTAATAAATAAAGTGATGTTATAGTGTTAATACATAAAGTGATGTTCAGGTGTTAATAAATGAAGTGATGTTATAGTGTTAATAAATGAAATGATGTTGAGGTGTTTATAAATAAAGTGATGTTGTGTGTTAATAAATAAAGTGATGTTGTGGTGTTAATAAATAGTGATGTTGTGGTGTTAATAAATAAAGTGATGCTGTGGTGTTAATAAATGAAGTGATGTTATAGTGTTAATAAATGAAGTGATGTTGAGGTGTTTATAAATAAAGTGATGTTGTGGTGTTAATAAATAGTGATGTTGTGGTGTTAATAAATGAAGTGATGTTCTAATGTTAATAAATGAAGTGATGTTGAGGTGTTAATAAATAAAGTGATGTTATAGTGTTAATAAATGAAGTGATGTTGAGGTGTTCATGAATAAACTGATATGTTGTTAATAAATAAAGTGATGTTGTGGTGTTAATAAATGAAGTGATGTTGTGGTGTTAATAAATGAAGTGATGTTGAGGTGTTTATAAATAAAGTGATGTTGTGGTGTTAATAAATGAAGTGATGTTGAGGTGTTTATAAATAAAGTGATGTTGTGGTGTTAATAAATGAAGTGATGTTGAGGTGTTTATAAATAAAGTGATGTTGTGGTGTTAATAAATAGTGATGTTGTGGTGTTAATAAATGAAGTGATGTTCTAATGTTAATAAATGAAGTGATGTTGAGGTGTTAATAAATAAAGTGATGTTATAGTGTTAATAAATGAAGTGATGTTGAGGTGTTCATGAATAAACTGATATGTTGTTAATAAATAAAGTGATGTTGTGGTGTTAATAAATGAAGTGATGTTGTGGTGTTAATAAATGAAGTGATGTTGAGGTGTTTATAAATAAAGTGATGTTGTGGTGTTAATAAATGAAGTGATGTTGAGGTGTTTATAAATAAAGTGATGTTGTGGTGTTAATAAATGAAGTGATGTTGAGGTGTTTATAAATAAAGTGATGTTGTGGTGTTAATAAATAGTGATGTTGTGGTGTTAATAAATGAAGTGATGTTCTAATGTTAATAAATGAAGTGATGTTGAGGTGTTAATAAATAAAGTGATGTTATAGTGTTAATAAATGAAGTGATGTTGAGGTGTTCATGAATAAACTGATATGTTGTTAATAAATAAAGTGATGTTGTGGTGTTAATAAATGAAGTGATGTTGTGGTGTTAATAAATGAAGTGATGTTGAGGTGTTTATAAATAAAGTGATGTTGTGGTGTTAATAAATGAAGTGATGTTGAGGTGTTTATAAATAAAGTGATGTTGTGGTGTTAATAAATAAAGTGATGTTGTGGTGTTAATAAAGTGATGTTGTGGTGTTAATAAATAATGTGATGTTGTGGTGTTAATAAATAAAGTGATGTTGTGGTGTTAAAAAAGTGATGTTGTGGTGTTAATAAATAAAGTGATGCTGTGGTATTAATAAATGAAGTGATGTTATAATGTTAATAAATAAAGTGATGTGTGTTAATAATTAAAGTGATGTTGTGTGTTAATAAATGAAGTGATGTTATAGTGTTAATAAATAAAGTGATGTTGAGGTGTTAATAAATAATGTGATGTGGTGTTAATAAATAAAGTGATGTTGTGGTGTTAATAAATAATGTGATGTGGTGTTAATAAATAAAGTGATGTTGAGGTGTTAATAAATAAAGTGATGTTGAGGTGTTAATAAATATAGTGATGTGTGTTAATAATTAAAGTGATGTT
The DNA here is from genome assembly GCF_022577435.1 of Embiotoca jacksoni. Lineage (NCBI taxonomy): Eukaryota > Metazoa > Chordata > Actinopteri > Embiotocidae > Embiotoca > Embiotoca jacksoni. The sequence continues at coordinate 1,667,550 of NW_027185393.1, read as the reverse complement.
GTGTGTTAATAAATAAAGTGATGCTGTGGTGTTAATAAATAAAGTGATGTTATAGTGTAATAAATTAAGTGGTGTTATAGTGTTAATAAATGAAGTGATGTTGAGGTGTTCATGAATAAACTGATGTGTTGTTAATAAATTAAGTGATGTTGTGTTGTTAATAAATTAAGTGATGTTGTGTTGTTAATAAATAAAGTGATGTTGTGTTGTTAATAAATAAAGTGATGTTGAGGTGTTAATAAATAAAGTGATGTTGTGTTGTTAATAAATAAAGTGATGTTGAGGTGTTAATAAATAAAGTGATGTGTGTTAATAATTAAAGTGATGTGATGTTAATAAAAAGTGATGTGTGTTAATGAATAAAGTGATGTTGTGATGTTAATAAAAAGTGATGTATGTTAATAACTAAAGTGATGTTGCGTGTTAATAAGTGATCTTGTGGTGCCAATAAGGTAGTTAATGCTAGTTATTCAAATTTATTGGAATATTTGTAACAGCTTAAATTTTTTAGAACAACCTATTGATGTAACTACATACACGTCAGTGTGCTATTTAAATATCATAAATCCATGGATTTATTGACCACTAATTACTAAAACCCATATTCCCGTCTCTGTTTTAATTCTTTTAAATTGTTAAAGTCTACATGAACCACATGCCGATCAGCATTTGTGTGCATGTGAAAGCAAAACTTGTAACTTTTTTTTAACCAGGTATCTATTTTGTTGTCTGTATTTCAGTTTTGTATTTCCTATTTTATTTTGAAATGACTTTCCTTTTGTGTTGGTTTTGTTTTACTTCCTGCCTTTGGGTTTTCCCGCCTGTTTTTGCCCTCACCTGCGTCTCGTTACTCATCATCACTCAGTGTACTTAGTTCTCCCTCCTCTTTAGTTCTCTGTCAGTCTGTCATTGTTCTCGTTTGGCTCTTATTTGTTTTATCTGTAAGTACTTTTGTTCTTGCATTTTTTTTTGCATTTAGTTTTATGCAGTTAAATTTTGTTGGACCATATTGTGTTTTTTTCTGGAAATTTCACAGAAATAATTATGACAACACAAACTGTTTTCCAGTTTCCTCATTACTGAAAGCAGGGAGACAAAGTTGTGCTCATGAAACAATGAAAAATGGATGTAAACCCACAGTGTAGTCTAAAAAACATAAATGTTTTGCTTCTAAAATGACCAACGAACTGAAATAGCGTGAACAATGTATTTGCTATGACTTGTATACTTGGTGAAGAAAATTCAGATTTTTTTTTTTTCCTTTGGTGATAAGAATTTGATGCCGACAGAAAACCGACCACTTCAGAGTATTTAACTGTAAAAAGGCCTCAGCTCAAATGTGTTTGACAGTATTATAAATCACGCTTTTAAAGAGGATGAAAGGAATTATTGGAACATCAACTCCATGTTGCCAAAGTGAGTGAGTGAAGTAACCTATCCAAGTGCAGAGCATGGTCCAAATGAAACTGTCTCTGCCGTTTATTTCATATTTATTTATTTATTCATGTGGAGATGAAACGGTTGCTATTCTGTTTACACATACGGTACACCAGCTCTCTGCTTTTTCTTGAAGCGTTAAATATGTTCAGTGTGGTCGGGTATGAATACTAATTGTAATACATAATATGGACCGCATGTTTTTGTTCCTTCTGACCGTGGTATCTTTTAAAGCACGGGTCTCCAGCCTTTTACTTTGACAAAATGAAACATTTACTCACGTAGCTGAGCTCCACCAAACCAGCTGAATGAGCTTTTTTACATCTTTTTTTTAACATTTATGGAGTATTAATGGCAGAAATTGTAATATTTATGTTTGAATTGGTTGCTTTCAGATTCCATCTTTTAGATTATGGAAACAACAAATTCAGCAACTAAGAATTTTATTTTTGTTCCAGCATTAATGACTCAAAATAATATTGTCTGTGATTAATAAAGTAAATAATTGATATTCGTCATGATTAAGTTACATGCTAAGATCCATCCATCCATCCATCATATTCAGGGAAGGACAGGCAGAACAGACTTGATGAGTTCCCTCCTCTGAGATTCCCAGGTGCTTCCAGACCAGCTGGATGAGTCACTCCAGTGTGTGTTTGTGAGTAATATGTTCCACACACACTACGTTTTTCTAATTAAACTGAAAATATCAAATTAACTTCTGCCTCGTGTGCACATTAAACGCAGCTTTACAGTAGTTCAAGCACGAACATAGTCTGTCACAAGAACCTTCTCCGTCCAATTGTTCCAAGAGTCTGTCCCAATCAGTGCGCTTTAGAACCGAGCCAGCGTTCATTCATTCTCCCCACTCTGCTCTCCACATCGCTCTACAACAGCGGCCAATCTCCCCCAGCATCCTCCCACGTTATCAAAACGTTGTCTTTGTTCATATCATGTTCGTTCTTCTCCGTGTTTCGTGATCTCAGGAATCGTCTGCATCATGCTGGCTCACATTGTTCCAGAGCATCACTCCAGCAGAGTCATCGGCGAACACAGTGTATGACTTTCTGGAATTAATAATCTGACGCTGGTCCTGACTGAAACAGTTGTACTGAATAAATATATAATGAGTTCTTGTATTTGTTTTTTTTTTAGAAAGCCACCAGACTTTTACTTTTAAATTATAATATAAATCTTAAATTATGGTCATGAAATACAATACAAGGTGTAGTATGAATATACTATAATGTTATGGTAGTGATATAAACCTGACGGCACCACCTGCCTGTCGCTCAAAAAGGCACGCCCCCAAACATATCATTTTTTAAGACCTAATATCTAATTAACGACGGGATTATTTACAGACAGACAGACAGACAGACAGAAAACTAATAAGGAGTGACTTTAGTGAATGAGATCGTACCGATGAAAAATGTATTGACTTTGTATTTCTTTAGAGGATGTAATGCGAGTCTATGGAGCTGCAGCCGACCTCTAGTGGCACTCGGTGGTTTTGCAGTTTAAGGCCTTTCTGCATCGGCCTCATCTTTCAGACCCGGAAGTTACGAACACTTTTACATCCAGTCTATGGATGTGATATATGATCGGGAGTCTGCTTTCTTATTTAGAAAATTGATCAGGTTCATTAGGCCATTCCTCCATCTGACTTCCCTCCTGCGATGTTGAAATATGATCTGAGGTGCTGCAGGAGGCAGCCGGACCACATTGGGATCATTTTCATTTAGTACACTGTTAGACAAAAAATGGTGACGTTAATACATACTGTGAGATGCTGGAAATCCTGTACAGCTTTTTAAAATAAAAAATATTTTAAAAACGAATGTAAACACCAAGTTTTGACATTTTTACACCATTTTTCAGCTACAGTTTGAGGAACACTTTGTAATAACTAAATAAATTACAAAGTCCTGGAGCACTAAAGACACAAGGTCTGAGCTTGAATGTGAAGAAGCTTTTCTTCAGGGCTGGAAATAGACTTCTGCTCTGTAGAATCCAACTTTCAACTGTTGGTGCACATTAGAAATTATTGAAGACATTTTTGAAGCTCTGAAAGTCAAGAATTTAGGCCAATTTAAAGTTTGATGGTAAGACATAAAACAGCTGTTGAATGTCTGCAATTTATTCACAAATTCCTCTTCTTGTGGTTCGAAGCATCGTGTAGAAAATGTTTTTGGTCCAGCAATAACCATGGAGGGATTGTATTTGAAGACACATCAGTGACAGAGTGAATCACAGAGCGAGTGGACGGAAGAATCAGATTTGAAAAGTGAACTGAGTTGTGAGAACAGCAATTTCCTTCCTCATGCCGGAGGGACAGAGACCAGTGTGTGCTGAATAACAATCACATCTGGACTTAAAACTGAGGGCTTTATTTGGTGCTTCCAGGAGAAAGAAACCTTTAAAGGGCCTTCAGGTACCATCTAGGCCCCCGTTGCAGAAAAGAAACACCGGATGAGACCTAATGTGGGTCCAAAGGGACGGGGGGAGCCTGCGGGGATGTATCTCTCTGATGTAGAAAAGTGGCACTTGAAAAAAAGCAGGCTGTGCATGGTATTGATTACCCGTCATTCTCCACCTCCTGCCCGGCCTTTGTGACTTGGAACATCATCGTGGCAGTAAGCAGGAAGGGATAAATTGAGGAAAATCATAGCATCAAGTCTTTATACCTTAAAACACAACAACACCTTCAGACAGAATTCAGGGTTTTCAGAAAATACTGTAACAGGTGGAGGAAAAGGTTTGGTATCATTATCTCGGAGGTATTTTTTTTCCACAGCGGTGGCTGGTTTCAGTGAGCTACAGGTAGATTTACATTTCTTTACTTCTAGCGAGTAGCAGTTAATAGATAAATAGCTGAGACTTGTAATTGATAGGCAGTAATACCAGAGCAGTCGCAGTATTAAAAACAATATTGTGCATAGCAGTAAGTAGCCCCAGGGCATGTAAATAAGTGACTCAGTGTGGATGTACTTCTATACAAGTAGTTCCAACCCAGAAATCTGATTGGCCAACTCTGCAACGTGCTCATCACTAGAAATATCACTCCACCGTCTCCATAGCAACTATATACAGTAATTGGAATTGAATGTCATATAACATGTAATATAATATAGTTTCTACTTGTTCTAGTTCTATTAAATGACCCATTTGGTGAAGTCGGGTCTCTTTTGGTCGTTTTTGGTCGCTCTGAGCACCCGTACCGTAACACCACGGATAGTCACGCACTTACAGTCCTAGAGGAGGCTAGCTGGACCGGTTTGGTTTGAACACATGACACGGAGCTAAAATGTTAAAAACACATGAGTCCATGGATATCTTTGTTCATCAGATATCTTTGTTCATCAGATATCTTTGTTCATCAGATATCTTTGTTCATCACATATCTTTGTTCATCACATATCTTTGTTCATCATATATCTTTGTTCATCAGATATCTTTGTTCATCAGATATCTTTGTTCATCAGACATCTTTGTTCATCATATATCTTTGTTCATCAGATATCTTTGTTCATCATATATCTTTGTTCATCAGATATCTTTGTTCATCAGACATCTTTGTTCATCATAGATCTTTGTTCATCAGATATCTTTGTTCATCATATATCTTTGTTCATCAGATATCTTTGTTCATCAGATATCTTTGTTCAACAAATATATTTGTTCATCAGATATCTTTGTTCATCAAATATCTTTGTTCATCAGATATCTTTGTTCATCAAATATCTCTGTTCATCATATATCTTTGTTCATCATATATCTTTGTTCATCAGATATCTTTGTTCATCATATATCTTTGTTCATCAGATATCTTTGTTCATCAGACATCTTTGTTCATCATAGATCTTTGTTCATCAGATATCTTTGTTCATCATATATCTTTGTTCATCAGATATCTTTGTTCATCAGATATCTTTGTTCATCAAATATATTTGTTCATCAGATATCTTTGTTCATCAAATATCTTTGTTCATCAGATATCTTTGTTCATCAAATATCTTTGTTCATCAGATATCTTTGTTCATCAAATATATTTGTTCATCAAATATCTTTTTTCATCTGGAATGATCTCCTGTATCTGGAATGATCTCCTGTATCAGGAATGATCTCCTGTATCAGGAATGATCTCCTGTATCAGGAATGATCTCCTGTATCTGGAATGATCTCCTGTATCAGGAATGATCTCCTGTATCTGGAATGATCTCCTGTATCAGGAATGATCTCCTGTATCAGGAATGATCTCCTGTATCTGGAATGATCTCCTGTATCTGGAATGATCTCCTGTATCAGGAATGATCTCCTGTATCAGGAATGATCTCCTGTATCAGGAATGATCTCCTGTATCAGGAATGATCTCCTGTATCTGGAATGATCTCCTGTATCAGGAATGATCTCCTGTATCTGGAATGATCTCCTGTATCTGGAATGATCTCCTGTATCAGGAATGATCTCCTGTATCAGGAATGATCTCCTGTATCTGTCCTTGTGACAGCGGAGCTGGAGGAATCTTTTGGAGAACGTCCTCCTCTGTCCCTGCAGCAGGTGGTGGAGAGGGTGGTCAGGATTATCCAATATGGATAATAGTTTGTTCAGCGTCCTCCTCTCCACCACCTTTTCCAGACTGTCCAGTTTGTAGCCGATGATGGAGCCGGCCTTCTTAACCAGTTTGTTAAGTCTGTTGGTGTCTCCGGCTCCAATGCTGCTCCCCCAGCAGACCACAGTGAAGTACAGTTCACTGGCCACAACAGATGGTAGAACATCTCCAACATCTCGCTGCACACATTGAAGGATCGAAGTTTCCTCAAGATAAAGAGTCGACTCATCCCCTTCTTGTAGACAGCGTTGATGTTGGTCTTCCAGTTCAGTCTGTTGTCATGGAGACACCAGGTACTTGTACTCCTCCACCATGTCCACCTCCTCTCCCAGAACTCTCAGCGGTTGTGGAGCTGTCGTCTTCCTCCTGAAGTCAACCACCATCTCTCTGGTCTTGGCCACGTTCAGGAGGAGGTGATTTCTACCAGCCCACTCCACAAAGTCCTCCACTACTGCCCTGTACTCCTCCTCCCGTCCATCCCTTATACACCGACCACTGACTCCTCCTCCCGTCCATCCCTTATACACCGTCCACTGCAGAGTCATCAGAGAACTTCTGCAGATGTCTTGACTCTGAGTTGTACTGGAAGTCAGTGGTGTATAAGGTGAACAGGAAGGAGACAGAACAGTTCCCTGTGGAGCTCCAGTACCACTGACCACCGTATCAGACAGCACACTGCCCAGACGGACAAACTGTGGTCTGTCTGTCAGGTAGTCAGTGATCCAGGAGACGGTGGGCGCGTCCACCCCCACCACCCGCAGCTTCTCCCTCAGTAGCAGTGGTTGGATGGTGTTAAATGCACTGGAGAAATCAAAGAAAGTGATTCTCACAGATTCACCGGTTCCATCCAGGTGAGACTGAGCTCGTTGCAGCAGGTAGATGATGGCATCGTCCACTCCAACATGAGGCTGGTACGCAAATTGTAGAGGGTCCAGAGAAGATTTCACCAGCGGCCTGAGGTGGGCCAAGACCAGCCTCTCCAGAACCTTCATCACATGAGATGTGAGGGCAACCGGTCGATAGTCGTTGAGTCCGGATGGAGTCGTCTTCTTCGGTACAGGAACCAGACAGGACGTCTTCCACAGCACCGGGACCTCCTCCTGCTTCAGGCTCAGGTTGAAGAGGTGTTGTAGGACCTCAGCCAGCTGGACGGCGTCAGGTCTTCAGGACCCCGGGGCTGATGCCGTCAGGTCCTGCAGCCTTGCGCTGGTGGAGTCTCTCCAGCTGTCTCCTAACCTGGCCAGTCGTCACAGAGAGGGGGGTGAGGGGTCATGCCGTCGATGGTACATAAGAGTCTACTGATGTAACTGATTGTTTTCCAGTTGTTAGTCATACCCCATGTGTTTTCTATGGGAAACGCTAACACCTACCAAACTTAATATAATATTAAGCAAAATCATGATAATTATATTTATCTCATCCAAAGCATTCTTGTTGTTTAAATTTCTGGTCTCCAACTGCAACGACTGGCACTTTGTATGCTTGCTAACATTTCCGAACACTTCCCTTGACGATCACATTGTGGACGAGGACATTTTCCAAATGCTTCCCTCAGTGTCTCGGACAGCAGCTCTCAGTGATTCATACGAAGTTTACCAGCCAGATGTGAAAGGTGAATGCTGCAGTTCCCAGTTGGAGGCCTGACATCGCACTGGGACGTCTGAGATGGTCCGGCTGTTTTTAAGGGATTTGGTGACATACAATAGCTGAATGTCAGTTTACATTACAGCGACGGCCCCTTGTGAAGGAACCCTGCTCTCTGAATGTTTGGGGAAATCGAAAAGCTTTCCTGCAGTTCCTTTCAGCACTTTCACCTGGTGTTACAGAGTGTGTGTTGTAGATAATGAGGGAACGTGTGACCGAGTGTTGCAGCGCGGCTCACTGACGTCTTCCTAATTGATCAGTAGTTTGCCGACAGAAAATACAGTTGCGTTGTGTTTACAGTGTGTTCAAATAGGAAGCTGTAATTTTCCTGGAGACCTCATGACTTCCATCTGTGCTGTGAACTGAACTTAACACATTGAATTAACTGTTGTTACATATGCAGCTTCATGGCATTACAATTGTCTACTATCTTTGGAAAGATGTTTTTCCAATACAGCCCATTTCTTTATTGCATCCCACATGATCTGACTGGATCTGTTGATGTCATGGCATCAACCAAAACTTAATTTTATTTAAGTAAAAGAAGAGAAACTGCCTCACAGCAGTAAAAACATGAAGAATATAAAGTAAAACCAATAAAATTAAACAAAATCATGTTCAACAATCAGTTGAAAGAAAGGTGTCGTATGATATTGGGGTTTTGGGCTCCCATGGTTTCCCATGATGCACTTATTGAGCTGATTTCAATACTTTATTACTTCCCAAATCAACAAAATATATGGAGTCATTAACATTTATCTCACAGAGTTCTTTTCCCAGCGCTGTGAAGAAGGTTTTACAACACCATTTAAATCGTCATGCTGGGAAACAAAATTTACATAAAGTATGAATTAATGAAAAGAAGAGTAAGAATTGTCAAATTGAGAGGGTTGTGTTCAGGAACTCATGACTTCCGTACTTCCTTCTTTCCCATACCCCCTCAGACTAACACCGCTACGAACATTAACAACGGCTCTGCGGCCAAGGAAGCGACACTACACCAGCTAAATGGTACTCAGCCATCTCCATTTTTCACTGTACACCGTCGGATGACTGTGAGCCGAACCGTATCACCTCTCAGCATCGGACTTCACTCGAGAGGCCACATAAACCGATATTTTGGTACCAAGTAAAAAACCTGTTGTTCTATGGTACCACAGATGTTCCATGGAAATACTGGGAATTAACAACATGTGACATGGTGGCAGGTCTACTGTCTTCTCTGTGTCACGCAGCATTTTGAACACAAACAGGAAACACCTCAAACTCACTGGAACAGTTGGAAGACACATCTGGATCTGAATTTAACATGAAACAGTTTAAGTTGGTAACTTTATATGAAACATCTCATCCCAGTGTTCACAAAGGCTAACATTAGCCTGTCGAGGTTAACGTGTGCATGTGTGTGTGCGCGCGCGTGCGTGTGTGTGTGTGTGTGTGTGTGTGTGTGTGTGCGTGTGTGTGCGTGTGCGTGTGTGTGCGTGTGCGTGTGTGCGTGTTAGCACAGTGTGTGTGAAGCAGCTTCTGAAATATGAGTTTATGTTGAAATACATTAAATTGATGAATATTTTTTGTATTGAATGAAATATTGAGAATAGCAGCTGTCACAACCACAAAACTTCAATTGGCAATTATGTACAAATAACTTTGATTACCGATTAAACTCTCTTTTTTCTTATTTTTAATAATACACTATTAAGAGGAGACATATTTTGGATATAAATAGAGGAACGTATAAAGAGCTCCTTTGACTGCTTCACTGCAAATCCACCAGGTTCTTCAGCTTTTCTTTTTCATTTGGCTTTAAACCAGCGAGCCCTCAGCGGGGCTGCGCTGTTTGTCTCTGCAACTAAATCCTCGATGTTAACATCAATACATGCTCATTAAAATCCAGTCAGTCGGATGTCACATTAAGCTCCTCAAGATAAACAGTTGGTGAATCTGATTCTTCACTCATGACATTAAACCACAGCAGAGGAGGGCACCAGAAGATGACTTCATTTAAAAGAGCAGTCAAATCTCCCTCTGTGGAAAACGATGTGGAAACAGTGATGGAAACATCCTGTTACTCACCTCTTCTTATCTTTTTATACAGACTGAATGGAAACGCTTGTAATGAAGTATATGGTGTGATTGTTGTCACTTAAAATCCGCCGATTAGGTGATCATTTAATGACTGTGACGGAAAGGTGAAGAGGGGGAAAGGGGGGAATCAGACCAACATATTCCCTCAGTTTCTCTGCAGTAAAGGTGGTTAATAGAAGCTCTGCTGAAGGCGTCATAGCCGGAGTCTTTCCCAGCTGACTCTGGGTGAAGGTGGGGGGCAGCCTGGAGAGGTCATCAGGCCATCACAGGGCCAGACAACCAGTCACACTCATGTACACCGACAACCATGTTAGAATATGCAGTTCACCTCACAACCATGTCTTTGGATTGTGGGAGGAAGCCGGAGCACCGGCAGAAAACCCACTCCGGCACAGGGAGAACATGCAAACTCCACAGGTAGCACTTTTTAAAAATCAAGTTTTTCCTGCAATTTCACTGTAAAACATGACATCAAACTCTACAAACTGCATCACTATTTTTAAAACTTGAATAATTCTAGTTTAATGGGAATTTGTGGAAACACTGTGTGAACGTATGTGTTGACAGATCAAAGCGTACCTGTGTGTATTCTCCTGAACTGTGATGTGAATATTTCAGAGGATTCAACAATATTTTAGGTTTATAAAATAGGATTTATTTGATAGTTTATTTTAGGATAGAATATGCAGTGAAATGTATGAAGGTAATTTCCTGCTCTGGTAGAATCAGTCAAGCAACACCTACTGAGTGGTCTTTGTTTGAAGAGTATTTCTGGTAATGTTTGCTTGTATTACTCACATAATGGGGACATAAAGAAAAACCCTGGGAAAGTAAATTATCAAATTTTAATTTGAAGATATGGTTAGGTTTTGGGTAAGTCTCCAGGAAATAAATGTGTCAATGTAAAGTCCTCTGAGCTGATGGAAACTCCAGCAGAATCACGTGATTTCTAAATGGGCACTTTGTGTACTGTTAAATAAAAACTGTTTGCATCTTCCGCCGTCCTCCAGTATCATCGCACCTTCCTGGCACTGACTCCATGTCGACCAATGGCGCTTCTCCATTGAACAGGAACAATATTTCAACCCCAAACATGAGACATTTCCCTGCAGTGCGCGGGTTTCTTCCACCTGTGCCCACGCCTGTCTGCGCGGACGCGACCACGGGCGCATGCACGTCGCTCTTCGCGAATCCTGGTGAGCCGCAGAGCTGGGCGGTATCCTGGACGATGCCAGACTGGACCAGCGAGCCCACCAAGCGCCGCTCCTGACGGTCCAGTCAATACCAGGTCCCTGTCAATCATTGGTGCCCGCTGTCATGTCTCTGAGGACATTCTGCTCATTAATATCCTCTTTCTTACGAGTTGCATAGCTTCCGTCCACTTTTAGTTCTCAGTCTTGTTTCCGGTCAGATATTCTGTGGCGCGTCTCGGAGTTTCTGAACCTTTTATTTTACCAGCAGATTCTTTGTTTATGAATGTGGAAGATCGTCTTGTTTTCATGAACACACTTCCTCCATTCAGCCTTGTATTTATTCTGGACGCCTGTTAATGTGAAGAAGTCGTGCCCGGGGTGTGTGTGATGGAGAGCGAAGTGTCCGCGCATCAAGTTGAACACATTTAAACACAACAGGACCGGAAATAACGGGGTAGTACTTACAAATTAAAAGCACACATAGAAGAAGAACTGCTGGGAAACAAAAATGTAACTGCACACGTGCATAGAGGAATAATACGGTTAATAATAGAATCAGTTAAATATCTCCATTTACATTAAATAGGCTCCAGATAACTTCACTCAGGCCCACTGTCGTATGTCTAAATTTGAATTGAATTGACCATCCTCTCTCCAACATCTTTTGCCCCATCATATTAAACCTCTATGAGTCATTCTGTGTTTTCTATCTTTCCCACAGAAGCTGACGGGAGCAAGTCCCAGAAAAATATATTTTATAATCTAATTCTCCCCGAGTCACCTTCATATTTACAATGCACTGATTCACGTCCTGCCCTGTAGAGATTCATAAAACGCACGATCCTCAAGAAAACAATGCTTTTATTTTGATAGGCATTGCCGGAAGTCGCGGTGTTCCTCAGTTAAACTTGATGCTGGTCCCTGGCGGTGACAGGCAGAAGTCTCGATCGGAGCCTCGCCACCTGGCGAAGCGAGTTTACTGACTTGAGGCGTCTCCAGGTGTTAGACGGATCCCACAGCTGTCCCACCGCATTCATCCACGCTTCCTCTCTCGCTCTCTCTTTTTTTCCACACAGATTTTCCTGAAGCGGTCATGTGTGACTCTCCGTGGTGAGACCGGGATGTCCGCTCTGTGAGACGGCGGGTGGATGGATGGATGGATGGATGTGTCCGTTGTGGGGCGCACCGGAATAAAACTGTGAACTGACAGAGGATCGCGGCTCTGCTCTGCTCTGCTCTGCTCTGCTCTGGAGTTCATTCCTTTATTTGTTGTCCATCTCTGGGGTTGTTCCATTCACTGGAGGGAACGTGCAGCAGTTATTCATCCGGCTTTGATCACCTGCTATGAGCGTGGTGTGGAAAATACCTGGTGGAAGGTGTACAGCGGGATCCAGCCGGGGAGGACAGGACATCAGCGTCTGACACAGCTCCGCTTCTCATCGGCTTCCTTTTTCTAATCTGAGCGTGATGTGCGTGGAATGAACACAGAGGATGGATATAATTTGGGAAATACTGATCATTCTTCAAGCTAATTTTATTGTCTGCATAACAGGTGAGTTGTGGGCGTCGTTGGGCTATTCTGGGCAGGTGCATTAAATAATTCCATTGGCCGAATTATCTTCAACTTTTTGCTGAAATGATGTGAGCTGTGGTTTGTGGAACAGATGGATTTATCCAGAAGAAACGCTCCTCAGGACGCACCGTGACAGGTGGACTGAAAGCTGCAGAATATACTTCAGTTAGAGCGCCTGGCAACACATTTTCCCGGTTGTTTTAGGCTTTGGTTACCTATAGATCTGCCAGCGTGTGTGTGTGTGTGTGTGTGTGTGTGTGTGTGTGTGAGAGAGAGAGAGAGAGACTCCAGACAGGCAGAGTGTAGCCTCCAGGACTGGATGCGCAGTCTTCTGACGCACGCATGACACGGGTGGGCTTTATAATGAAAAAATAAAAAAAAAGAGCCTCAGAGAACATTTGTTGATGTTTCTGCGGATCCACGTCGCGTGGGAGCCTCTCCTCCTCTGTCCTCTCTGTCATTGTGAAGTCTCTGGACTCCGCAAACAATTCAGCCAGAGTTGTTATCAATTAAAGCATTTGTGTGCACCGCTGAGCGCACGGCACTCTGCGGTGTGAGGAGCTGATGCGCGGGGCGCGGTGGGTCATGCCGTGTTTAACGGCTCCGTGTGCGCGTGCAGGCAGATGCGCCCGAGCCATCAGCGCTCATCGGTGGAGCAGAGTTTCTCCACGCTGCTGTGTTTCAGCGAATGCAGGACTTCAACGCCCAGTTTTTACTCTGCAGCCGTTAGTTCACGTTTCACCTCCGACTGTATGAACCACTGATGCATTTTAAAACAGACACTCGTGGCCTTTTTTTTTGAAAACGTGAAAATAGAATCACATTTTCCTTTTTCCCAGTTTGCACATTCTTCCTGGAGGTTTTAAATCGAGGAAGCTGTTCAGAGATCGATCCTGATTTTTACACACCGACGCGCGTGCATACAGATACAGCATTTGAAGTGAGCAGTACAGACAACACACATTTGGAGAGTCACTGCGTCACTATTCTGTCATTTTAATGTGCTTCCAAATGACGTACACCTGGGAAATCACCGTGAAAACTTGTGCGTAATCCGCGGTATTTACGCATGACGCACGCCAAGCTCTTCTTTTCTTTTGCACACCTCGGCCCGCAGGTTGTCAGCGGAGAAAAGGGACTTGTATATGACAATCAAACACGTCAGTGGCCTACCCCCACTCTCTGGTTGAGATAGCTTTGTCTTGCAATTGTTTGAATTCAGGTCCACTTACCCGGGGGAAGATTGAATTCTTTTTCACCATAACAAAATAGATTAACTTGATTTGTAAAAAGGGAGAGAATTACTGTATGTTGCATTCACATCCGGTGGAAGGCTGCATGTGCTTTCTACCTAATCGGCTCTCAGGTAGTGAATTTAAACCTGAAAATACTTCAAACCTAAATCCACTGCTGTAGTTAGAGAACCATTCATCCATCCAGCTGTGGAACTGGAACCCTTCCGGACCAAGCTTCATTTACAATCAGTATCAAACATGAATTTTGGATATTTTAGGATGTTGGTGTTTTACTTTGACTATGGACCATGTCATTATTTACATATGCAATAAACTGTAAATTGACACACAGGATGATGAAGGTCAGTTTCGTTGCCGTGGGGAGTAACGTACAGTAACGTCCTATGTGTTTCTGGAGGAGCTTCTCCAAGTCTGTGAATAAGAAACCAGCTCATATCATGTTGGTTTGAGATCGGAACTTTCAATTGTGTTGAGTCTAATGAAATATGTTGTTGAGAATTGCATTATGGGAGCTCTGGTGATCAGATCCCATCCAGAGACCTGTGTGTTTGGTTAGGAAGGGATTCGAAACTCTTTAAGGTGTGAATGATTGTGTTGGTCCTGTGCCGGACGGCGACCTGTCCGCAGGTGGAACAAAAGGCTTTTGAAGGCTCTTGTTGTTTTGAATCCATTTCAACATGGATGTCTTTGGTGAAAATCTTCCCCTCGTGAGGCGGGAACAAGTGGAAGCATTTGCACACAACAGTTGTTCGACAAATATCTGAAGGGACGAACGTCATTCATCAGCTGACTGTACACACGTGAACAAGAATGGCAGGACTTCAAAAGCAGCCTGTTAATCTGATGAGATCGTGGATATGAAAGTTTCCTCGGTGCCAACACTTTAATCTGTGATGCAATGAAGAGTTGTGATGACAGTGGAGAGGAGACACTCTGGGCACTGTTACAGCCGCATGAGCTGCTTCTCACAGTGGGCTTCGCAATCATGACTCTGAAGGTAACATGACAGCTGTCTCTCCATCCATCGGGTTTTACATGCATTTTCATTTTGCGCATGAAAAACCCTGAATGGAAACACTTAAATTGTATATTGAAAAACAAAAATGCAACAAAAACATCAGATCTTTAGGAAACTGTAACCTTAGCAGAACTGCCATATTTCATTCATGTTTTCTACATGATATGTACAGAACTGTAGTGGATGCAAACAGGCAGTCATTTGCATGCAGTAAAACATTGTGCTTCATTTGTATGGAAACCAAAAAGAAATTGAAGTTTTTAATATGGTTCTTTTTATTTTGTTTTGCTGTGTGTTGTGCTATTAGATTATGTTGCGTTGTCATTTTACACTTTAAATAAATTGAATTGAATTGAATTGAATTGAATTGAATTGAATTGAATTGACCTCCACAGTTTTGATCTTATTTCTGTGGGATTTAAACAGGAAGTGTGATGTCACACAGATTTATATTGTAGACTACAACCAGCAGTTCTTGTTAACAGGAAATATAAACAACTGAATGTGATTATTCTTATAAGTCATAAGCAGTGTGTGTTTTCTTTATAATTTATTAACAGATTTCTGGACATGTGAAATAATGGTGCCCTGGAACACACCAACTCTAAATATAAAATATGCATTGACAAAAGTCATTAAGATATTATAACTATAAGTGTATAGTGGTTGTGTGCTCAGACTTCACTGATCTCTGTCACTGACTTTTTTTCAAGCGAACCTTTTCACATCTTTAAAACAGAAGGTTTCAAACTAAATCAGTAGATCTGTTAAATGTTAAAGGTGCTCTGTTTTGGTCTCCACCAGCTCCTGACAAACATATGTCTAGTTGCTAAATGCTCCACTCTGTTCATCAGCCAATAGTCTAGTGTCTACCGTGCTTGTTGTAGGTCGGAAAACCAAAACAATGAGCTGAAAGATGCTAAAAAAGGTCAGTAGAAGTGCAGAGAAGTGGTGTTAGAGTGATGAACGTCACCGCAAACAAGCTTTTTTCATTAAATGCAGTCATTTGATCCATAAGCAATAAAATTGATTATTGAAGTGATAAATACTGAGTAGCTTTAAGGTCTTAAAATACTGTTGTCAACATTCAGCACAACCAGAAGCTTCTGGCTCGTTACGGAGGAGAAAGCCTTCCTGTTATTATTCCTTCCGTGAGACCTGGTTTCAATGTAAACTTCTCACTTTATGTAAAGTCACCAAGACAGAAACGTTACATTTTTCACTGCTTGCAGCGCCACAAACAAACGTCGCCCTCCACTGTGTTGGACATGAGGCAGAAATCTGAGGCCACAGGTCCGGAGCTGGGGGTCAGAGCTCTTGGGGATTTTTTCACTAGCACCATTTCCGACAACCTTTTGATGGTTTGCCCCGGCTGTAAATTAAAAACCTGGAGCAGGGTGGCCCGCGTCAGGCTGATGTTAATGGGGGGTCAATCTCATCTGGAGTTTCAGCTCTCAGGTCTCCCACTCGCTTTTGGTTTGTCAACACCTTTTGTTTTTTTGAAAATCAGCCGAGCACAGATTGAGGCCGTTACTTCCTGGTTTCTCTCCGTTGTTCCTGATAAAATAACGAAATGGTGAATGTTTGAATGATGAAGCTGCTCCCTTCAGGTTATAGGACACACTATGAGAGTCTTTTAGAGCTAAATCCTCGTTCAAACACGACTCCAGGCTGGAGATCGAGGGGAATCATCATCTTGGCTGTGGTGTCATTTCATTATGGATTGCTAATTATAAACCAGGCTTTTATGGTTATTTGACGACATTGCTTGGATGTCACACAGCCTCCGTGTAGCCGTCCTCAGCCTTAGTACAGGAATGTGTGTTTAATGTGTGTCATGTGATCACTGGACTGAGCTCAACATGTTAAACGGTGGTTCCCACAAACATAAGCAGAGGGCAGAAAAATAGAGCTCCAGGACTTCAGGTTCAGATGGAAATACAGTCTATTGGGAATCGCATACGTAATGCATGCTGATAGTTTTCCATAATTCAGCCTCCATGATATTCCACAGAGGCCGTATGTACGTAGAAGATGAATACACAAAAGAGCAATGAAGGTAAAGCAGAGCCGGATGAATCCACTGTGGGACCGCTCGGGCTCATTTTTACTGCTCGGTGCAGATTAGTGTTGGCTGTTTGCTTCAACTGTATGCTGTGACTCACGGCTGCTGGATGTGGTGATGAAGGAAGATAACTGCACCCAAAAACACTCTTTTTGTTGCTATTTTTGCACAATCTTTATTTGTGAACAGTTGACCAATGATTTTACAAGATTTTATTATCTGCTCAGTTTGAAGCTGAACGGTTGTTTGTTTTGGAGACCTCTGGTTCAAAGCTGATTTGGTCTGGGCATTTTTTAACGATAGTTGTCAGTCTTGGGAGTTTAACGTGTTTAAAGCTCTGGTTGGGAAAAAGGACTGGAAGTTAAAAGACAAACGGAAAATGAAACGTGCGAACTAAAGGCACAATGGTGATATGACAAGTCATCAGTGGCTGCTCGTTGCAGGTTACCAGCATTTCAGGTACTTTCAGGTTCCCCACTGTGACCATTCAATTCAATTCAATTCAATTCAATTCAATTCAATTCAATTCAATTCAATTCAATTCAATTCAATCCAATTCAATTCAATTCAATTCAATTCAATTCAATTCAATTCAATTCAATTCAACTTTATTTATATAGCGCCAAATCACAACACAGGTTATTTCATGGCACTTAACACATTAAAGTCCTTACAGCAAGACTTTACAATATTACACAATAATTCAACAATTCAACAATTCCCACATAAGCTAGGAGGGAAAAAAACTCCTCTTTAAGTTAGAAAAACCTCCAACAGAGGGAAGAAAAACTCCCTTTTAACAAAAATTTAAATTTTCATTTTCTAGCTAATCTTCTGTAAATAAAAGAGCAAAGAATAACGAGTCAGTGACATTGAACCTTTTATAAAGTAACTGCAACTCTACCAAATGTGATGCAGCAGAAATGAACAACAAATGCTACATCAGTTTTAATCCCACTAGTACAAGGCAGCCTCGTCATCGTCGTCGTGAATGTGCAGCGCTTTAGTACCTTCAAACGATGGAGGAAGTTTTGGACCCCTGAAGTCCTTGATCCCGGACTGGGGGCAGCTTCTTGCTTCGCTTGCTGGGTAATTGAGCCTCGATGTGAGCTCACAGAGGGGAAGCCACTCAAATGATGCTTTTTTGATTTGAAAGATCAATTAAGTGTGATAACCAGCTTCCGTTACTGGTAGTTTAGTTTCAGCCTCTTGATTATTTGAGTTTCACTTCTCTGCTTTGTCGTTTTCAAAGATATTTAATATCTTTAATGGCCACAAGTATTGACTGAACCGTCCACCATTATACAAGTCACCAGGCTGCCTTCAGGCTCTATTGTTGCTCTAATGACCAAATCAAAGATCAGAAATTCAGACCAATCAGATACAGAAATGAGTCTGGCTGCATCACATAGTTAGATATCAATAAGTAGTGATTTTTGGTGGCCACTCGTTGTGGTGAGATCTATAAAGACTTGTGTGTGCTTTTACACAGTGTATTTCTTTTGTGGCAAAATGCCAGAGGAGTGTTGTCACAGCAGACACTCAGAGGAGCTCTCAGTATCTTTTCTACTGCAGCATCTGTTAGCTTCCTCCACCAGGAAGTGCTCAGAGGGCTTCGTCCAAACAGGACCTGACATTATGTGGCAGGTGGACCAAACTCTCTGTTGCTCTCCGTCTTTTTTTTTTTTTACATTTTCACTCCTCAGCTTGGTCTCAGCAGAAATCCTCCCATTCAGTGTGACAGATCGGTATAAAAGGGCAGCATCTCTGTTTTCTTCTCTTGTTTTATTTAATGCTCCTGAACATGTGAAAAGATGGAGACCTTTTTAATTCAGCGTCGATCCATTTATCTGAGCCTCTCGATGGCTGTCTCTTTCAATCCTTTACCTGTTGTCCAAACAGTCCACTCTCTTATGATAAACTATGTGCAGCCACTATTTCTGTCTGGATATATTTACAATAGTAGCAATGTTATTGTTCAACCCAGTATCACGGCAAAGCGTGAAATAGACACGCCGGCCCACTCCAGTAAAATGTGAAATAGACACGCTCTAGCCTGTCTAGGCGTGACAGTTGCACGTTTTGAAAGCGGGAAACTTCTACACACATAAATGTCATGTGACGCGGGATCATGTGACCAAGGTGCCGCAACAGAGACAATAAAGGACATTTTTTTCACGGTATTAGGAGGAAGGAGGGTTGACTAACCGCCAGCATGTTCTTTAGCCATAAGTTTAATTTTCCTGTAAATCACAAGGCTCTATGCCTGCAGGTTTACTGCATGTAGGTTTAATTTTTCTCCACTATAGTAAAGCGTGTAACTGTCACGCCGGTTTTCAGTTGCACCGCTTTCGGTTCTCCCCTATGAACCCACTGTCTTGGGCCTAAGAGGTTAAAGACAGTTACAGCGGCCACAACTAAAAGAAAATGCTAATTAAACTAAAAATGGAACTTTTACATTTGTTCTATTGTATAAGGGAACCTTTGATGTAAAGAGGTTTTATCCAAAGAACCTCAATTAGCAGATTTAAAATGCTTTGATGGCACTAACATTTTTTTTTTTTTTTTGGGGGGGGGGGTTTCACTTTCTACATTCTCCTTAAATAACTGTTTATGTCTTTGTTGGGTTCAGTTTTCTTGTTCTTTATGCTTGAATTCAGCCCAGCATGTTGTCAGCATTAGAGGTTTGGCAGGTCGATTGTGTGTCGTTCTGTTTCCTGTGTCGAGCTGACAACCTGTTGAGGAGCTTCACTACAAGACAAAGTGTGTTGAGTTGTAATACATCTCCTCCTCCTCCTCCTCCTCCTCCTCCTCCTCCTCGTTGCTCCTTTAACCAACCCGTGCGTTCGTATTTTGCCCCGTGGAGCTGATGCTAAAGTGGAATTTCAGCATGCAGAGCAAGTTTGATGAGAGCGTTGAAGGTTTATAAAATTCAATATTAAATTCTTTAGTAGAAGCATCACAGAAATTGCAAAGGCAATAATGACGTCCCCGACTCACGCTTTACCTGAAATGTTCAAAACAAGCTGTGCAAGCCAAGTACTGGCTGGGAGGCAGAGGAGCATCAACACCTGAATCCTGCCAGGGACACAGAGAGCACGTCGAGCTCAGCTTCTGCCCGCTAAACCTTATTTTGTGAGGAACTGTGAACAGCGCAGATAATCGCACGTTAACTTCAGGGGAAAGTGCGGCCTCGGGGAAGCTTAGAAATTTAAATGGGATGATGAAATCACAGGGCGGAGGCCTTTGGTGTATTCGTGACAATAACACGTGTCTCCACCAGCCGGCCATATGCCACCGAGCAAACAGCCGTGTTGCCAAGGACGCCTGCAATCACTCCCCGCTCTGCTCTAAGTGGATGTAGCTCATGTTGCAAACCCCAGCGGCACATGGCGCCTGCAGCGGGTTTCTGCTTGAATCTCTGCCCGGCCACTTCTGCTCGGCTGTCTCGTCACCTTCAGCGTGTCGGCTGCCCGTCTGCTGCTGTTGTGAGCTGTGACCGTCCAGTCGACAACACAAATACAGACACACAAAGAC
The DNA here is from genome assembly GCF_022577435.1 of Embiotoca jacksoni. Taxonomy (NCBI): domain Eukaryota; kingdom Metazoa; phylum Chordata; class Actinopteri; family Embiotocidae; genus Embiotoca; species Embiotoca jacksoni. The sequence goes on along the minus strand of NW_027185393.1, from coordinate 1,647,130 downwards.
AGATTTTATTTTCCATCCAAATGAGTAACTTAAAACTCAAAAGATTCATTTGAGATCTCTGCTCAGCTTTCCCTGAAATAAGATTTGATTTAGCCTCGTTAATGTTCAGTAAGTGTAGCTGCAGTCTGAAAATGAAATAAATAGCATCAAATATGATCTGTTGGATTAAATATGTATCACAGTTTGAGGTGGACTGAACTCACTTTTACACACTTTTTCTTCAAAGGTTGATCGGTTTAAAATATTAAAACGATATGCATGAAAATTTAACTGAGATTTTTAACTATGAAATATTTGAATCGACATCATATAAAAAACAGATTTGAGTCTCATCAAACTCTGGATAGATGATGAACCTTTTCACATTAAACTTTGATATTTTCGAGCCATGAATAACATGAAAACATTGATCATCTGAGATAATCTGCTGCTGCTGTTAAAATGAAAAGTTTATTATATATTGTTGTTTCTGAATGAAAAAGAAAATGAAGTTATTACATTTGATAATAGATTTCTTATTGAAACCAGTTATTTAATCAATCTGGAACCAAATCTAAATGAAACTGAATCAGAAATAGTTTCAGGATTAATATCCCAGTAAGGATTTTGCTTCGTAGATGAAGACGATGGTTGAAGATGAAGGTTTGATGAAGGATTTTTTTCTTCATAAAAACATACCGCTGTTCTTCTGTGCAGCTGTGAAGAGGTTCTTGTTTCACCTTAACTTTCTTCGAACCTTTTGTCTTTGACATAAATAAATGCAGGTGGCGTCTGCTTGTCGAGAGAGGTCCAAGCAATTTTTCCAACAAATGACGAACTGCCTGACATTTCGTCTGTGTGCTCGGTAAATATGTCTGCCGCGCTGATATGCGACCTGCTCTTCTCCTTTCGCCCTTTTGGCTCCTGCAGCTGAAAAGACTCTCCCGACCAAACATTATAAAAGACAGCAGTGAACCTTTGTTCAGATCAAACGCATACATTAACCGTGTTCTTCACCTGCTGACCTCCTGTGGCTGTAACGACCGTCCTGTTTCAGAAACAAGGCACTTCAACATGAAGTTGCACTTATCAGTAGTTTCCATCAGACTACTCTGTATACATGTTAAAGTTGTAGCTCAACTTAATGAGGATGATCCCCGCAGACTGTTTATAAAAGTGTTTGTAGCTTCAGGTCTGTAAAATGGTTCTGATCCAGAAGTGTCTTCAGCTGCAATACCAGCGAGTGCCACTAGAGGTCGGCTCCAAAAAGCCTCCGGCTCCATAGACTCCCATTCAACTTCTCTCATCAAATCCAAAGTGAATAAAATGTGTCCATCAGTTATCTCGGTGTTGTTAGCTGGAGCTACCCTCCGCCTTTCATCATTTATTTAATATATTTTTCAAAGTCAACTTTATTGTTAATTAACCATATATACAAGACATACAGAGGGATCAAAATATTGTTTCTCAGTCTCACGGTGTGCAAAAATAAAAAGATAAAATAAGAAAAGTATAAATATGTAACAATAAAAACAGACAACAACCCCAGTGACGCGTTACTGTGATATATATAAGTACAATGTAGTACAAATATGGGTCCATAGTGCGAAGGTTGTACCGGAGTCTATTTTTAAGTGTGCTGCAGCTGGATATGGGTGTGCTTGTGCTACCTGATGAATTAGGTGTGAAAGGGTCGTGTTGGAATGTGAATTTAATGGTACGCCTTCGAAGGTATATTAACCTTACAAGGAGTGGAGTGGCTGTTATTTCACTTCTAGTTCAGATTTTCATGCTTTTTGATTTTTCATGCTATAAGAAATATATGATGGAAAAAATATGCATGTAGGTTTATTGGAAAAAAATAATAATGAACAGATTCCTGGAAAAAGAAGTGCTTACAGGTACATAGAAATACAAATGTGTGTGTGTGTGTGTGTGTGTGTGTGTGTGTGTGTGTGTGTGTGTGTGTGTGTGTGTGTGTGTGTGTGCATGCGCGTAAGTGACCACCTTGCCTCTCCCGGAGCAGCCATACCTCATCACATCTGCTGCTCGGGAATCTGAAGTCTATCAGCCAGCTGGAGTGAGACGACCTCCACGCCAGCTGTAATTTACCACCGGGAGATGGGACGGGGGAGTGTGTGTGTGTGTGTGTGTGTGTGTGTGTGTGTGTGTGTGTGTGTGTGTGTGTGTGTGTGTGTGTGTGTGTGTGTGTGTGTGTGTGTGTGTGTGTGTGTGTGTGTGTGTGTGTGTGTGTGTGTGTGTGTGTGTGTATGTGTGTGCCTGTGCGTGTGCGTGTGATTGTGTGTATTTGTAGCAGGTTGATGCAGCCAGAAAGAGTGGGATGAGTAAATTGGTGGAGAAAGCAGGCAGCGGCCGCGGTGTCAGCGGTGATGTCGTAGCAGCATCACTCTGCAGGTGGAGTGGGACTTTTTATAAACACCAATCAGGAAGCAGCTCTGTGCGACGCCACCGGCCAAGCGCAACACATTCACCCCCATCACACACACACAGCCTGTCAGGGAAGCCAAATCTCCAGCTGCTAATCTGATAATCCCGTGCAGATGTGTGTCCTGCAGCAGGAACGATGGAGGCTGAGTGTTTTCTACAGTAAGTGGGTGACTGATACAGAGACACAGAGCTGCCAGGCTCCCTCCTCTCTCTCTGACAGTTGCTGTTTGTTTTGCCGTGTCACCAGTTCTTCTAGAATACTCTACACCGGTGTTTACCCAATCTGCAGAGGCTTAACGCAGCCAGAGACATAGTCAGTTCTTAAATCTGAAAGAGACGCATTTTTATTACACACAGTCACAAGTGAAGGTGCTCTGTCATGTTTTATCCAACTGGATCAAATTTATCATCAATCTTAGATTTATGTTCAGGATGAAAGTCCACAAATGCAAGACAAAGGCATGACAATGACAGGAAAGAACAAATGTTTCCTATCTTTAGCATCTAAAATAATCCAGGTTATAGTTATCTGTCCATACAAAGCTACAGCAGACAGTTTATGAAGATGGACGATGATCCAGCTGTTTCCCAATGTAGAAAAGTGGAGCCTTTTTATTGTGGACCAGAGTCGTGAGGTGAAATTTTCAATGTGAAATATGTGCACTATTGTAGTCGTCCCACATTACTCACACTTCAATATCATTGGTTTTAATGCATCCAAAAAGCCTGTAGCTCCATAGACTCCCATTCAACTTCTCATGGAATATAAAGTCAACACATTTTCATGAGCTATAGTCACTCCTTCTTTTTAGTTTTCTGATATTATTATTATTGAGATCTTATGCCTCAAAAATCCATATGTTTGGGGGTGTGTCTGTTTGATTGACAGGCCTGTGGTGCAGTCAGGTTTCTGCTGAAGGGATTTAGGGAGCGTCTACAAAGTGATGCAAAGAAAAAAAAAAACGTCAAAATGTTTTAAAATTTCAGCCTTATTTAGTGTCATGTTACCAAAATGTGTTTACACAAGCGTTTTCCTGTTCTGTGATAAATAATGTTTGAATGACTGAGTAGAGTTAACTGAGGGAAGACTCTTCTCCAGACCTACTCCTGGCTCTGTGTGTGTGTGTGTGTGTGTGTGTGTGTGTGTGTGTGTGTGCGTGCGTGCGTGCGTGCGTGCGCGTGTGTGTGTGTGTGTGTGTGTGTGTGTGTGTGTGTGTGCGTGCGTGCGTGCGTGCGTGCGTGCGTGCGTGCGTGCGTGCGTGCGTGCGTGCGTGCGTGCGTTTGTGTGTGTGTGTGTGTGTGTGTGTGTGTGTGTGTGTGTGTGTGTGTGTGTGTGTGTTGTGTGTGTGTGTGTGTGTGTGTGTGTGTGTGTGTGTGTGTGTGTGTGCGTGCGTGCGTGCGTGCGTGCGTGCGTGCGTGCGTGTGCGTGTGCGTGTGCGTGCGCGTGCGTGTGCGCGTGCGCGTGCGCGTGTGTGTGTGTGGTAAGTACAGTTTGTCGTCACTGGCACAGTAACAGAGTTTTATGGCTCTCAGCTCGATGGGATCAGAGGCCAGGAAGGACAGAGGTACTCGCCTTCTTTAAACCACCTCCATTATTGATGGCTGCTCCCCTTTTTCTCACTCTCTGCTTTTCTGAGCACAAACAAAATAATGGATTTCTTCTTCTTTTTTTGGCGCTCTGCTGAGCGGAAACAGCGTCAACGTTTTTTAGAGATGAGACGGCGCGCTGGGCGAACAGAGACGGAGCTCCTGTTGGAGGCAGAGTGGATGTTATCAGGGCTTCTTCTGTCTGACACCTTCGACGATAAGACGTGTAACAGAACCCCACTCTGCTGACCCGACTTTGACTATCAGTGGTGACAGTCTGATGTTTGTCTTATCAGATATTAGATTATGTGTTAAGAGATAAATACAGTAACATTTAAATAATGCTTTTCCTGGAAATGTACTTACAGTGAGGTTTGGGGAGGTGTAGAAAACAGTGTAACATCACTGGCAGGTTTCTGAGGGGACACATTGATGGATTTAAGGTTTCCGGCCTGCTGACCTCTAGCGTTTGTTTTGAAGAGAGATGTGAACCCGGTTTCATTTTGAAGTCGGACCCCCAGCAGGCTTATCGGATGAGATTTTTTTACTCTGATGTTTCGCACACAAGCGGCAACCATCAGTGATGTCATCAACCATCAGTGATGTCATCGTTGGTTTGTGAACATTATGAATCCTCCAGTTCAGATTCTGTCCGTCACCATCTTTGCTAGTTCGGAGCGGTTTGGAGCAGGAAGTGACCATATTTGGACGAGCTGGGGGAGGAGCCAGCGGTGGATCTGACCGATCTGATCGGAAACCTGACAATACTACGTCCCGCCCACCGATAGCTGTAACCTGACTGCACCACAGACCTGTCAATCAAACAGACACGCCCCCAAAACCAGGTCTTCTTGAATCTTCTTTTCTAATGAATGAGGGATTATTTTCAGATGGACCTCCAGAAAACTAATAAGAAGGAGTGACTTTAGCTAACAACACCGAGATAACTGATGGACACATTTTATTCACTTTGGATTTGATGAGAGAAGTTGAATGGGAGTCTATGGAGCCGGAGGCTTTTTGGAGCCGACCTCTAGTGGCACTCGCTGGTATTGCAGCTTAAGGCACTTCTGCATCAACCTCATTTGTCAAACCTGGAAGCGACAAACACTTTTATATCCAGTCTGTGGTTGCGCAACTGATACACTCTCATTTTAATCTACATGCAGGTTCACATTAGGACCATGCCTCAGCTGCATCTAACTGCAACCTCTGCTTTGAGTTTAATTCGTAAAAACATAAAAATAAAAATATGGGATGTGAGGTTAATGCTAAAAAAAAAAGCACCAAACAAATGTAAGTGCGACCCGAGCTCATGTTTTCAATTTAACAAGTTAGTTCAGATCAAAGTCACATATTAACACTAATAAAATAAAGTGTTTTTGCTGAAGGAGTCAGGAGCCATCGAAGAGTCAGAGTCAGATATGAAAAACTCCGAATGAACTCTAACCCTAAACAAAACTAAACTATAACAGCCTTACAGCAGCAACACTGCTGCTACTGAACCTGTTCTAAACTGCATCTGAACTGCAACTCTATCAAATTCAGTACAACCATCCTTCGTCTGCATTAGTCACAGTCGTACCAGGGGGTCTCTTCACTGAGCGTCACACGCTGGGCAACCTTCTAAAAATGTTGAAGTTGCATTTTATTACAGCCTGTTCTCTGTACACAGTCCTCCAGGAAGGAAAGGCTGAATAAAAGATTGGAAAACACTGATACATCGTGCAAAAAAAACTCAAAAATGGGCCAGAAAGCTGACAGGACACATTGTGTTGGCAGATATTTCATTTCTCACCGTGCCCAAAGGCCGAGGGCCGTATCTGCATTTATTTAAGTGTTATAGAGCTCTGTGATTTTTTTTGTGGTGAAATTTGTTTTTGATTCAGTGACTTGCAGAGAGCCGGCACATGAAGACGGAGCAGCAAGGCGGATTACCCTCCGGCTTTCAGACAGGAAACCAATTGGTTCTGGTTAGATTCAGACTTCAGGGTGCAGATCGTTCACTCTGTGACACAGAGGCAAATACACACACACACACACACACACACACACACACGCACGCGCGCGCACGCACGCACGCACGCACACACACACACACACACAGACACACACACACACACACACACACACACACACACACACGCACGCGCACGCACGCACGCACACACACACACACACACACACACACACACACACACACACACACGCACGCACGCGCGCGCACGCACGCACGCACACACACACACACACATGCACACGCACATACACACACACACACACACACACACACACACACACACACACACACACACACACACACACACACACAGTTGGGGCTATTAAAGAAGAGGCACCAATAGGAGCTTGGTGAGAGATAATTGACTCATAAGTCAGTGTGCACAGCTGTTGGCAAGGTCAAGTTTCATTTATGGACGCATGTCGCCACTCTAAGTTTTGTCTCCGTGTCTTTTCCAATCTGTCGTCCCTCCTCCTCCTCCCCTCCACTGGAGGCTGTCCTGTACCTGAGAGCTGCTCCCCGTCACTCCCCTCCATCCCCGCTTTCTGCTTGGCCGGGCTGCTGAATTGCTCGTGCCCTTCAATGAATATTAATGGAAGAGTTTTGGATATAACATGAAAATGAACTGTTTATTTACAGAGACTCTCTTCTGGCTTTATGGGAGGTTTGGCAGGGAACGGCTGAACGCTGCCAGACTCCCAAGTATGAGGATGAAATAGGCCGGTGCTGTGTTAAATAGGATCTCGATCAGTAAGAGGCTGTGGCCAACCCGATCCGCCATACGGCTTTGGAGGAGCCTTCTTGTTTCAGAACAACGCGCAGCGTGGGATTGTTTGGGACGTCTCCGTTAGCGGTACATGTACTTCAAATTTGGCTTTGGCTGCCTTGTGTGAAGTCTTTTAATTATTCAGTCACCAGTGATTTACACACAGATGAGACTTTATGCAGAGAAACAAGTCAAAGTATGAACGATATTCTGTTTCTAGAAAAAAAAAAAACTGCTTCAGTTACTTTTAAAAGCAAAAGTACAGTCAGGGTTGGAGGTGAGGGTGGAAGGAAACACAAAAGGAAAGATGCAAATGAAGGAAAGAAAAATGAAAGAAGAATGTCAGAGTATGAAGAAAAGTTATTGTGTTGTTGTGTGAAAGTGAGGTAACATGTCCATGAGCAGATAAAGCCATTGTTTATACTACAGAAAACAGCAGCAAGAATTATTCATAACGTGGATGAAAGAGATAAATGAGAACTCACCATTGGCTGTTGTTTTAAGGAGTGGCTATTTGAGTTACAGATAGTATTAGTTATGTGCATGGCAAAAAGCAGGATGTTACCAGAAAATATAAAAATATTGTTTGTTTATAGTTCAGAGGATGAAGACTATCAAAGGAAATTCAATTGTAAGCATCAGTATGCACAAACTACTTTAAAGCAGATGAGTATTTCAGTTGTTGATTTCAAATTGAGGAATTCACTACAGAATGATTTAAAGGGCTGTAAATAAATCTTTCAGTTCAGAAATAATTTTAAGTTTAAATGTAGTCTCAGGTCATGTGTTTCCTTAACTGATGGTGAAGTACGGTGATATGATCTTATAATATTGTAAGTAGGTGTAATTGAACAGACCATCTATCTTTTCTGAATGTTCTGAGTAAGAGGCGGAAAAATAAGATGTTTCTTCTCCCAACTCCTTTCCAGTCATGGAAAGTGTAAATGAGAGTCATGTTTTGATTGTGAATCATTTTTCTGTTTGTATTTTCCAGAGGGTTTGTGCATTACCATGAGCAGAATAAATCAAATGAAAATGAAGAGATGGAAAAGTGAACATTACTGCAAAAAGAAGATCAATACATGAAGTAATAGGACAGAGGGAAGATAATTAGATATGTTAAGTTGTAGGTGAGGGTGAAAGGAAAGGGGGAAAGGAAGAAAAAACAAGATGAGGAAGAAGGAAAAGAATAATAATTAAAAAAAAGAGTATAAAGGAAAGATGGAAATAAAACCCCCCCCCCCAAAACCAGGTCTTCTTGAATCTTCTTTTCTAATGAATGAGGGATTATTTTCAGATGGACCTCCAGAAAACTAATAAGAAGGAGTGACTTTAGCTAACAACACCGAGATAACTGATGGACACATTTTATTCACTTTGGATTTGATGAGAGAAGTTGAATGGGAGTCTATGGAGCCGGAGGCTTTTTGGAGCCGACCTCTAGTGGCACTCGCTGGGATTGCAGCTGAAGACACTTCTGGATCAGAACCATTTTACAGACCTGAAGCTACGAACTCTTTTATATCCAGTCGGTAGTTTTGTATCCAGTCTGCGGTTTATATAAAATAAAATAGGTTTCCACCAAAATCTAGCACAAACTTTTACTTAATTTTAAGAATACCAACTAAAGAAAATGCTAATTACTATCATTACTACCATGATGTAAATATTAATGAAATAGTAAGTGGTTTTAATTCCTTAGTCAGGTTCCCTTCACCACCACAGAGGAAGAGGCTGCAACAACTATTGCAGAAGGAAATATCAGCACCCACAGGTTTATCCACGTCATCCCACGGAGCCGGTGACTCGGCTGCAGTGGCAGCATCCTCAGTAAACCCGTCCAGAAGTGTCCCTGCAACATTCACAGCTCTTCCTGGGAGATTGTGAGGTGCTCCCAGGCCAGATGAGATAAATAATCTCTCCAGCATGTTGTGGGTTGACCCTGGAGAACCTGCAGAGGAATGCACCCAGGAGACATCCTGATCGGGAGCTCCTCTCTGAGCTCCTCCTGCACTTTTTACCTGAAGCCTGAAGGCTGAGCCCGGCTGCCCTCATCCAAAACAATTAAATGCACTCTGACCAAACTGGGATTGACACTTAAAAAATAATTGGAGCTTCTGGAAGTCTCAGAGTCGGTATTCAAAGCTGATGAGGAAACCATTTGTAAAGTTCAGACATGTTTGCATGTAGCCTGCCTCCTCCCGGCACCATTAATTAAAGGCTTTGTCAGGAGTGTGCCGGGTCGGCTCACAATATGTTCTGTCATCCTGATCTCTCAGGTTTCTGTCATCCTCTTGATCTTTTACTTCACTGTTAAACATGCTGCTGTACAGTGTCCTCCTTTTCATATGACTATTAATATTCAAGTCTGAATAAATATATCCAGGACTGAGGAAATTATCAACTGATTTACTGATGAGAGATTTAATTGAACTTTTCATTGTCACTTCTTTCTTGCACTTCAAGAAGCCAGAAGCCAAACAGAGCGTGTATCAGATGAGAAGATGTGAGAATGACACGTCTCCTCCCAACAGTTCAAAGGATGTCGGAGGAAGGAGCATCATCATCCTCACACAGCTCAACACTTAATGCTTTTACAACCTTCAGGAAAACTGGGAATTTTCAGACCACTTTTTGAGTCCTGTAAAGGTCATAGATAATGTGAGGAAGACAAAACTGTCCTGAAAGCCATTTGAATAAACTGAAAACTACACAGTAATTATACAACAGTGTGTCACTGATGAGTACAATCCAGTTGAAGCCACAAGGATCCAGCAATGAGTGAATTATTGCTTGTAGCTTTGTCATCAACAATATTAGTTTTGTAAAATTAAAACCAATTTTTTTTTTCCTTTTTTCATCGACCTGAAACTCAGTGGTTTCACTTGACCCGGCCGCTCCGGCAGCAGCCGACATCTAACGAGCTTCTGAGCTGAGAGAGCTGTGACCACGGATGTATGAAGGAGAGGTGGAGGCAGGACTTACACATGGTTCCTGCTGACTGGATTCAAAATTGTTTTTCTAGCTCCTGGGTTTGATTCCTCTTCATGTGTTTCCTCCTGTTGACCCTCTCACAGGTTCTCTCGGCCTTCACATTGTGATGTCGAAAGTAAAACTCAGTTTTCAAGGCACTCGGGAGGTTTTATAAATATGATACCTCCAGGGATTTGATATTCATTGTAGTGAACAGTCTCTTTTATAATGGAGGTCTATGGGGAAAATGTATGGATGTAAATATACAGCGGTGGGAATTGTCCAATCACACGAAGTTAAAAACAATACTAACAACAAAAGTGGGAGGGTCTGTTGAAAATCTAAACAACCAATCAGAAAGAAGTGTTAGATCACAGAGAAATGAGCCAACGATTTCTTATGCTGACCTGCCCATCAGGTTCAAAGTAGGAATTAACAATTAATTTCTTAGTTATTTTGCCACATATTATACATTAATGTTTAACATGTTTTTGTTTTTTTTATTATCTAAAAAAACATTTTCCCATAAAAACATTTCGGCATCATAACTATGAATTTGTTAGGAATTGTAACACAGTATTGAGACAAAGTTGACAAAAAAAAAAACCAAAGTATTAACTTCCATGACAGAAACATGTAAACATTAAAATTAATTAACATTCATATGAACCCTCACAAGATAATTACTTAAAACTGTTTAATAGGAAAGGGTTTAAATAAATTAGGAGTTTTGGTTAATTTCTTAGATGTTTGACGATAAGCAGTTTGTTTAAATGTAAATTAAGATAACAATTTCATTTTATAAATGTGTAAATTGGCTAAAATCTCAAACTGGTTTTAAAAGCAACATTTTTTTGTTAAACTGATTTAAATAAAATATGATTTGTTTCTGTGATATTGACATTATTCCATGCAAAAAAAAAAAGATGTATATAGTAGAGAGAGCAGAGCAGAGAGTTGGATAGAACGTTTACCGTAAGGACTCACTAAGGAAACATTAAGAGCATCTCTTTTTTTTAAACAGAAAATTAAGGTTAATATTTCATATTAAGATACTTCAAAATGATCCAGCTGACATGAGCTGGATCATTTTGAAGTCTTTTAATTCCTGTCAATTATAAAAATATATTTGTTTAAAGCTGAGGTTAAATGTTTGGTGACATTGAGGGAGAAAAGATATTTGTTTGTTTTTATGGAAGCTACACTCACGTGATGTGTCGGAAATATTTTTGTCTGTTCATTTCAATGACGATCAAGAAATTCTATTCTATTCTATTCTATTCTATTCTATTCTATTCTATTCTATTCTGTTCTATTCTATTCTATTCTATTCTATTCTATTCTATTCTATTCTATTCTATTCTATTCTGTTCTTGACATTGAGGGAGAACAGGAAGCTGTTGTGCTTTAAATCTCTGGCTGACCAAGAGTTGAATACATGAATCACTATTGGTTGTAGTTACAAAACAAGCTGCCATTTTTGAATGATTTTTGAATGAAATCCTGGAGGGACTGATAATATTTTCATAAAAAGCATTACATTACTTGTCTAAACAACAACAAATGCATAATGTTAACGGTACATGTTTGGTTGAGGTGATATGTTTGCTGATTGCTTTTGCCTGCTGTGTGATTTGAGCTGACCGTGCGTGTTGTGTGTTGACCTAGTTTTAAGTGATGTGTAATCTTCATTATATTTATTGTCATAACTTCTGAATCCAAAATGCACCGAAATATTAGCTTAAAGGTTCTGATGACGCCGAGGTGAACCTCTGATTCAACAGTCAGGAAAATATACATTCAGAAACTGAATGATTATGAAGCTGTTTTAAATAGTTAAATAGAGTCGATATGTGCGGCACAATTCAGACAAATGACGTCATTGTTGCCTTCTTTATGCAGAAGAGTTCATAAACATGACGGCCACGGTTACCAGAGACGGCCAGAGGGAAACTTTTCTCCCTTAACGACAGGAAGGTGCGCTTGTTTTACAGTCTGTGCAGCTGACCAGCAGACACGCCTGTAACTGCATCTCATTAGACAGGAAGAGGCTGTTAGCACAACAGCAGATCAACAACAGCCACTGACAGCTACAGCACAGCTCCTTATTAATTATTATATGATTGATGATTGGTCGTTAACATCCCGGGTCGAGGGTGTGACTCCCGTCTGTCATACCAGCCCCGTGTCAAAGAAAATGTCCTGAAAAGGATTTCTGAGTAAAGTAGCGTGCACTCATCCTCTTCCTACCTAATGGACACTTTAAACACCACACACCCACCGTGCTGTCTTTACTGTCTTCACTATCTATATAAGCATCTCTGGGAAATGGAAACTGGCGACCCATCGAGCTTCCC